>NC_057851.1:9657876-9967989 GCF_015237465.2 Chelonia mydas | reverse complement strand
CCCCTTTCAGGTAGTTGAAAGCAGCTATCAAATCCCCCCTCATTCTTCTCTTCTGCAGACTAAACAATCCCAGCTCCCTCAGCCTCTCCTCATAAGTCATGTGCTCTAGACCCCTAATCATTTTTGTTGCCCTTCGCTGGACTCTTTCCAATTTATCCACATCCTTCTTGTAGTGTGGGGCCCAAAACTGGACACAGTACTCCAGATGAGGCCTCACCAGTGTCGAATAGAGGGGAACGATCACGTCCCTCGATCTGCTCGCTATGCCCCTACTTATACATCCCAAAATGCCATTGGCCTTCTTGGCAACAAGGGCACACTGCTGACTCATATCCAGCTTCTCGTCCACTGTCACCCCTAGGTCCTTTTCCGCAGAACTGCTGCCTAGCCATTCGGTCCCTAGTCTGTAGCGGTGCATTGGGTTCTTCCGTCCTAAGTGCAGGACCCTGCACTTATCCTTATTGAACCTCATCAGATTTCTTTTGGCCCAATCCTCCAATTTGTCTAGGTCCTTCTGTATCCTATCCCTCCCCTCCAGCGTATCTACCACTCCTCCCAGTTTAGTATCATCCGCAAATTTGCTGAGAGTGCAATCCACACCATCCTCCAGATCATTTATGAAGATATTGAACAAAACCGGCCATCACCAGGCCATCACCAGGCCAAAGAGGTGACCAGCAAGCTGTGCTAGTAGTGAAGATCCTGGAAACACCCCAATCTGATGCTAGGAGGTGCTATGGGTAGTGAATGCAAACTCAGGTCTGTGGGATGGCTGCTTAGTAATTAAATACTTTTGCTACAGAAAGGCAATGAGTATCTTTGGACAGTCACAAGGCAGGTTGCCGGGAGGGGTTTGCAAACCTCAAAAGGCTTGCTATGTGGGTTGAGCTGGTTAATTTACTGTATGGCTGGGGAGAGGATGAAGGTGTGCGTGAGTGTGTTTGAGGGAAGGCTCATTCTGTTTCCATAGACAAACATGTACCGTGAGCTCTCAGGGCGAAGGTCTCTATTGTCCCTCCTGGAGGCTTAGCCATGAGGGCACTTTCCACCATGAGGTGGGCAAAGTTGTCTTTATGCTGACCCAAATTCTGGGCTAGCTGAGGGTCATTGCAGCCCCAACATATATTAGAACAACCCTGGTGGCTGTTGTAATTTACAGCAGCCTTATCCAGGCTGCAAGGGGCTGCCCCAAATCTCTGCTAGCTTCCAGCTCTGATAACCCCCGGCACCATCTCCTGTGCCAGTCCTTCAGCGAAGGGCCATTTACCTCAGCACTATGCTACCCATGCATTGAGGTAACTCCCCCATCCCACTGTGGTGCCTATACATCCCTAGATGTAATCAGAGAGACACATACACCCAGAACCACACGTTCAATCCTGTTTCATTTTTTTTTTCCATTTAAGGGCTTGTCCATCTAACAAGTTGAACAGGTCAACTTTAAATTGGTTAAAAATCTTATGTAGTTAACTGGTGCAAAACACAGTGTGGACACTCATATTTCTTTATGATCCAATTCTAAACAGATCTGTGTTGATTTAACTGAAGTCAGTTCCTTACTCATGTAATCTATGTGTACGTGCATAGACCTTTCTTTGAACAAAAATAAGGGTGCCCACAGAGTGTTTTGCAAAGATTTAAATTAATTGGTTTTCAGTCATACCAATCACAGAATCACACGGTTGGAAAGGACCTCAGGAGGTCATCTAGTCCAACCCCCTGACCAATCCCCAATTTTTGCCCCAATCCCTAAATGGCCCTCTCAAGGATTGAAGTCGCAACCCTGGATCGAGCAGGCCAATGCTCAAACCACTGAGCTATCTCTCCCTGCAGTTCAGTTTGTAACAGAGACAAGTACTTTGAGTTTACTTTCTCCTCAGGATTAATGTAAACATTGTGTGTGGGTGTTTATATCAAACATCACAAAGTTTTCATGGGACCACAGGGAGCTCTGAGAGATTCCCCAGAACAAAGCCAGACTGAGAACAAAAGACATCAGGGCACACTGTTTTAAGGACTGAAAGGTGGTACTGCTCCCAGTGTAAATCAAGAGTCTCTCCACTAGAGTGAGTCTAGCGATACTAGTGTAAAATTGTCGTAAGGGAAATCAGAATCAGACCTGTGATGTTCCATAAAGGTTAGAACAAATTGACAATATTTCAGTCTGTCACATCCCTCCAATGGCCGATCCAATCCCATCCCAGACTTCCCACAATGATACCCTGGCATTAGGCCACATATCAGCAGTTTCCGACAGATTGGTTTCCCTTTGCACTATTTAGAGGTGTGGAGGGGAGGTCTGAATTAGAAAGCTAATGACATCCTTAACGAAGCAGAGACAGTAATATTTCCGTGATTGTTTACATTGCATTGTCTCTAAAATCCAGCAGGCTGCGCTATGAAACAGCAGGTTCCTACTTGAAGGCTGATGCTCCACAAAGAGGTGAATCTTTCTCTTTTCAGACTTGTCAATCTCCCTGAAATCAGGCCTCAGACAATAAAACATCTGAGGCCCCATGTGTATGCTGAAAGGTCTGATACCATTGTTAAATATCTGCCAGTGCAACCTGACGGATACGGCCATAGCTGGAAGCTCTTGCACAAGATAAGGGGACCTGGGGGTGTGAAGGCTGGAGTGGAGGGAAGGAGACGGAGGATCTGGCATAGACTGGAGATTAGGGTGCTATGGAGCTTCCAGGTGGGGATTACACAGGGGCTCTTGAGGCGGGGATGAGACCCGAGTGGAAGGAGGCAGTACAAAGATGCAGCTGCTCTATGGATAATGCTTCCCCCAGATCTGTACAGCTATCAATGCACCAACACTGCCCAAACAGCTCGTTGTTTCCTAGAAGCAGCATGATTTTTTTTAAATGAAAATGCTGCAGACATTATGTTCCATGCTTGACAATTACAAAAGCCCCACACTCCTACCTGTAGCTATCACTGTGTGTTTTCCTTCCATCATCATAACAATGCTTTTGACCAGATTTTAACACTGTATTCTAATGACTTAGTACAAGATGACCGGATGGTGATGAAAGCACCAAATGTATAAATTGTTATAAAATTCCCTGTGGGATTAATTTGGCTGAAGAACAAACCTACCGAATACCAGCATCATGGGGGATCCTGACAAACTCTTTCAATACCTATTTTCCCCCAATTAGAAAATTTCATCCTGCAACTTGACTGTCGAGTGGAGGGAACAACATTTAGTAGAAGAACAAATGAAAGCCCAAACGCATCCCGTAGTTCTTCTGGATGGGTCAGTCCATCCAGAAGCTTTCCCTCATATCTCAAACCTGTTCGTGGGGTGGTCCTGTGGTGTTACCGGAAGGTTTGGATCTAATTATATCAAGCCAATTATATTACCTAAAAATAAAGCTTTTAATTTTAAACCTTAATTTAGAATTTATTTGAACCCGTAACAAAGGTTATGATCCGCCCACTAGGAATTTCCAAGATATTACCAGCGTGCTTGTCTCTGATATACAGACGGCTCCCCAGAGCACGTTAGCCTTGCGGTTCCTTGAAAGGCCATGGATACAGCCCTGCGATCAAGAATAGGCACACAAGCAGTAATTCTTCGAAAACAGAAATAATATTTATTAAGGGATGAGTGGGAGGAGTTTTTAAAGGGGGTCACATGCCACCTCTTACTTCACGTTACATGTCACTCTTTGCCCCAGGACTTGCCCTAATTGGTCAAACTCCTCTTGGGGCAGGGCTATGGGTCACGCAACAGGCCAGAGATAGGCACAGAATTGAGGGCGTGCACTGGCCACCCACTTCCGCAATGGGTGGGGGGAAGGGAACACCCTTTCAGCAGGTGAGGAGCGATGCTAGCAGTGGCCCCATGATGGGGGGCAGGGAAGCATGGCTCCAAACAACAGCGGAGCAGGGCAGCAGGCCTGGGGGCAGGAAGGGCAGCATCTTCCCTTCTGCTGCACACTTCACCCAAATCTGGTACAAAGCTGGGAGGGGGGAGGCCTTCCCTAAATGGTGCCCCGGGGTAACAACACTTTGTTGCTGCACAGAAATGGCAAAGCAGCTGTGAGCTCCATTTTTTCTCCCTCTCCATGGGAGGACCCCATGTGGCTGCCTCAGTTAAACCCTCACTTGAAAGTTTAGTCAGGTTTCTAATCCTGGGTCTTTGGGATTTGCGCTGCCGTTCTGGCTCCTTCATGGGAGCCTGCTGCACAGGGCACGGTCTGGAAGCTCAGACACAAGAGAAGGGGACCTCGTCATCAGGACCGGCTCTAGGCACCGGCAAAGCAAGCATGTGCTTGGGGTGACACATTTCCCGGGGCGGCATTCCGGCCCTTTTTTTTTTTTTTTTTTTTTTTGGGGGTGGGGGACAGTTGCGCTCTGGGAGCTGCACCACTGAGACAGGGCAAGGGCTCCACGCCTCCAGCCGCAGCGGGAAGGGGAAGCCCCAGCCCCGGGATGCTGAGCTGCCAGGGCCTAGCCGCTCCCTGGGGAGGAGAGGGCGAGTCCTGCCGGGGAGCGGGGGCTGCGCTGCCCTGTGCCACCCCTTATCTCGGAGCGTCTCTGCACGGCGGGCGGGGGGGGGATGGACGGACACCCCTGCAGGCACTGGGAGACGGTGACATCACTCCCTCCGCTTCCCGCGCCGCCTGCGAGCCCCAGCCCCACCTGAGCTTGGGGCGGCAAAAAACCTAGAGCCGGCCCTGCTCACGATGGGGAGGTTTGGGAGGCGAGGGGAGCAGAGGGAGGGTCGACATGCCGTGGAGCACTGCTGTGGGCGTTGCACACTGTGCAGCCAAGCTGGGACGGAACCCAGCTCCTCGGACAACCCCACCAACCAAACGGCTTTGTCAAAGGACCAAGGGAAGGGAAAAGATTTATCCAGGGGAGCTCCCTGAAACGGATAAATATGTACGTTGCCTGGTCTAGGAACACCCCTGGGTGGACTTAACATATGGCAGGAGCCATTTATTTTATTTATATTTCATTAAAATAAAAGAAGGAAGGGATATTTTTGGGAAAGAAATACCAAAACAGCCCCTGTCTGCCGAACAAAACACTCACAGGCCTGTTTGCAATGCACCACAGCAACCAGCTACTTTTATTAAAGAGAGAAGAACAAGTTCTTAGGGGTGACACAAGGGCTCCCTTGTGGGTTTTTTCCAGCTTGCGAGATTCTTTGCAGCCCAGATGAAAAGCATCCAAGGATTTTAGAAGCAAGGCGCCGCCTGCCAGATTCTCAGCGATCCTGCATTGACAATTTCTGCTGCCATCGCTCACTTTCTCTATTGCAAAAAGGAAAGAAACTCTCACATTCTATGTTTATAACCATTAAAACAAGGACAACATAACGTTCCATTTCAAATGCAAGGTAGAGCAGGAATTTCCCCATCATTGAATAGTGTGTGTATATGAAACACCAACAGACCTTGGTCGCTGTCTGGCAGGACTGAACCTGGGGTTCAGGGGTTCTGGAGCTTAGTGCATGAGCCTCTTACCGCATGAGCTAAAAGCCAAGTGCCCCTTAGCTAAGGCTGCAGAGCAGACTCAATCTATCTATTATATCTAAACGTGTACTGGCTGCCCACCTGGCTTCTGAAGTAAATATGCCGGACTTCTGAACATGGATCTCCCCTCCCTTTGCCCCAGCTCTCCAGTAAAGGAGGCAGATTCTCATTTTCTTACAAAAGTCCTTCCTCTTAACAGTCTACACAGTTAAAGTGACAACCACAAACAATTAAGTCGCTGGGTGATGAAAATAAGAACCCCGGCAAAATAAATATAAAAACGGCTGGAAATATCCTGTACAATATCATCGAAATGTTCATCAAACTTCTTAAAAAAGTTGAAATTTGAAATTCCATTGCAGGAATTAATCAAAATTGTGAATTTTAAAAATACGGACGATCTCTATGATAGATAGAAAAATAAAACCAAAAACATGTAAGATATAGAACAACGTGACTCACATCCATGTTCAGTTTTCCTTTCAAACATACTATTGTCCATAGCTAAAACTAAAACAATAAATATTTAATTAGAGGATAAATTAGTTATTCTTAAAGAATGCATGGATTATTCTGTCTTCCAGCTCATGTAAGCCTGAAGTCTGACCTTGTTCACATGGCAGTTCCCTACCTGATGATGATCTCTGTACGTGCTCAGTGAAGCAGCCAGGTGAGTAGCAGTGCAGGTGCTATCATGGAGCTCCTATCTTCACATCTCCTATCTCAAAACTGCCTCTATGGTACTTTATGCACACTTTAGACAGCGCTAGGTTGATGGGTGCATTCTCCCATTGACGCACATACCACCTCCGGGGGAGGGGCAGTGCCTACACAGATGGGAGAACTCCTCCCCTCGGTGCAGGTAATGTCTCCACTGAAGCGCTTTGGCTCAGCTGCAGCGGTGTTGCTGTGTCACTGTCGCAGGTTAGGTGCAGAGAACAAGCCCACACTGTCTGGGAAAGCCTCTCACCCCTCCCCACTTCCTCTCTGAGTCCTGTCCCTGCTGCGACATTAATTTGAGCATGCTGGGCACCTTGTACAGGTTATGGGGAGATCCAGCAGGTAACAAGAAGAACACAAATAGAATTGGCTACAGATAAGCAATGAGACCAAGTTAACTTAACTGTAGGAAACATGATGTTTAAACCAGTAAAAGGAAATTCTGAGCAACGCTAGCACTGAAGTAACCAAGGTTTGTGTTTGCTCTGGAATTCTAAAAGGAGAAATGCAAAGGCTCCAAGTATGTACTGAGCTACCTTAAAGACTGAAAGTAGCTTCAATCCTTAAAGTGCACTAGTGCTTATTGAATTGTATTGCAGAGTGAGCGCATCTGAAAATATACGTGTGTGACCCACTGGTCAGTGTATGTTACAAACTCCCCGAGGTGGAGGCTGTGAGTCTGTTACAGGCTCCATCTAGAGACTGGCTCTTTTGTTCAAGCTGAAGATACTTGCGCATTTAACTCTGGAGGTCTCTGGTTCAAACCACAGAGTCCTGGTCCCAGATGGCATGGCAGCCTTCACATGTGTGCTCAAAATCGCCTCTGTCCCACAAAAACACACAGGGGCAACATTATGCTCAACATGGCTCCTCATGTTTGCAGCATCTGGACTCAGATGTTCTTTAACACAGCTCCAAGAATACCGCAAAGCACCTGGTTATCTGAAATCCTCACATGTTCATCACTGTGTTCGTTTCCAGTTTTTCACACTGTGTCATTCTGGAGGGACTCTGCAGGGAGGTCCATGCCACAAATTGAGTTTAATTGTTCTTCCATTTTTAAGTGGAATGATTTGAAAATACCTTTTTTTCTATGGGAAAATCATGGTTATATCCATACTGTGTGAGTGCAGCTTACCTTCTCATCATCAGACTTGGGCAGTGCCTCCATTTTTCCTGTTGGGTCGGGGGTTTAGTTCCCCTGATGAATCAAAACCTCCCCCATCTGGGGCAAAATAACATTAAAAAGAAAAACACAAAAACTCTCTGGGATAGAGATGCTTCCTCAGGGTCTGAGTGACCATTTCTTCCCCTCAGATGCTTTCACGTAGGGCTCCCAAATTCTCCTCTGCTCAGTTCTTCTCTAAGCTCCTCTCAGTTTGCTTTTACAGGCTTCATTTTAAAGCCATTTCTTTTTGTCAAATCAGCCTCCCTGCTCTCTTTCTGTTCCTCACACGTTCTTGTCAACTGCTGGAAATGGCCCACCTTGATTATCACTACAAAAGGTTTTTTTTCTCTCCTGCTGGTAATAGCTCACCTTACCCAATCACTCTTGTTACAGTGTGTATGGTAACACCCATTGTTCATGTTCTCTGTGTATATAAAATCTTCCCACTGTATTTTCCACTGCATGCATCCGATGAAGTGAGCTGTAGCTCACGAAAGCTCATGCTCAAATAAATTTGTTAGTCTTTAAGGTGCCACCTTTTCTTCTTGCCAGAGAGACTCATAACTGGTCCTACCAACTCCCTTCAGTCTGAGGAGTGCAGGCCTTTCAAATTCAGAAATGATATCCAGAAAGGAGACCTTTCCAGAAAAGGACAAGTATGTGAGAAGAAGGGGTTATAATGGAATCAGATTGGCAGCTGTCATTATGATGAGTGCTCCCAGGAAAATACCATTCTTGACTGTGTCCTTGGGTAGATATTGAAAATAGGATCCTTCCGTCAGTGACTGGAAGAGTGACATAACATTTCTGAAAGGCTTAAAAGTCTAAGCATCAATCAGAAGCCGTGTTGCTAGTTATTCTAATTTTTCTGTGACAGATTTGATCATTTTATACTGGGATACGACACACCCCCCTGAAACATAGCTCCACACTTGTACACGTTTCTTTTTTGTAAATTAAGCATTAATGTTCAAAAGAGCAGCCATTTTGATCTCATAGGTGCTGCACAATGATACATCCCCCATACTCTCTCCTGGGAAATATACTTTAGTCCTTCCCCATTGTCTTCCGTATTCTTAAATGAAACACCAATGTAGACGTACGCCACAGACTGGCCACAGACCCTGTCTGTGTGATGCCATGTTGGCAAGCCAGAGGGGCTTCAAAACAGGTTGGGGAGAGAAACTGCAAAACAGGAGCAGTACCTGGCTCACAGAATTACCCCTATTCTGCCCTCCTTGCTAGCACTATCCTGGGGAGGTGCTGGGTGTTACTGGGTCTCACAGGGGCAAGCTCTGTAGCACTGAGCACGATGGAGACTCTGGGCTGCTCTGGGTTGTGGACAGACCATAGGCAGCCTGAGTAAAGCAGCTATAAGATTCCTCTAACTCTAACATGTAAACCTCAGACAGTCCAGTATCCGGACAGCACAAAAGATTCCTTTGTCCCATGTCCCAGGGTTGTGCCGTGTGCTCTGAGCCTGCAAGGTCATTAAACAGCAGCTATAGAAAGGAGAGACACACATATTCTGTTTACACAGTAATGTCTCCCTTGTGGCATCCTGAACTTACCGCTCTCATTTTACAGCAATTCTGCCCAGAACCGCAGCTTCCAATCAGTCTGTATTTGCCATAACATATACGGCGGCAGGAGCCCCTAGCGCGTTTACAAAGAGCGGGGCTGTTGATAAACTGGGTGAATCCTGCACAGAGAAAAAGAGTCGTGATTTTCATTCACACATAAGTGTAAACAGGAGCTGTGACTGCAGCATGACAGGCATTTCCCATTAGCTGAATTTCCAGTTCACTGAGACAAGGCTACGTCAGCCCAGAGATCTTCCTGTGCCCCCTTGCACGCAATCTTTGATAAGATATAAATGTCTGTAGTTCTGTGCCCGTTCAAAGGCTGCCGCTAAGAACTGAGCAGAGTGAATTAATTCAGCAGATCTGCTGGCCTTCTGGCTGCAGGCCTTAGAACTGTAGCACTGAACATGGGAGTCCTTCACAGCCCCACAGCTGTACAGGATGGAAAGCAGGCAGCTGCCTGCATCACCAACTTCTAATAGTGGGGCAGTGGTTTTGCTGCAATAGTTTGGTTTCTGATTCCAAACACTGATGTACTAAGCAGTATCTACATACTGATTGGCTGAGCAGGGTTGAACCAGCTCAGCACTGGATTGGGTGGCTGGAACTTTTAGAAAGAGAAGGGTTTAAACCAGTCCCTTGCAGTCTGAATGCCTGATTGTCTGTGAGACTCGGCGCAGACATTCTTGTGAAGATTCAGCACTTGGGAATACTTACTCAATGACCAATTGCCAAGTTAGACATTCCAGACAGGCTGGTCCTTATGAGAATGTGGTCCATATGTCTTTTAGAATATTAATATTAGACTATTTTAAACTAGATTTTAGCTGTGCTTTCCTTAAAGTATCCACTGTGACATTC
This sequence comes from Chelonia mydas, assembly GCF_015237465.2. Taxonomy (NCBI): domain Eukaryota; kingdom Metazoa; phylum Chordata; order Testudines; family Cheloniidae; genus Chelonia; species Chelonia mydas. The sequence goes on along the minus strand of NC_057851.1, from coordinate 9,958,162 downwards.
CCCAGGGTACAATCTGGACCACTGAGCAGCCGTATTCCCTCAGTTCTCCAACCTGTGATGCCTCCTACACTGTTCTGCTGTGACAGCAACCACTTCTGGTCCTGCTCATGCACAGCCCCTAGCATGTAAAGTCACTCCCATCAGAATTATAGGAAAACTTCCAGCAAGACTCTCCTGAATTATCGTGCAGAGCAACACCAGCAAACTCCCAGTCCCAGCCTCGTCCCCCAGAAATGTGCATTTCGTACTGTTCAGTACCATCCTGGACAGCACAAGCTCCTAGAAAGTCTGTCATTTCATCAAAGGAAAAGGATATGCACAGAGCCTGTTATCTCAAGTGAAGGTTGCCAAACACTTCAATCCAAACATTTGAATCCCCTTGACCAAAGGGTATTTTCACTGAGTTAGGCCAGAGGACGAGGACACAAGCTGAACATTTCCAGTGAGAAAACCTGGATTAGTGCTGGAGGTGACCCACCTTGATTATCATGCGCATTATAAAGAGGGGTTTCAAAGGGGGATGGGCTGTTGCCAGCAGGAGAGTGAGTTTGTATGTATGTGGGGGGGGGGGGGGGGAAGGGTGAGAAAACCTGGATTTGTGCTGGAAATGGCTCTACTTGATGATCACTTTAGATAAGCTGTTGCCAGTGGGGGAGTGGGGTGGGAGGAAGTTTTGTTTCATGGTCTCTGTGTGTATATAATGTCTTCTGCAGTTTCCACGATATGCTCTGCATCCGATGAAGTGAGCTGTAGCTCACGAAAGCTCATGCTCAAATAAACTGGTTAGTCTCTAAGGTGCCACAAGTACTCCTTTTCTTTTTACGAATACAGACTAACACGGCTGTTACTCTGAAACCTCTCCTCATATGGAAGCTGTTCCATATCCCGAATCATTTTAGTTGCCGTTCTCTGTAACTTTTCCAATACTAATATATCTTGTTTGAGTTGGGGCAACCAGATCTGCACACAGTATTCAAGATCTGGGAATACCATGGATTTATATAGAGGCATCATTATATTTTCTGTCTTATTATCTACCCCTTTCCTCATGGTTCCTAGCATTCTGTTAGCTTTTTTCAGTGATGCTGTGCATTGAGCAGATGTTTTCCAAGAACTCTCCACAATGACTCCAAGAACTCTTTCTTGAGTGGTAACAGCTAATTTAGACTCCATCTTTTTATACATATAGTTGGGATTATGTTTTCCAAAGTGCATTACTTTGCATTTATCAACATTGAATTTCATCTGCCATTTTGTTGCCCAGTCACCGTGTTTTTTGAGAGTCCTTTGTAACTCTTCGCACTCTGCTTTGGACTTCACTATCTTTGAGTAATTTTGTATCATCTACAAAATTTGCACCCTCACTCTTTACCCCTTTTTCCTGATCACTTATGAATATTTTGAATAGTACTGGTCCCATTACAGACCCCTGGGGGACACCACTACTTACCTGTCTCCATTCTGAAAACTGACCATTTATTCCTCCCTTTGTTTCCTATCTTTTAGCTGGTTACCGATCCATGAGAGGATGTTCCCTCTTATCCAATGAATGCTTATTTTGCTTCAAAGCCTTTGGTGAGGGACCTTGTCAAAGTCTTTCTGAAAGTCTAATTACACTATATCCACTGGATCACCCTTGTCCACATGTTTGTTAAACCCCTCAAAGAATTCTAGGAGATCGGTGAGGCATGATTTCCCATTGCAAAAGCCATGTTGACTCCTCCCCAGCTCATCGTGTTCATTTATGTGTCTGATAATTCTGTTCTTTACTGCAGTTTCAACCAATTTGCCTGGTACTGAAGTACTTTTGTGATCATCTAGTCTGAAGGGACCGTTGTGATCATCTAGTCTGAAGGGACTTCCCCAAAATATTTCTTAGCGGGTATCTTCTAGGAACCCCCCCCCCAATATTTCTTGATTTAAAAATTGTCAGGGATGAAGAATATATTGGTAAATTGATCCAATGGTTAATTACTTTCACTGTTAACAATTTACATCTCGTTTCCAGTCTGAATTTGTAATCAAGTCACCCCTTAACCTTCTTTTTGTTAAGCTAAAGAAATTGAATTTTCTGAGTCTATCACTACAAGGCATGTTTTCTAATCCTTTAATCATTCCTGTGGTTCTTCTCTGAACCCTCTCCAGCTGATCAACGTTCTTCCTGAAGTGTGGACACCAGAACTGGACACAGTATTCAAGAAATGATCACATCTGGAGGTGTGAAATACAGAGGTAAAATAATCTCTCTACTGTTACCCAGGATTTCCCTCTTTCTGCGTCCAAGTTATGTATTAACCCTTTTAGCAATTTTCAGCTGATTATCCATCCACAACCCCCAAAACTTTTTTCAGAGTCACTGCTTTCCAAGATGGAGTCCCTCATCCTATAACTGTGGCCATCCTTCTTTGTTCCTAGATCCATACATTTAGATTTAGCTGTATGATTGTTAACTTGTTCCTAGCTTACCAAGTGATCCAAATCCCTCTGTATGAGTGACCTGTCCTTTAATTCTTCTCAACTGCTAACTTTATAAGTGGTTTTTTATGGGGTTTTTTTTCAGGTCCTTTATAAAAAGATTGACTCCTGTGGGGGCAAGAACCAATCCCTGTAGGACTCCACTAGATAGAATGTTGGTGGTATTATTACAGGTCATAGTTCAGCCAAATCTGACCGGATCTTAATAGGAACATTAAAGGCACCTTTCTCACTCCAGGACTATTCTCCTGTTAAATATCAAGCATCTGCTGAAAACCATACAACTCTTTCAAAAAAAAAAAAGCTGGAAAAATTATGATAAAAATGTTTAGAAATCTTAGTACAGACTCACAAATGTCCTTCTATATTCTCCCTTCATTTCATTAAGATCTTACCTGGTGTGCTTTGCAGCACCAGGAAAAAGACAGCAAAGAGCAGGTAGACAATCTTCATGGCTGAAGTTTGCCTGGGAACTCAACGTTGCTGGAGAGAAAAGACTGCAAAATAGACAGGAGATGGAGAGTCTCTATTTATGGGCTACCAGGGATTGTGAAATGCTGATCTGTTGAAATCTTTTTTGAAGCATGTCACATTTACTAAGTTTGTGCTGCAATCTGTTTATAATTATCATCATAATTATAATTTGTACAGCATCATAAACATTCCCGTAGAATTTCAGGGAAACACTGTAGCCAAGTTTCTGCCTTGAGGAAGTTACAATATGAATCTTCACAACTAGCAAACATCTACCGCCTGATCAAAAGCTCTCTGAAAAAATGGAAAGCCTCCCATTAAATTGAAACGAGAGTCCTTTTGCAGAGAAGAATTTCAGAATACAGCTGTACCTTGGAAACACTGGCAGCAGGGCATGTGCATTTGTGTGTTTGTTTTGTACAATATTTAATCAATATTTTACTTGTATTTAAGGAAATTTCCTAATTTCATGCATCAAAACCCATTCCAAAGAGGTTAAAAATCCTTTTAAAGAGATATTTATGATAAATAAACTGAATTACATTATAAATACTGTGTGCCAGGAATCCATGGGTTTTTTTCTGTATATCTAAATCGCGGAATTTTACAGTTAGTGATGGGAGAAAACCATGAGTTTTCCCTTTCTTTTCCCCTCATAACAATAACTATCTAAAGTAGAGACATAAAATGTTGATGCATCAAACATGGGGAAACCAGTGGCATTTGCAGGTGCCAGGTACCTCTCAGGATTTGTCTCAATCTTTCAGGACAGAGAGAAGAAGTGATTGGGCTTAAACTGCAGCTAGGGAAATGTAAGAACATTTCTAAGGGTTCTATAGAACTGTACAACACCTCAAAGTTCCCTGGGGGATTCAGTCTAACCACGGTTCAGAGGCTACAAAATACGACCCCCTGCAAAGCTTCACAGACCCCCTCTCATTCACCTTCTTCCTGTTTCCCCCCATTTCCTCCCATTGGAAGCACCTAATAGAAAAGTTGAGGGGAGTGAATGAAGAATGAGAATCCATGGGGAGGAGGACATCCACAGGGCAGTGAGGAGCTGTGACAGGGCAGTGAGGTGTCCCTCTCATCTCCCAGTCAGTGCCCTCTATTTCAACTGGCTCTGTGTTGTTGGAAGGTGCTGGTCTTCTCACCTGCCACTTTCTCCACAGAGAAAGGTCAAGGGACACTGGATGTTTTTCTGCCAAGGGGGGACACAAGGATTGGGCATGTCACCCTGACTGCCACCTCACACTTATTAATTTCCCTGCTATGTTCTTGCCCTATGCACAGAGAAGTTAGATAAAAAACAGGTAGAGCCACAATTGATAATTGCTTTATTTTCTCCTCTGTAATTTATAAATATACTGTGGTTAAGGGTACAAACTGTATGCTACAATTAGAGTTTTAAAGATGGTATTTGATTCTATTGATCTAGACAATCTTTGGGCAAAATTAAGAAGGATGGGTATCGATCTAAGACTTCTGAGCATTTTGGAGGCTCTCCACCAGAATGATGTGGGTCGGGTAAAGGCAATGGAGAATGTTTTCCCAGTGGCCTGGGGAGAACACCAGGGATGCCTTCTAGCACCTCTTGTTATTAATGTATATATTCATGATGCGGTGGATGTTTAAAGGAAAATAAATTTTCTCCACCACACCTTAAAGGTAAACTTATCTTGGTGATACTATATGCTGATGGCATGGTTGTTTTATTGCAAACTCCAAGAGGCCTCTTCTGAAATGACTTTTTCCTCTTATTTTAACTCTCAAGACCTGGTTCTCATTTATAATGAGACCAAGTCATGATTTCTGGGAAGAACCCCCCGCAAGTTGAGTGGAGGAGAGAAGGCCACCCTGTAGAACAAATCTCTGCTTTGATTTATTTAGGGATAAAGTTTCATGATTCAGGCAGGTGGTCCCCTTATCGTAAAGACTTAAAACAAAAGGCCCTTAGCTCTGTTCCAGGGGTGCTGTGTTTTACCTGCTCAGATGGTGGGAGCAGAGTGGCCCCAGTGCTAAGAGTTTTTAATATTAAAATAATATTGCAGATGTTCTCTGAGTACATCTACACCGTAAAAAAAGGAAAACTGCAGCTGGCCCATGCCAGCTGACTCAGGCTCTCGGGGTTTGGCTGAGATGGTTTCATTGCTGTGTAGACTCCTGGCCTCAGGCTGCAGCCCAAGCTTTGGGACCGTCCCACCTCACAGAGTCCTGGAGCCCAGGCTGCAGCCCCAGCCCAGACATCTACACAGCAGAGAAACCGCCCCACAGCCTGAGGCCCGCCACGGGTGTCTTGTCATTGTGCAGACATTCCCTGTGAGGTCAAATTTGGATTAGGGGTCAAATTTCAGCCTAAGAGATCAGCTATGCTGCTGTAGCTCTTTAAGTGTAGACATACCCTAAGTATGGCAGCACCTAGCTCTTAAAAACTCCCAGATCTGCTTCACTGGGTGAAAAACTAACCGTTATTAGGGGTACAATTGTTCTCCCTCATTGATCCTACTTGGGCCCCCAGTGAGCACTGACTCCATTCCAGAAGCCTTCGAAATTTCCCTGGCTACAGCTGTAGCCCAGCCACTTCTCGTTCTCTTTATCAATGATTACTTATCTAGTATACCACGACATTTGTTTGTAATAAGGGAGCTGATACACTCTGTTGATTTGTTGTGAAACCAATGAAAAGTGAAAACCTGTAAAGTGAAGCCCACTGAAATCTCATCAGTGCTATTTGGCCATTTCGCCTGATGATCCATTGGACTGGCATTTCTGAAGAGATCTCATAACATAGGTAGCCATCCTTCTAAGTAGCAGATGAAGTGTAGAGAATAACCAGGTAAGGGTACAGAGAGGAGAACTGTTTTTTTTTATGTGCATCTGAAGAAGTGAGGTTTTTACCCACGAAAGCTTATGCTCAAATTTATCTGTTAGTCTTTAAGATGCCACCGGACTCCTTGTTGGTTTTGTGCCATTAATGTTACCAGTATTATTAGTGGGAAACTGAACAACCTGAGTGAAGTGACTTTATATTGCAGCATGATGAGCTATGACCTATCTATCTATCTATCTATCTATCTATCTATCTATCTATCTATTTTTTCTCTTTAAAATTCACCAATCCCTACCAGTCCCCACTAGACATATACCACATCAGTGATGATACCTTGTTTACAATTACATTTTGAGAACTATCAGTTAGCCAGCTTTTAATCCATTTAATGTATGCCATGTTAGTTTTGTATAATTCATTTTTTTTAATCCAAATGTCATGTGGTACCAAGTTAAATATCTTACAGAACACTAAGTATATTGTATCAACAACATTATCTTTATGACCCAAACTTGTATTCTCATAAAAAATATATTTAGTTTGATAGGATCTCTTTTCCATAAACCCATGCTGATTGGCATTATTCCTGTTACCTGCCTTCAATTCTGTATTAATCCTGTCTGTATCAACTACTCCATTATCTTTCCTGTGATTGATGTCAGACTGACAAGCCTATAATAACCCAGGGCTTCCAGTTCACCCGTTTTAAGTATGGCACAACAATAGCTTTCTACCAGCCTTCTGCAACTTCCCCTGTGTTCAGGACTTATTGAAAACCAACTTTAATGGTCCAGCCAGCTTCTCAGCCAACTCCTTTAAAACACACAACTTTCTCCAAAATGCTCTCAGTATTCTTTCAAGTGAGATCACTTGGGTAATGAAACTTCCTCAAACTGCAGGGCTCTGTTGTAGAAACCTCCAGACAGATTTTAATTTTCTATATAGTTTCTAAAATGGACATTATGCTTCCCCATCAAGTCCCAGCTTGATCTTGTCTATCTGCTCTGGACTTCTAGATATAAAGCAAATAATATAGGAGAAACTGATAAAATATGAAGTTACTTCACAAGTGAGTGAGAGTTTGTGGTTACCTCCACTAACAACTGTTGCTGTTACTCAATCTAACTCCTCTGTGAGCCACAGATGCAGCATCTGCTATTAGATATGTTTTAAGGGCTTAGCCCTAAGTTCTGCAAAGGATTCTTGCTCATCCCTGGACATATATGACACTATTAAAAATAGTAATAACTTGGGACCAAACTCTATGTGTGTGTGTGTGTGTGTGTGTGTGTATTACTTGTGCACCTTTTTCATACAGTATTGATTAATATTCTTAGTGCATGTTTTTTTTTATTTTTCCTATTTTTATGCAACCAATCCATTTCAGAGATGTTTCAAATTCTTGAAAAATAACAGAATAACCTTCATAATATTAGGTTTCAGAATAGCAGCTGTGTTCGTCTCTATCCGCAAAATGAAAAGGAGTACTTGTGGCACCTTAGAGACTAACCAATTTATTTGAGCATAAGCTTTCGTAAGCTACAGCTCACTTCATCAGATGCATTCAGTGGAAAATACAGAGGGGAGATTTATATACACAGAGAACATGAAACAATGGGTGTTACCATACACACTGTAACAAGAGTGATCAGGTAAGGTGAGCTATTACCAGCAGGAGAGCAGGGGGGCGGGGTAGGGGGAAACATTTTGTAGTGATAATCAAGGTGGGCCATTTCCAGCAGTTGACAAGAACATGTGAGGAACAGTGAGGGGGGGATAAACATGGGGAAATAGTTTTACTTTGTGTAATGACACATCCACTCCCAGTCTTTATTCAAGCCTAAGTTAATTGTGTCCAGTTTGCAAATTAATTCCAATTCAGCAGTCTCTCATTGGAGTCTGTTTTTGAAGTTTTTTTGTTGAAGAATTGCCACTTTTAGGTCTGTAATCGAGTGACCAGAGAGATTGAAATGTTCTCCAACTGGTTTTTGAATATTATAATTCTTGACGTCTGATTTGTGTCCATTTATTCTTTCACGTAGAGACTGTCCAGTTTGCCCAATGTAAATGGCAGAGGGGCATTGCTGGCACCTGATGGCATTTATCACATTGGTGGATGTGCAGGTGAACGAGCCTCTGATAGTGTGACTGATGTGATTAGGCCCTATGATGGTGTCCCCTGAATAGATATGTGGACACGGTTGGCAACGGGCTTTGTTGCAAGGATAGGTTCCTGGGTTAGTGGTTTTGTTGTGTGGTGTGTGGTTGCTGGTGAGTATTTGCTTCAGGTTGGGGGGCTGTCTGTAAGCAAGGACTGGCCTGTCTCCCAAGATCTGTGAGTGTGATGGGTCGTCCTTCAGGATAGGTTGTAGATCCTTGATGCGTTGGAGCGGTTTTAGTTGGGGGCTGAAGGTGACGGCTAGTGACGTTCTGTTATTATCTTTGTTGGGCCTGTCCTGTAGTAGGAAATTCTGGGTACTCTTCTGGCTCTGTCAGTCTGTTTCTTCACTTCAGCAGGTGGGTATTGCAGTTGTAAGAATGCTTGATAGAGATCTTGTAGGTGTTTGTCTCTGTCTGAGGGGCTGGAGCAAATGAGGTGGTATCGTAGAGCTTGGCTGTAGACAATGGATCGTCTGGTGTGGTCTGGATGAAAGCTGGAGGCATGTAGGTAAGCATAGCGGTCAGTAGGTTTCCGGTATAGGGTGGTGTTTATGTGACCATCGCTTATTAGCAACATAGTGTCCAGGAAGTAGATCTCTTGTGTGGACTGGTCCAGGCTGAGGTTGATGGTGGGATGGAAATTGTTGAAATCATGGTGGAATTCCTCAACCGCTTCTTTTCCATGGGTCCAGATGATGAAGATGTCATCAATATAGCGCAAGTAGAGTAGGGGCATTAGGAGATGAGAACTGAGGAAGCGTTGTTCTAAGTCAGCCATAAAAATGTTGGCATACTGTGGGGCCATGCGGGTACCCATAGCAGTGCCGCTGATTTGAAGGTATACAGTGTCCCCAAATGTGAAACAGTTATGGGTGAGGACAAAGTCACAAAGTTCAGCCACCAGGTTTGCCGTGACATTATCGGGGATACTGTTCCTGACGGCCTGTAGTCCATTTTTGTGTGGAATGTTGGTGTGGAGGGCTTCTACATCCATAGTGGTTAGGATGGTGTTTTCAGGAAGATCACCGATGGATTGTAGTTTCCTCAGGAAGTCAGTGGTGTCTCTAAGATATCTGGGAGTGCTGGTAGCATAGGGCCTGATGAGGGAGTCTACATAGCCAGACAATCCTGTTGTCAGGGTGCCAATGCCTGAGATGATGGGGCGTCCAGGATATCCAGGTTTATGGATCTTGGGTAGCAGATAGAATACCCCTGGTCAGGGTTCCAGGGGTGTGTCTATGCGGATTTGTTCTTGTGCTTTTTCAGGGAGTTTCTTGAGCAGATGGTGTAGTTTCTTTTGGTAACCCTTAATGGGATCAGAGGGTAATGACTTTTAGAAAGTGGTGTTGGAGAGCTGCCTAGCAGCCTCTTGTTCATATTCCGACCTATTCATGATGACGACAGCACCTCCTTTGTCAGCCTTTTTTATTTTGATGTCAGAGTTGTTTCTGAGGCTGTGGATGGCATTGTGTTCTGCACGGCTGAGGTTGTGGGGCAAGTGATGCTGCTTTTCCACAATTTCAGCCCGTGCATGTCGGCAGAAGCACTCTATGTAGAAGTCCAGTCTGTTGTTTCGACCTTCAGGAGGAGTCCACCTAGAATCCTTCTTTTTGTAGTCTTGGTAGGAAGGTCTCTGTGGATTAGTATGTTGTTCAGAGGTGTGTTGGAAATATTCCTTGAGTCAGCGATGTCGAAAATAGGATTCTAGGTCACCACAGAACTGTATCATGTTCGTGGGGGTGGAGGGGCAGAAGGAGAGGCCCCGGGATAGGACAGATTCTTCTGCTGGGCTAAGAGTATAGTTGGATAGATTAACAATATTGCTGGGTGGGTTAAGGGAACCACTGTTGTGGCCCCTTGTGGCATGTAGTAGTTTAGATAGTTTAGTGATCTTTTTCTTTTGTAGAGAAGCAAAGTGTGTGTTGTAAATGGCTTGTCTAGTTTTTGTAAAGTCCAGCCACGAGGAAGTTTGTGTGGAAGGTTTTTTTTATGAGAGTATCCAGTTTTGAGAGCTCATTCTTAATCTTTCCCTGTTTGCTGTAGAGGATGTTGATCAGGTGGTTCCGCAGTTTCTTTGAGAGTGTGTGGCACAATCTTAGTCTGTGTGGTATGTAGATTGTAATGGATTTTTTACCTTGAGTCATTTTGGTATGATGTCCATCTGTTTGTATTTGGAAAGGAATAAATAAATGGACACAAATCAGATGTCAAGAATGATAAAATTCAAAAACCAGTTGGAGAACACTTCAATCTCTTTGGTCACTCGATCACAGACCTAAAAGTGGCAATTCTTCAATAAAAATCTTCAAAAACAGACTCCAACGAGAGACTGCTGAATTGGAATTAATTTGCAAATTGGATACAATTAACTTAGGCTTGAATAAAGACTGGGAGTGGATGTGTCATTACACAAAGTAAAACTATTTCCCCATGTTTATCCCCCCCCACCCCGTTCCTCACATGTTCTTGCCAACTGCTGGAAATGGCCCACCTTGATTATCACTATGTAAGCAGAGTCAGGATGAGCTCCACTCTGACATCTGGTGGTGAGGTGTGGCAAGTTGTGGAAAAGAACTTCAGGGGCTGATCTCATTTGCAAGAGTAGAGAATAACCAGGTAAAGGTACAGAGAAGAGAGCTGTTTTCTTTTACTGTGCCATTAATGTAATCAGTATTATTAGTGGGAAACTGAGCAACCTGAGTGAAATGAGTTTATGTTGCAGCATGATGAGCTATGATCTATACATATATATACGTACATATATATATACACGTTTTCCCTTTAAAATTCACCAATCCCACCAGACCCCACTCGACGTATACCCCATCAATGATGATGCCTTGTTTACAGTTACAGTTAGCCAGCTTTTAATCCATTCAGTGTACGCCATGTTAGTTTTATATCATTCAATTTCTTTTAAATCCAAATGTCATGTGGTACCAAGTTAAATATCTTACAGAACACTAAGTATATTGTATCAACAACATTATCTTCATGACCCAAACTGGTATTCTCATAAAAAATATATTTAGTTTGACAGGATCTCTTTTCCATAAACCCATGCTGATTGGCATTAATTCTGTTCCCTGCCTTCAATTCTGTATTAATCCTGTCTGTATCAACTGCTCCATTATCTTTCCTGCGATTGATGTCAGACTGACAAGCCTATAATAACCCAGGGCTTCCAGTTCACCCGTTTTAAGTACTGGCACAACAATAGCTTTCTACCAGGCTTCTGTAACTTCCCCCGTGTTCAAGGCTTATTGAAAACCAACATTAGTGGTCCAGCCAGCTTCTCAGCCAACTCCTTTAAAACACACAACTTTCTCCAAAATGCTCTCAGTACTCTTTCAAGTGAGACCACCTGGGTAATGAAACTTTCTCAAACTGCAGGGCTCTATTGTAGAAACCTCCAGATAGACTTTAATTTTCAATATTGTTTCTAAAATGGACATTATGCTGCCACATCAAGTCCCAGCTTCATCTTGTCTCGCTGCTCTGGACTTCTAGGTATAAAGCAAATAATAAAGAAGAAATTGATAAAAGATGAAGTTACTTCACAAGTGAGTGAGAGTTTGTGGTTAGATCTGCTAGTGACTGTTGCTGTCACTCAGTCTAACTCCGCTGTTAGCCACAGATGCAGCATCTGTTATTAGACGTGTTTTAAGGGCTTAGCCCTAAGTTCTGCAAAGGATTCTTGCTCATTCCTGGACATTTATGACACTATTAAAAATAATAATAACTTGGGACCAAACTCTATGTGTGTGTGTGTATTACTTGTGCGCCTTTTTCATACAGTATTGATTAATATTCTTAGTGTATGGTTTTTTTTTTAATTTTTCCTATTTTTATGCATCCTTCCCATTACAGAGAGGTTTCAATCTGGAAAAAGATTCTCATGGGCAAACTAGGGAAATGTGGTCTAGATGAAATTACGATATGGTGGGGGCACCAGGTGGTTGAAAGACCATACTCAAAAAATACATTTGCTGTCAAACTGGGAGGGCATATTTAGTGGGGTCCTCAGGGGTGAGTCCTGGACCAGGTACTATTCAATAATTCCTTTAATGACTTTTATAATTGAGCGGAGAGTATGCTTATATAATTTGCAGATGACACCTAGCTGAAAGGGTTTGCAAGTTCTTTGGAGGATGGGATTAGAATATAAATAGACCTTGCTAAAACGAAGAATTGCTCTTAATAAAATATAATGGAATTCAATAAAGACTAGTGCAAAGTACTTCACTTAGGAAGACAAAATTAAATGCACAATTGTAAAATGGGGAATAACTGGCTTGGTGGCTGTAGTACTGAAAAGGATCTAGGGGCTATAGTGGATTAAAAATTGAATATGAGTCAACAATGTGATGCACTTGTAAAAAAGGTTAATATAACTCTGTGGTGTATTAACACAAGTATCATACATAAGACATGGGAGGTAATTGTCCTGCTCTGCCCAGCACTAGCGGGGCCACAGCTGGAGTGCTGTGTCCAATTCTGGGTGCCACACTTAAGGAAAGATATGGCCAAATTGGAGAGAGTCTACGGGAGAGCAACAAAAATGATCAAACATTCAGAAAACCTGACCTGGGAGGAAAGGTGAAGATACCTGGGCATATTTAGTCTTTTGGAAAGAAGACTGCGGGGGTGGGACCTAGTAAAATGTAAAGGGCTGTTTTAAAGAGGATGGTGATCAACTGTTTTCTAGGTCCACTGAAATCGGGACAAGAAGTAATGGGCTTAATTTTCAGCAAGGGGGATTTAGGTTAGATATTAGGAAAACTTTCTAACTAAATTAAACTCTGGAATAGGCTTCCAAGGGAGGTTGTGGAACCTCATTAGAGGTTTTTAAGAACAGGTGGGGTGAACACCTCTCAGGTATGGTCCAGGATTTCTTGGCCCTGCCTCAGTGCAGGGGGCTGGACTTGATCACCCTTTGAGGTCCCTGTCAGCCTTACATTTCTACAGTTCTAAAAGACTTTACATAAAGAATTTCTCCTGACTTCAAAATTGACCTTTATGGAGCAGATCAAAGTGCTGACAGAAAAACTGCCACATGGAGAGGGACACAGAGTCATATCAAGTCGGCCAAGGAACACAACACAGGGAGGAAAATGAGAAGTGGCCTGCAGAAATAAGTTGCTGACCTGACCTGACCTAAACAAATAAATGTCCGTTATATGTCCCAAGACATTTTGCACAAACCACTGTGGCCTAATGTGTCCTATGCAAACTGGGATGGCACAAGATATTTTGCACAAAGATGCTGGAATTTCCCAGAGACAAAGTTGCAACAATTCCAACGTTCAAACTGAGGTTGGACATTTCAAATCTTCACTAGAACCATGGGTCATTTTCTGATTGAGGTCCCTTTCAGCCTTACATTTCCATGAGTCTAAAAGACTTTAAATAAAGAATCCCTCCTGACTTCAAAATTGACCTCTCTATGGTAGAAACTGACACATGGGGAAGGACACAGTGTCTTATCAAGTTGGCCAAGGAACACAACACAGGGAGGGCAATGAGAAGTGGCCTGCAGAAGTAAGTTGCTGACCAGACCTAACCCAATACATGTTTGTTATATGTCCCAAGAAGTTTTGCACAAACCCCTGTGTCCTAATGTGTCCTATGCAAACTGGGATGCCACAAGATGTTTGCACAAAGATGATGGAATTTCCCCGAGACAAAGTTGCAACCAGTTCAAATTGAAGTTGCACATTTCAAATTTTCACTAGAATCATGGGTCACTTTCTGATTGGCGACTCGTAGTTTTACCAAGTAGAAACCAAGCCTTCAGAATCTGTATAAAACAGGCTGTTTTGGTCAAAGTCTCAGTCGCTGAAGCAAAAATATCTGGCTGAGAGAGACAGCAAGTTGGGCTGTTATCATCTGGCTACTGAGATCCCTCCCCCACCCCAGTCTGTCAATTGCTAAAGTGACATCATAAAGTGAGATAATCCCCCTAATAACTCTTCCTTTAAAGTACTGTCTAGGGAGTTGCCTTTGAGATCTAGAAAGAGAAGAACACAGCTGTCATAACCCCTTGAGTCAATGAACTAGCTGAATGACCTTTCTAGCTATCTTCAGAAACCACTCAAGGCTCCAGTGAAGCTATGCTGGAGAACACGCCTTCCTGCCAATTTTAATGGATAAATAGCAGTAATACATGTGATTTATTTATCCAAATGAAAATGTGGTAATTTTAAAACTACCTGAGTTAAAATCAATTTACTGGATAATTCCGGTAATCCAAATTCCCTTTATCCAGACACACTAGTTATCCAAATGAACAGTGTGTGTCCTCTGTAGGCTGTTAGTTAATCACTTGCTAATTAACTAACATTATGGCTGCAGAAACTTCGATTTGGGAGGATTTCTGGAATTAGGGATGAGGACAGCAAGAAAAGGGGTGGGGAAATGAGGGAGAAGCTAGGGGAGGAGAGAAAAGATGGGGCATGGAAGAGAGTGAATAGGTAAGAAAAAAAGAAGGGGTTAAGATGAAGACTGAAAGGAGAAGTGTTCAGGGAGAGAAAGGACAGGGGGAGACAGGAGAGTAGGGCAGGAGGGTGGGGGAGGAAGGGAGGTAGAGAGGAGGGTAAAGGAGAGAAAAGGAAAGAAGGAGGGAAGAGCACAGGGAATTTGGCCAGCTCTTTTGTTAACATCCCCCTTGTGCTGACCCACAGAGCATGTGTGTCTCTGACATCCCTCTCCCCTCCAGGAGCCGACTTCATACCTCAGTCTATGGAGACTCCTGCATGTCACTCTGGAGGTCTCTGCTTCTATTTGGTGATCAAGATAGTCACTGTCACACCTGTTCTATGGCGCTTCCATCCAGGACACTCTTACAGATGATATATGTACAACATTGTGCTTCTCTCCAGATACAGAGCAGCAATATTTATTGAACACTTCTACCCTTTCTGTATCATTATTATTATTTTACCATCTCCATGGAGTAATGGGCCCGTACCAGTGTTAGAATTTCTTTTGTTCCTGAAATACTTATATAAAACCTCCTTGTTCTCCTTGGCCCTGCCATCATGGAGTCTTCCCTGATCTCTTTAGCTTCACTTATAGTCCTGCATTTCATTACTTCTAATTTCTATGCATTGCTATCTACTTCTGCTGGTCCCCAATTTTTTATATTTTTTTCTAATTTTTGCCTAAATTTAGTGTGCAGACTGATACCGGGGAGACAAACACACTGCACTCTCTTCTGGGGGATCTGCTGCATGACAAGCACGGTCTGATGTAGTTTAGTGGCAATAAAACAGAGAGAATCGTTGCAAGACTACAGCCTCTGCCTAGTTAAGGCTGTGATAAGATAAAAGATTGTAGGGTCCAGGCACGAGATGACCCGAACCCAAAGGGGGAGGCCTGGGGTCCCATGCCTACCCCATTGTTGAACTCTTTGCATATACCCTGAAAGCATGGACTTGAATGTGAGACCTGGCTGGAGGGCTGAGTCACTGAAGGGACAGATCGTTGCAGCACCAGAGTGGCCATAAAAAGGGGAGCACCAGGAAAGAAAACAGCCTGCCATGTCCCTGACCATGAGGTGGTGCCGGGGTGAGTGTTCCCCTTCACAATCCTCTACATCTAATGGGTAGATTTAAATAATAACTCCCCAATCTGTGTGACATTTCTGAGGCGTGGTCCAATGGCCAAGGTTAGTTCCAGGGAGTCTTTAGGGTGGTGTTGGATAAGGCTTTTGGTAGATCACTCAGCGTTCGTTCTTCAACTTAGTTCTTAAGATCAGCCCTCCTGCCTTTCCCTGCTCTCCTTTTCCAGAGAGATTCCCAGCAGGTCCTACCAAGTCCATTGAGACTGAGTAGACCAGGCCCTTCAGACCCAGCAGCAGACTGTATTTGCATAAACACACAACTCTGCCTAGGGGCTCAGCAGACAGACCTGTGTTGCCAAACTGATCAATTTTGTCTGTTTGGGGTTAAAATTAAGTTTCTTGTTGGAAGGGTAATGGAAGGGTAGTGAAATTATTTTATCCTAAGTGTCTGAGTAAAGGGAAGCAGAACTGTACTTAACAAGCCCTAACTGAGGGGTTTACCCTAACTTGAACATCACTTGCTTAGTAGTGGGCAGTGATGCTAAATCCAAGTAAGTGCTAGAGGAGACTAGAGACAGGGGATCCTTTCTTGCAAATGTGGGTTAATTTAAGGAGTCCTAGAAGCTATTTGATTCTCCCTGCTGTGTTTAAAGACAGAAGTGAGTAGCCTCTTTTGAGTGTCATGGTTCTTCCTCAGTGATCACTAAATCTGAATTTACTGATAATATCATTTAAGGGGACTGGATGTTAGAAGTGATAAGGAGACAGCATTTTGGTTAAAAGCAGTGCAGAAAAGACAGCTGCAGAGAGGTTGTCTACTAGCCCGTGAAAACACAGAGACTTGGGCTAAGTGGTGGAACCTCAGAATATGATGTTGTGCAGAGAGGTGGGAGTGATGGTGACTGCAGAAACACTGATGAGCAGAGGTGGAGGCATCATTCAACCACGCTCTCTCCTCAGGGGCAGAAGACAAACCCACCCAAACACACAGCTAGATTCTGGGGACATTGCTGCTCTGAGACAACAAACTGTGAGTAGGGGACAGTGGAAGGAAAAAGGGACTGGAATGTTAAAGAGACATTCATTCCATGGGTTTCACACAGCAAGGTGGGAAACTGAGAAAATGGACACTGCTCAAGATACTGTAGGGTGGGTGTTTTACTGATTAGTTGTGTACTTTCAAATCCTTGTTGCAGTGTCTTCCTAAATCAATGCTGGGTTTTCTTCTTTAATAAAAGTTTTCTTTTGTTATAGACACTCAGTTCTTGCGAGAGGGGAAGTATTGCCTCTTAGTGGCACCCAGGAGTAGTGTTCATTTTCCTTAGATTAGTGGGTGGGGTCTCAAGCCGGTTCTCTTTTGTGTTGTTAAGAGGAAGCCCTTGAAATTGAACCCGGCCTTTGTTGCTACCTACACCACATGGCAGAAGGGTTACATGGCCAAAATCGATCACTTTGACAAAGTAGGGCTGTCTGCTGATTACATAGGCAGAATATATGTGTCTATTGAAATACAGTCTTCTCCTGAGATCTTTCCCCCCATCAGTTTGGAGAGAACTAGCCGTGCCAGGCAGGCCAGACTTTCTTTCTTTCTATTTTTTTTTTTGATCGAATTATATACTTAGTTGCTGAGCTGCACGTGATAAATATGATGTGTTTGAATTTCTCCGGAGAATTTAGTCCAGTCAAAGGGACATTGTCCAGTGACTTCAACGGGCTTTGAACTAGTCTGTAGGTATTTACTAGGTATTTCCAGAGTGTAACTTGTGTAAGACAGACATTTGTCAGATGTCATTATTAGTAAGAAAACATGGAATTTACTATTAATAATGACGTCGTACACATCCATGAATAGGCCAGAATACTTGGCATAATTTAGACCTAAACCTTTAAAACACGTCAAATTACAGAGGATGCTTCTGATTTTCACAGAAGAGTTAGACTAAGAAACAGGAACAGTTGCTAGCTAAGCTGACCACACACTCTTGTTAAAATGGGAAATGGCTTCCTCCTTTATCTTTTTTTCCTCCAAATTGTATACTTTATGCCAAGAAATCCATAATAGAGACACAGTAGATCCAGGTCTTACTTGATATGGCAATATCATGTACAAATGGTTTAATGGGAAAAGAGAGAAGTAAAGGTTGTCAGTAAAAGTTTAAGAATCTATATAGATATTTGAAAGCTCTAACGAGGATTCTGTAACCAGGGTGTGCATAGACTCATAGACTCATAGACTTTAAGGTCAGAAGAGACCATTATGATCATCTAGTCTGACCTCCTGCACAGCGCAGGCCACAGAATCTCTCCCACCCACTTCTGTAACAAACTCCTAACCTATGTCTGAGCTATTGAAGTCCTCAAGTCATGGTTTAAAGACTTCAAGGTGCAGAGAATCCTCCAGCAAGTGACCCATGCCCCACGCTGCAAAGGAAGGCGAAAAAACCCCAGGGCCTCTGCCAATCTGCCCTGGAGGAAAATTCCTTCCCGACCCCAAATATGGCAATCAGCTAAGCCCGGAGCATGTGGGAAAGACTCACCAGCCAGACACCCATAAAATAATTCTCTGTAGTAACTCAGATCCCACCCCATCTAATATCCCATCACAGGCCATTAGGCATATTTACTGCTAATAGTCAAAGATCAATTCATTGCCAGTATTGACTATTTGAGGAAGTTTTATTACCAAGGAGATCTGACCTCAAAGAGTATTGCAAATACGTCCTACGATGTTATCTATTTTAAATACAATTGTGCTAATGTAATATATATTTATGTCTAACTGATCGTTCATAAAGGGAAAAAGGACTTTGTTTTATATTGAAGAAGGTGATACATTCAGTTGATATGTTGAGAAGTGAAATTCTCTAAAAATGAATCCAACTGAAATGTTATAAAGTCTAAACAACCAAAAGGCCTGATCAGCTGCTTGTTGACAATTGCACAGAAACAGCTTAATTTATGAGTTGAACCGACCATAAGGAGGGTGTGAATGAACTCTCCCTTGGCATGTAGTGATGAACTCGGGGAAAAGATCTCAGGGGAAGACAGTAATTGCATTGACACATCGATTTTATAAGGACAGTCCTGCTATTTGGGGCTTTTTCTTATACAGGAGCCTATTACCCCCTACCCCATCCTGATTTTTCACACTTGCTTTCTGGTCACCCTGTTCAGCAGTGAAGACAAAACGTCGGTTACCTGATTTCCAGCTGACACACCCACAGCCTCAAAACCCACCTGACTCCTCCCTCCCCACATGGACGAGACGAGCCCCAGACTCCCACCTCCTCAACTATCAAGCCCTCCCTGCATCTTAAGACAGGAGTCAAGCACGTCCCACTGCCCAGCCTGTCCTATCCCCAACCTCCATTTCCTCCAAATGCCAATTTGCCCTGTTCAGTGTGGGGGTTGAGAAGTTCTGTACATCTGGAGAAGGGAGAGATTACGGTCTCCTCATTAAGGGAAGTGTGGGGAAGGTGGAATCTATCTACATTTCTAATGTGCCCTTTACTTACCCCCTGACTGTGAGTGCTGTGTGCTAACCGTTGGACCAAGGTGACCAAAGACAGTTGTTTCTCCATATGGAATGTCAGCCGGGGAGTAGGAACCAGCACAATCATGGAAAGAGGCAGGCTCTACTTAGTTAAGTCTGTGATGAGACATTCTGTTTACAGCCTCCATTTCTAAATTTTATCTGTGTGATCCAGTGACAGAGGTTTATTTCTGATCACAATTGGTCTGACATTATCAAGGATGCAAGAGCAAATACCACAATATACAGGAAAGACAGAAGTATGGTAAGAGACCACCCTAGCTTAACCAGGAGATCTCCAATGACTTGAAATTCAAAAAAGACTCACACCAAAAGTGAAACCAGGTCAAATTACAGAGGAAGAATATATAGAATTAAATCCTCTGATGTTGCTCAAGAAAGGAGCTAACTAATATTTTGGGTTTGGTCCCCAATTGTGGTGTCAAAAAATGACCTTCTCAGCAAACATTACATGGTGGGGGCAGGAGTTCAAATTCTTTTGCCTATACACAGACATTGTAGAACAACTGTTTATGGGGGACTTTTCCTTACCCCTGTTTGTCTGCATCCCCATTCAAGGAACAAACAACAAGTTTGTCACAATCACGTATGATAAAGCTTGTTATGTCCCTGTCTGTAAACACCACATTGACACCATCAGCACTGAAATACAGACAGACTGGAAGAGACACATCTCATTTCACTTTGAGAAGGTGGCCATCAAGTTGCACCTGCGCTCCCGCAGACAGCAGGGCTTTGAAAAAGCAAAATACTATGGTGATCCTAAACTATTACGGAGATTTCTCAACTACAGAAACTATTACAATGAGAGGCTGGATATGCCCTTCCTGGATATCACAGAGCCCCTGTGATGTACTTTCCACATGTTAAAAGAGAGATATTTTAATCACCATGGCTTTAGTTCACTGTGGGCTGAAGAGTGCACTAAAACCAACTAGACTTGTTCCAAATAGCCCCTACAGAGACCAGCATCAAGAAAAGCATCTACAGCCATTATGAATGCTGCTCTCCTTGATTTTCATATAGCAGGGAATGGCGTAGATTATATGCATTTAAACAACGTGCCACTGTACCTTTGTTCAGATATTGTAAAAGAAGATGGAACCACTCTCAACAGGGGGGGCCGAGGGCCAACTGGTGAATTCCTCTGCAGCCTCTATTTGCAGTCAGCTGGATGTCAAGTTGGAAGACACCTCATAAGCCAAAGCAATAACTAGTACCCTTACAGGGTCTTTATAAAATCAGTGCTAAATTACAACGACGACACACTTACCACACTGTTTTCTGCTGGCCTATTATACAAAGATATTCCTGGACAAAGTGAAGGAATGGAGCTGGATGGTGAGAATCAAGTGTTTACGAGACAGGCAAACCTGAATACCCAGAACTGGAAGATACAGCTGCTGGGTCGTCTACATAGCAACCTGTTTTTTCAGGAAAAAACTTCTGTTGAACAGTATTGTGATAAATGAAGTGTGTGTGTGTTGGGGGGGGAGGGAGTAGCTCCCTTTTATGGACACCCAGGCAGCCAGTTCGCTGTAAAATCCCTCTTGGTAGCTGTTCTCTGCTTGCTTTACCTGTAAAGGATTTAAAAAGTCCCCCAGTTAAAGAAAAGAGCCAATGGCAAGGCTGGAACTTTTTAAAATTGGGAAGGAAGCTTTCCCTTGGTGTCTGTGGTTGTTACACTCTGAAAATACCTGGGTCCAAGGGGTTTTTTTGCATTTGGGTGATGGCAGCATTTACCAGGACTGGCCTTACCATGAGGCAAACTGAGGCAGCCGCCTCAGGTGCCAGACTGTGTGTGTGGGGGGGGGCACCACTAGGACCCAGAGTGTAGAAGATTGTGTCTGCTGCTGGTGCATATGTATTCTCTCTGCTCTAGATGCACAGAGATGGTGGAGTGCTGTGCTGGAGGAAGGAGGGCACAAGAGACTTAACAGGCTGGTAGGAGGAAAGGTGAGAAAGCAGCAGGAGCTGCAGGGAGAGAGAGGAGGAGGAGCTTCTTATGTATCTCTCTAGCACCCCCAGGAGCCTGGACTGGTTGACACCAGCTTCTCAGGGAGCTTCCTGTTTCCTACTGCTTCCCTGCACCTACTTGAGGAGAACAGGCAGTCAACTGAAGTAGTAGGAGCCAGTTAGTCCCTTAAGACGCTGATATCTTCCTTCACTAAGGCCCTGCTACGAGCCTTATTTGTCCCCTTCAACTGAGTGTTGAGAGCCACTCTAGCTGGCACAGAACAGCAGTCATGAGTGAAAGAAGAAAACACCCCTCTGGGGCAGCATTCAGAAAAAGAAAGAAAGCAAAGGAAGCTTTTCTATCTAAGCTGGAAGGAGCTCTCCTGAGATACATAGACACAAATGTTCACGGTGAGCCTTCCGGCCCCAGTGAGGATGTGAGTGGTGAGGAGATGCCTGATCTTCCAGTTAGTCAGAGTGCAGGTGACTTGGCAACTATTGCAGCATCCATATCTCCATCTCAAATGGATGTAACCATGCACATTTCTGAAGAAAAGTTTAGAGCAGAGAAAAGCGTGGTGGAGGCACAAGAAACAGCTGCTGCTGAGTTTATTTTTTTAAGTCTAGATGATCCAGGACTGTGGACCCACTTGAGCAGTAGCCTGAGGGACTTCCTTGTACTGCATGGGCCACAGCAAGTGGCAAACTTCATGTTCCCCAAAGACAATGAAAACAGAAGTTTCCATCCAACACATTACTGGCATGAAATCCCCAATGGTGACAAAGTGGAGAGGCCATGGCTTATGTTCTCAAAAACCCAGAATGCTGCATACTGTTTTTGTTGCAAACTCTGCCAGTCTAATATTCCAGCCACATTGGGTTCTACAGGAACAAAAGACTGGAAAAACCTGGCTAGAAATCTGGCATGCCATGAGAAGGCAGCAAATCACCAGAGAGCATTCCTTAGGCAGAAAAAGCTTGAGATGAGACTAAGATTAAAGGCCACCATAGACGATCAGCATCAAGAGAAGATTTCATCGGAGTCTCTTTACTGGAAAAATGTTCTGAAAAGGCTCATTGCCATTGTGAGAATGCTTGCTACCCAAAACCTAGCACTGCGTGGCACTTCAGATCAGCTGTATGTGCCAAACAATGGAAACTTCCTTAAAATTGTGGAGCTGATGGCTGAGTTTGATGCTGTACTCCAGGAGCATCTAAGAAGAGTCACCACCCAAGAAATGTACACACACCACTGTTAGAGAGCTTATTCCTTCACTCTCCCACTTCCCTGGTCCTTCTCACATGAACAGAGAGCAACAATACCTGAAGTCTGAAGGTGCAAACTATTTGATGTTTATTGGGGTGAACTTCCAGCAAGCTTAAGTCCAAGTTCCTTTTTCCTTATTTTCGAATCCCAACTTACTTCCTGTTTGCCCCTAATTTATATAGTAATATTCTTAGCTATACCTTAACCAATCATTCTCCTGAAATTTACCTAACCAATCCTAACATTATGTAACATGATTAGCTAACCAATTATATCCCTCCACCTTAATTAGTTTACACCCAGCAAAATTAATTATACAGCAGACAGAAACAATCACAGAACCAGACGGAGATTATACAGACAAACAATAGCAAAGTGGGAACTATAATGACAAAACAATACAGAAGTGAGGATTTCACAGCTACATCTATAAAGACATAAGGGTTTCCCAGCTGTGTCTATTGATAAGTGAGTTCTTACCTGACAGAAAACTATCAACCTAAATTTCCTTTTACATCTTCTAGGCTCTTCCCTTTCTCTGGAGGTGATAGATCGGATCACCTTCCTAACAGCCCCAGATTGACTAGTTTGGAATGTGAGGATGTGACCGGTTGCTTCCCAGCTTATGGATGCCTCTGCTGCTTAGCCAAAGGCCTTAGCCTAAAACAGGGCCTCAGACTGTCACAGCGAGAGAAGGCCCTTACACAGATTCTTTCTTGTATACCTCTATTACTAGCTAAATGATAAACATATACCTACATTCTTAGAGTATAGGCCTTTACAGGCAGGCCTGAATATCTATATCCTAACAACCACTACCTTAGAAAAACAATTCAAAATGAGATCATACAATTACTGGCAACAAAAGTCAAACAGAAGATTGTGGCAGATCTGAGGTCAGCAAGATATTCCTCTGTTATTCTGGACTGCACACTTGACATGAGCCATATGGAACAAATGACTTTAATGGTGCGTTTTGTAACAACAACAAAACCTAGTGAAAATGTCCCTGCAATGGTGACTGTCAGAGAGCATTTTCTAGAATTTATTGACATTGATGCTACTACAGGAGCTGGTATGACAAATGTGCTTCTTAAAAAGCTGGAAGATATGGGAATTGTGATAGCTGACATGAGAGGTCAGGGCTACGATAATGGTGCCAACATGAGAGGAAAGAACAGAGGAGTGCAGACATGGATCCGAGAGTTAAACCCTCGAGCTTTTTTTGTCCCATGTAGTTCTCATTCATTGAACTTGGTGGTCAGTGATGCAGCATCAGCTTCCAGTGAGACTGCTGAATTTTTTAATGTAATTCAAAGCATCTATGTATTTTTCTATGCATCAACTCATCGGTGGCAAATTTTGAAGCAACATCTGGGAACATCCTCTCTGACACTGAAACCACTGAGTGCCACACGATGGGAAAGTTGAGTGGAGGCGATAAAACCTATCAAACACCAAATTGGGAAGATAGATGATGCCATAGTTGCCATTATGGAGGATAATGCTATGAGAGGAACTGTTTGTGGGAGAACAGTGCCAGAGGGAAATGGAATCACCAGAAACATACATAACTTCAAATTTCTGTGTGGCTTAGTGTTGTGGCATGACATACTGTTTGAAATAAATGTTGTAAGCAAGAGACTCCAAGGTGTTGACCTTGATATATCTGGAGCAATGGAAGAACTGGACAAAGCAAAGTCATACCTACAGTCTTACCGGTCAGATGAGGGATTTCAAAATGTTCTGAAGAGTGCACAGAAGCTGGCAGAGGAACTTCACACTGAAGCTATTTTCCCACACATTCAGGAATACAAGACTCACTGAAGAAGAAGACATTTTGATTACGAGGCACGGGATAATCCCATAAGAGACCCCCAAACAACAATTCAAAGTTGAATTCTTTAACCAGGTGCTCGATTGTGCAATACAGTCAGTTGAAGAATGTTTCATGCAGCTCAAGGAACACAGCAGTATATTTGGGATGTTGTATGATATTCAAAACTCCTCACTATACCTGAAGAAGACCTACACCAGCAATGCAGGGCACTAGAGACAGTGTTGACACATGATGACATGCACAATATTGATGTGAGTAATTTAGGTGATGAACTGAAAGCCCTTTCAAGATACATTTCAGCAGGATCAACTCCAAAGGCTGTTCTGGAATATATGTGCACAAATAAGATGCCACCCTCTTTCCAAATGTTTTTGTTGCTCTGCGCATACTTCTAACACTTCCTGTAACAGTTCCCAGTGGAGAACACAGCTTCTCCAAGCTGACGTTAATAAAAACGCATCTACGCTCCACAATGACACAGGAGAGGCTGGTTGGCCTTGCAACCATCCCAATAGAGCATGAGCTGGCCCAGACTGTGGACCTTCAGCAGGAAGCAGTTCAAATCTTTACAATGAAGAAGGCACGGAAAGCACCACTTTGATTATTCAAAGAGATAGAAATGCCAGTGTTTACTATGCAGACAAGAAAAGTTACATTTGCTGTTCAGGCGTTTGAAAGTTAAATGTTACTCAAAATTTTTGAACAAGGTATTTTAAGTTGTTCGTTCTCCTTTATTGGGGTAGGTAGCAGAGCAGTACCATGAGAGGAGTAGAACGGGAAGAAGGCAGAATTGAGACCTTTCAAAGTTTTGGCCCAAGCAAGGGGGCATGGGGGTGTCATTTGAGCTCCCCGCCTCAGGTGCCAAAATGTTGTGGGCCGGCCCTGCTTGCACGCATCAGAGAAGTCCCAGTACAGACCTTGTGGCATTTGCCCATAGATTTTCATAATAATAACAGGACAGGAGATCCGGGTGCCATGGAGCACTGCGGTGGGAGTTACGCACTGTACAGTCAAGCTGCAACTGTACCAGCTCCTCTGACACAACACAAACCAAAAGGATTTGTAACTTGTGTAAGAAATAGATCCATCCACCTGAGCTCATTGACACACACAGAGATGTGTAGACCACGGTCAATAAACATGCACATGTGGATTTAACATGCTTTGTATTTTATTTACAACTGAAAAAAAGAAATGAATTTCTATGGAGAAGAATGGCAGAAAAGCACCCCTCCCCCCTCCCACTGTGACACAAAAACACATTTCAGCATTGTGTTTTCAAAGCAACTTGATTTAATTAAGAGGGAATCTCTTTACAGGTGATATAAGGGCTCCCTTCTGGAAATTCTCCAGCTCATGGGGTTCTTCACAGCCCCAGTGAATGGTGCTTCCATTGAAGCAGGATTCGGTGATTTTAGAAATGAGGGGACGTCTCCCAAATTCCCAGAGGTCCTGCTTAGGCAATCAGCAGAGCCATCAGAGACACCACTACCTGCACAAAGGAAAAAGACTCTCAGATTCTTTGTTTATTCCCATAAAAACACTGGAAATGTGACTGATGTCAATCAACTGGCACAATAGGAATGCACAGTCACTGACTGGTGAGTGCAGATGTCCATAGTTTACTCTAGTGCAGGGAGTTCATTTTCCCACTGCAACAGTCTACTACAGAGTCTTAATGGGGATAGTCAGATATATCTAAACAGATGAATTGGCTGGCTATCTGGCTTACCAGGTATATACCAGGCATCTGAACTAGCAGGGGAGGGGAATACCCACCCCACATATTTTGGATAATAATTTTTTTATTTTTGTAAAGCAAAAAATCGTTTCCTTTTTCAACTTTGAAATGAAAACAGTTTTCAAAAGATGCTGTGACTATCCCCCCCCCCCCCCCCCGGCGTTTCAACCGGGAGAAGCAGGAAGCTTCAGTCGCTTTATTTCGGGACGTGGGGCACAACGGTTTGCCAAAATGGCATGAAAAATGCTGAAATCTTCAAAGACATTAGGAATGGGCCTCTCTAGAGAAGAAGAAGAGAAGCTTCTCCCTGTGCTCCGTGCACAAAATCATCCCGGGACTTTGCTCATTCATTTGTCTCACACACATTCAAATGTACTCAGTCTCCGTCACTTCAGACTCATAAACACACTCCTAGAAACACCTCCCCCATCCACACACACATTAACATTCACCCAGGGCTCAAAGTAAACTCAGCACTCTCAGGGTCTGCCTATGAGTCCATCTACACTTACATCAGCAGATAGAGTACAGACATTGCACACCCAGCCAGCATGGGTGTAAATAACTGTGTACATGCAAAGGCATGGCTTAGGTGAGTAGAACAGAGTGCCCTACACACCTGAACCCCCAGGGTATATACCCTATACAGCTGACTACATGCCCAAGCAGTGGTTCCTCCATTTACACTGCTATTTTTAGCAGCATACTGTCCCGCTGCCAGAGCCTTTCTTCACTGCCAGCCCCCACTCCCCGCCACCACACCCTTTTCTCGCCACAGTGGAAGGCTCCTGCAGTGGGGAGCAGCCAGAGCCTTTCCCGGCTGCCTCCCCACTGTCGGATCCTTTCACTACGACGGGTAGCTCTACACTTCAAACACACCAAAGGAAGTGTTTCTTCACACAACGCACAGTCCACCTATGGAACTTGTTGCCAGGGGATGTTGTGAAGGCCAAAACTATAACCGGGTTCAAAAAAGAGCTAGATAAGTTCCTGGAGGATAGGTCCTTTAATGGCTATTAGCCAAGAGAGTCAGGGATGCAACCCCATGCTCTGGGTGTCCCTAAATCTCTGACAGTCAGAAGCTGGGACTGGACAACAGGGGCTGGATCACTTGATAATTGCCCTGTTCTGTTCATTCCTTCTGGGGCACCTGGCACTGGCCGCTGTCGGAAGACAGGACACTGGGCTAGATGGACCTTTGGTCTGACCCAGTATGGCCGTTCTTATGTTCACTGTAATGACAAGTGTGGACATAGTCCGTCTTTCACTATGGCATGTGGCTACATGTGCAGTGCCTGTACTCTACACACTGCCGTAAGTGTAGCGATAACCTATATTACAAGTAGCACTGCTACAACTAAAAGTGTGATTTTAAACCAATTGGATTAACTCTTTGCAAAACACACAGTGGACACTAAAAGAAAAGGAGGACTTGTGGCACCTTAGAGACTAACCAATTTATTTGAACATAAGCTTTCGTGAGCTACAGCTCACTTCATCGGATGCATACTGTGGAAACTGCAGAAGACATTATATACACAGAGACCATGAAACAATACCTCCTCCCACCCCACTCTCCTGCTGGTGATAGCTTATCTAAAGTGATCACTCTCCTTACAATGTGTATGATAATCAAGCTGGGCCATTTCCAGCACAAATCCAGGTTTTCTAACCCCCCCTTCCCTTTTTCCAAAAACCACACACACAAACTCACTCTCCTGCTGGTAATAGCTTATCCAAAGTGACCACTCTCCTTACAATGTGTTTCAGTTTAAACAAAGTTTTGTTTTGTGCGGGGGGGTAGGGTTTGGCATGTGAATATAGATTTAGCTTACTCAGGAAAAAAATGATTTCTACTAAACAGATAACAGACTGGTTTAAACTGGACTAAATAGAAATAACAAAGTCCACGCTGTTTGGCACTAGTTTAACTACTTTAGATTTTTAACTGACTAAAAGTTAAACTGGTGCAACCTGTAATGTAAATAAGCCCTTTAGGCTCTTCCTTTCTGTGCATTGCGTGTCTAAATGACTAAATATGCTGCCTGTCCACAGCATGGGTCTCAGAATTGCTGCAGACAGATAAAGAGGAGATGCAGCCCCCGCGCTCTCTCCTGGAGATTTACTTTGTCCTATCTTGTCTTCACTATTCCTAAATTAGTTTAGATTTCCAAGGTTGATTCTGGCCTGTGGCCCTGTGCGGCAGTCTGGCTGCGTATATCGGGCGTATATACACCTCAAGGCCCAGTCCATGAGGAGCGTGGTGCTGATAGAATAGGCCCTGCGCTACACCCTCTTCCCAAGCACTGGCACAGGGGGTGATGAAGGGGATGGCACTGGGAGATGCCAGGGCTGTGAGGCTATAGAGAGTCTGGGTAGCTCCACAAAGTCTCGGTAAAGCTGCCATAAATTAGAGCAGCCCTCAGGATTGATCTAATATATGCTGAGCCGCTGCAACTCCCAGCCAGTCCCGAATCTGGCTTCAAGCCTCCTTTCCCCCTAGATTCTGCCATTGGTGCAGGACATTTATGAGGGGTAGCACAGACCCTCTCCCTGAGCTCGCACATGTTACCTTTCTCTTTATGGCAACAGCACATGACTGCCCCAAACTTCCCCAGGCGCACACAGATTCACCCCCTCCCCTGCATGCCTAGGAAACAGTGGTTTTCTTCCTAAACTAATGTGATTAAGTGGCCATGTGTATATAAAACAGAGAGCAACAAACATTCCTGCCAGCCCTGCTGTGTTGCCTCGCCAATATTCTGAACTTACTATAGACAGCAGCTGTCTGATCCACTGCAGGTGCCAATACGAGCAAAGCCGCTGGGACATGACCCACGCCAGCAGGAACCCCTGAGGCGTCTACACTGAATGATGTTCTGAATCCTGCAAAGAAAAGGAATCTTAGTTTCCATGTGCAGAGCAGAGGAAATAAGAGTTGTGATTTCCACATGACAGGCATTTCTCATTCACTGAGACCCAGCCAAATCAGCCCATTTAGCTTCCAGTGAACAACTTTACTAGTTTATGTAGCTTTCATGTCTAGCACCTCATGCAATAGGAAACTTAGGGTAGAATATTTTTTACTGGAGGTAGCTCTGCTTTCATAAAACTATCCACAACCCATAGACATAAGCCCAGAGCTTAAACTGTTTTCATTGCTGCATACACTGTCCCGCCCCGATGATGGCATTTCCAGGAATGAAGCCAAGCACATAGATGGGGCAGGTTCCTTCTGAAAAACAGCGTTGCTAAGGCTGTGAGATGAGACTCTGCTCTGGTAGAGATCTGGGTTATATTTGCAGTTTGTGTAACCTCCCCATAGGACATGAGACCTGCCTTAGCAACATTTGTGAAGGGCTGTGACAAATTAGGAGATATGTGTTTAAGGTATGTGATAATCTAAGATCTCTATTAATTCTTGTTTGAATGAATAACTAAAATATGTGCCCTGTGTGTCAAGATTTTTTTTTGTTTGGTTGGTTTGGTTTTGGTTTTGGTTTTTGAGGCTGTGGAGGATAGGAGTCATTACAGGACAAATGGTCCATCCACTCCTTCAGTGGAAGAGGCCATTTTGAGTCATTGATGGTTGATTGCCAGAACTCCGGGGACATGCATCCCAGGAAACTGGACTAATTGGATTAGGGGGAAGGAAAACAGCGCTTCCACTATAGGTATCTCCTGAAACAAAAAGAGTAGGAAATATGGTAATAGACTCCTTGACCAAGCAGGGAGAGAGGTCTTTTAATGGAACACAGACACTGGCTCATGCCATGTTTGTCTTTCTTCCAGAGGGCAGAAGTGACTTTGTCTGTACAAAGTGCAAGCTGGTCTCCATATTGGAAGAGAAGGTTCAAGGTCTGGAGCAACAGGTGTCGACCCTGCGTTGCATAAGAGAAACTGAAGATTTCCTGGACAGACGTCAGGATATGCTTCTACAGACACAAAGTTCTGAAGATTCAGAGCAGGTTGCGCAGCGGGGACAGGAGGACAGTGAAGAAATTTGGCAACATGTGACCTCCAGAAGAAGAAAGGGGAGCGTCCATGTACCAGCAACGCAGATACAGGTAAGTAACCATTTTCATGTTCTCTCCACAGGTACTAATGCGGAGAGTGGACTAGATGATACATCTGAGGGAAGGGAACAGAAGGAGACTCCGCCGATTGGAAGGCATGAGATGCCCTGTCCTAGGGTTGGGGGTTCCACGACCACCACTCCCAAGAGAAGGAGGCGGGTGGTGGTGGTCAGGGACTCTCTCCTCTGGGGGACTGAGTCATCTATCTGCCGCCCCGACCGGGAAAACCGAGAAGTCTGCTGCTTGCCAGGAGCTAGGATTCACGATGTGACGGAGAGACTGCCGAGACTCATCAAGTCCTCGTTCCTGCTTCTCCACGTGGGCACCAATGATACTACCAAGAATGACCTTGAGCGGATCACTGCAGACTACGTGGCGCTGGGAAGAAGGATAAAGGAGTTTGAGGCGCAAGTGGTGTTCTCATCTATCCTCCCCGTGGAAGGAAAAGGCCTGGGTACAGACAGTCGAATCATGGAAGTCAATGAATAGCTACGCAGGTGGTGTCGGAGAGAAGGCTTTGGATTCTTTGACCATGGGATGGTGTTCCAAGAAGGAGGAGTGCTAGGCAGAGATGGGCTCCACCTAACAAAGAGAGGGAAGAGCATCTTCACAAGCAGGCTGGCTAACCAAGTGAGGAGGGCTTTAAACTAGGTTCACCAGGGGAAGGAGACCAAAGCCCTGAGGTAAGTGCTTCCCCACCAGGGGAAGTGGGATACCGGGAGGAAGCACGAGCAGGAGCGCGCGAGAGGGGAGGGCTCCTGCCTCATACTGAGAAAGAGGGACAATCAGAGAGTTATCTCAAGTGCCTACACACAAATGCAAGAAGCCTGGGAAACAAGCAGGGAGAACTGGAAGTCCTGGCACAGTTAAGGAATTATGATGTGGTTGGAATAACAGAGACTTGGTGGGATAACTCACATGACTGGAGTACTGCCGTGGATGGATATAAACTGTTCAGGAAGGACAGGCAGGGCAGAAAAGGTGGGGGAGTTGCACTGTATGTAAGGGAGCAGTATGACTGCTCAGAGCTCAAGTATGAAACTGCAGAAGAACCTGAGTGTCTCTGGATTAAGTTTAGAAGTGTGAGCAACAAGGGTGATGTCGTGGTGGAAGTCTGCTATAGACCACCAGACCAGGGGGAGGAGGTGGAAGAGGCTTTCTTCCAGCAACTCACGGAAGTTATTAGATCGCAGGCCCTGGTTCTCATGGGAGACTTCAATCACCCTGATATCTGCTGGGAGAGCAATACAGCGGTGCACAGACAATCCAGGAAGTTTTTGGAAAGTGTAGGGGACAATTTCCTGGTGCAAGTGCTGGAGGAACCAACTAGGGGCAGAGCTCTTCTTGAACTGCTTCTCACAAACCGGGAAGAATTAGTAGGGGAAGCAAAAGTGGATGGCAACCTGGGAGACAGTGACCATGAGATGGTCAAGTTCAGGATCCTGACACAGGGAAGAAAGGAGAGCAGCAGAATACGGACCCTGGACTTCAGAAAAGCAGACTTTGACTCCCTCAGGGAACTGATGGGCAGGATCCCCTGGAAGAATAACATGAGGGGGAAAGGAGTCCAGGAGAGCTGGCTGTATTTTAAAGAATCCTTATTGAGGTTACAGGGACAAACCACCCTGATGTGTAGAAAGAATAGTAAATATGGCAGGTGACCAGCTTGGCTTAACAGTGAAATCCTTGCTGATCTTAAACACAAAAAAGAAGCTTACAAGAAGTGGATGATTGGACAAATGACCAGGGAAGAGTATAAAAATATTGTTCGGGCATGCAGGAGTGAAATCAGGAAGGCCAAATCACACCTGGAGTTGCAGCTAACAAGAGATGTTAAAAGTAACAAGAAGGGTTTCTTCAGGTACGTTAGCAACAAGAAGGAAGTCAAGGAAAGTGTGGGCCCCTTACTGAATGAGGGAGGCAACCTAGTGACAGAGGATGTGGAAAAAGCTAATGTACTCATTGCTTTTTTTGCCTCTGTCTTATGAACAAGGTCAGCTCCCAGACTGCTGCACTGGGCAGCACAGCATGGGGAGGAGGTGACCAGCCCTCTGTGGAGAAAGAAGTGGTTCGGGACTATTTAGAAAAGCTGGAAGAGCACAAGTCCATGGGGCCGGGTGCGCTGCATCTGAGAGTGCTAAAGGAGTTGGCGGATGTGATTGCAGAGCCATTGGCCATTATCTTTGAAAACTCATGGCGATCGGGGGAAGTCCCGGACGACTGGAAAAAGGCTAATGTAGTGCCCATCTTTAAAAAAGGGAAGAAGGAGGATCCTGGGAACTACAGGCCAGTCAGCCTCACCTCAGCCCCTGGAAAAATCATGGAGCAGGTCCTCAAGGAATCAATTCTGAAGCACTTAGAGGAGAGGAAAGTGATCGGGAACAGTCAGCATGGATTCATCAAGGATAAGTCATGCCTGACTAATCTAATTGCCTTCTACAACGCGATAACTGGCTCTGTGGATGAGAGGAAAGCAGTGGACGTGTTGTTCCTTGACTTTAGCAAAGCTTTTGACACGGTCTCCCACAGTATTCTTGCCAGTAAGTTAAAGAAGTATGGGCTGGATGAATGGACTATAAGGTGGATAGAAAGTTGGCTAGATTGTCGGGTTCAATGGGTAGTGATCAATGGCTCCATGTCTAGTTGGCAGCCGGTATCAAGTGGAGTGCCCCAAGGGTCGGTCCTGGGGCCGGTTTTGTTCAATATCTTCATAAATGATCTGGAGGATGGTGTGGATTGCACCCTCAGCAAGTTTGCAGATGACACTAAAGTGGGAGGAGAGGTAGATACACTGGAGGGTAGGGATAGGATACAGAGGGACCTAGACAAATTGGAGGATTGGGCCAAAAGAAATCTGATGAGGTTCAACAAGGACAAGTGCAGAGTCCTGCACTTAGGATGGAAGAATCCCATGCACCGCTACAGACTAGGGACCAAATGGCTAGGCAGCTGTTCTGCAGAAAAGGACCTAGGGGTTACAGTGGAGGAGAAGCTGGATATGAGTCAGCAGTGTGCCCTTGTTGCCAAGAAGGCCAATGGCATTTTGGGATGTATAAGTAGGGGCATTGCCAGCAGATCGAGGGACGTGATCGTTCCCCTTTGTTCGACACTGGTGAGGCCTCATCTGGAGTACTGTGTCCAGTTTTGGGCCCCACACTACAAGAAGGATGTGGAAAAATTGGAAAGAGTCCATCGGAGGGCAACAAAAATGATTAGGGGACTGTAACACGTAACTTATGAGGAGAGGCTGAGGGAACTGGGATTGTTTAGTCTGTGGAAGAGAAGAATGAGGGGGGATTTGATAGCTGCTTTCAACTACCTGAAAGGGGGTTCCAAAGAGGATGGATCTAGACTGTTCTCAGTGGTAGCAGACAACAGAACAAGGAGTAATGGTCTCAAGTTGCAGTGGGGAAGTTTAGGTTGAATATTAGGAAAAACTTTTTCACTAGGAGGGTGGTGAAACACTGGAATGAGTTACCTGGGGGGGGGGGGGGTTGGAATCTCCTTCCTTCAAAGTTTTTAAGGTCAGGCTTGAGAAATCCCTGGCTGGGATGATTTAGGTGGGGATTGGTCCTGCTTTGAGCAGGGGGTTGGACTATCCTTGTTTTGATCTAGAAGAGGCAGGATCATGGGATCCACCCCAAAGAAGGCGCAGTTACTAAAGGTGAAAGCAGAAACTCAGCAGGGGGCAGCTGAGAAATTAAAGTAACTCAAGTGGGCAGGGGCCATAGAGGTCACAAGAGAACAAAATATTGAACATTGCTCAGCAGAAATTAGATGTTAATTAATGAGCTCCTTGTTCCCAACTCAATACACTTTTCCCCAGACCAAAGGGTAGTTTGGGGGAGGTAGGGCAAAGGGGGAGGGTTCAGTTTGTCTGTGTCTTGTCTGGCTGTTCAGTTCTCTGTGCCGTGCTGAAGCAAGAGCATGTGCAGTGAAGACAGAAACTTGGGGCTTTTAGCAGCAGGCCTCTAACAAGCTCTACTGAGGAAAACACAAATGAAAAAGTGATTTTCTAAGGTTTATAATTCAGCTACATGCGAATGGATTTTCATGAGGCAAAAAAGGCACCTCCCTAACCCCTGGACTATTCCCTGGCCAAGTTTCAAGTTTGTCCTGCAAACCATGGAGGTGTTAGAAGAAAAACAGTTGGAAATTTTGTAAAAATGGAGTGTGTCAGACAACTTTGCTATAGGCCACAAATAATTCACCTATATTATCCTTCAATTTCATTTACATCTTACCTGGAGCACTCTGGAGCACCAAGAAGACAACAGCCAAGAGAAGGTAAAGGATCCTCATGGCTGAAGGTTGGTCAGGATGTCCGCACCACTGGAAAGAAGAGACACCAAGAAAGAGAGGAGATGAAAATAGTCCCTGTATTTATAGGCCCCTGGAGGTTGTGAAATGGTGACGTGTTGCAGTCTTGGCTTGAGGCACATGACAGTTTACACTCTAGTAGTAACAATTATCATTCCTACAACACCACGGATGCCACTGGAGCAAATGGCATTACTTGAGACGTGGCTTGGCAACAGGATCTCTATTGTGGGTTTGTTGTCTTATACAATTGATACCAGTATCCTACATATATTTCAAGTATTTCCCTATTTCTATGGATCCAAACATGTGCTCAGATGAGCATCTCAGCTTTCCTGGGAAAAACAATCTGTGAAGAAAAGCTTGAAATCATGCACCCTAGAGGCTTAAGACAAATCTAAAGAACCTTTTGAGGGGGAGGGATAGCTCAGTGGTTTGAGCATTGGCCTGCTAAACCCAGGGTTGTGAGTTCAATCTTCAAGGGGGCCATTTAGGGATCTGGGACAAAAATTGGGGATTGGTCCTGATTTGAGCAGGGGGTTGGACTAGATGACCTCCCGATGTCCCTCCCAACCCTGATATTCTGCATTTATTATTTTTGAAATTACAGGATTTTAAAGCCAATCTCATGATTGTATGGAGCCTGACTCATGGTTCTTGAATGCTTGGTGTTTGAAATGCCAGCCTCCCCTACCAGCCCCTTGAGGAGATGGCCTGTCACTCCTATGATTCTCCAGTGGCTGACTGGCTGGCCCAGTCCCCACTCCTGCTGTGATAGAGACCTGGACAACTGGCCAGCACCCACCTTATAAATTGAAGCTCCTGGTATATTCTGTGGAAAGGTGATTTGCCGTCCATTCGTCCTCATCCTTTGGTAGCAGGGCTGGGAAATGCTTCTGTTCAAGTGAGACCACGGTTGGCTTAATACTCTAGTGAATTGTAGATGTTTTAGACACAGTCTTTTGACTTGCAAAGGAGAAAAGAATATTGTGTTTGTTCCCTTTTTAATTTACTGTTTTGCTTCTGTGCAAGGTATCAAGAGGCTTGAAGCTTCATTGTTGTTCTTGCTATAATTTGCTTTCTTCTGCTTTTGTTTATATTGGAAAAAGCAGGAAATTCAAGTCTGATCGTCCTTGTTTTTGAGGGAGGTCTGTATAATGACACAGAGAAATGAATGGGGGAATTTCCTCAGCCCTTAATTGAAGTGATGTAGGAGAGGGGGATTGGCAGCTCATAGTGTTGAATCTTTAATAAAGAAACATTTTCTCCTTACTGTTTAAAAACCATTTAAGTGAAATAGCTGTTAGTAATAGCAATAAACAAAGAGTCTCTTCCTTGGCGCCTGTGATACCATAAGCTTACCAATTCTTGCTCTTTCTCTCTCTGTCTCTCTGGCCCCATTGCTTAAGAATGGCTATATCAGAAGAGTTAAAAGGCCACTGGACCACCTTTAAGAGGACAAAACAAAGTAGCTGGGAGCAGAGTTCTCAGGCTTGCCTGAGCTTCTGCTCTGGTAGCAGAAAGGCACCTTAAAAAATGCTGAGAAATACAGTGGGCAAGGAATACTGATCCACCCAGAAATTCCATTCACACTTAGTATGTGTGTAAGGCTTTGCCTGTGTGAAAAATTGCACCAGTATGGTTTATATTGATGCAAGAAAATTAATGCAAGCAATACTGATTGTGGGTTTTCCCACTGCTGCACCAGTTTAAGCTACTTCACCTTTGAAGCTATGTGTCCACATGGCACAGTGTTGCATTGATTGAAGTGCCTGGAACTCTGGGTAGATGTCCCAAGCCGTGTAATGCTGTTTTGAGGCTTTCGGCTCTCTGTGCCATTTTCATGGTGGATTGTGGGATACCACCAGATGTCAGAGGAATTAGTAGGAATAAGGGTCCAACTCCCATGATCCTGCCTGCTGTATCCCAGGATTCACCTAGTGCCCTTCTGCCCTGGCCGTTTCAATACTACTCTGCCAGAACTGCTAGCATGGAAGAACCCCAGATGAACGTTCTCAACTCCTATTATTGAGATGAAGAGGACGATCCTCTTGTCCTGGAGAGCATGCAGTGAGGCATCCACCGAGTCCATTGCTGGTGCCATGGGTGTTCAAGGTGGACAGTCTACAGGAGATTATTGAGGGATTTTAATGTTTAGAGTTTAGATTTGTGTTGATGGAACCCATGTGCCTATTAACTGTCTCCTCCCCACCACACATACCCTGGTCATTCATCAATAGGAAGGGCTGTTTCTGCCTGCTCCTGTGGACTTTGGTGGATCACCAAGGTGGTTTCAGCAACATTCATGTGGGGTGGTCTGGAAAAGCCCATGGTTCTCAGATGCTCAGAAATTCATCTCTGTTATTAGGCATGAAAAACAGAATGTTTTCCCTCAGCTGTACAATGGACACAGAAGAAGTGCATTGAAAAATATGGTTCTGGGAAGTCCAGCTTACTCTGTGCCTCCTTGGCTTATGAGGCCTACAACTGGAATTTGGACAAGAGAAAAGAGCTATTTAATTTCACCCTCGGGTGTCTGGGAAGTGGGCATTTGGAAAACTCAATGGCAGCTGGAAGTTTCTCATGATACAGCTCAGGCTTATGAACAATGTCTGCCCTGTATTACCAGTGCATGCTGCATGTTGCATGCTATATGTCATGCCAAAGGCAGTGGTGAGCTGGAGCCGGTTCACACCGGTTCGCTGGAACCGCCAAAAGTGTCACCTTAGGCGCCGACTCCGTGGGTGCTCCAGGGCTGGAGCACCCACAGGGAAACTTTGGTGGGTGCAGAGCAGCCACCGGCAGCTCCCCATCCCGCCCCCGGCCCCAGCTCACTTCCACTCCGCCTCCGCCTCCTCCCCTGAATGCGCCGCCCAGCTCTGCTTCTCAGCCCCACACCCGGCTTCCTGCGATCAGCTGTTCACGCAGGAAGCCTGGGAGGGCTGAGAAGCAAGCGGTTTCGCACTCAGGCCCAAGGAGGCGGAGCGGAGGTGAGCCGGGGCCGGGCGCGGGGTGGGGAGCTGCCGGTAGGTGCACGGAGTCGGTGCCTAAGGCACCACTTTTGATGTGATCAGTGGGGGAGTGGCCGTTCCCCCTGCTCCCCCGCAGCTATGCTACCCCGCCCCTAGGAGCCAGAGGGACCTGCCGGATGCTTCCTGGGAGCTGCCCCAGGTAAGCACCGCTGGGACTCCCCACCTTACCCCCCAGGCTCTTAGGGGCAGGACGGGGTGGGCACCCACTACAGTGGCCCATGAGACCCTACTGTCCGATTCTGGAGGCAGTCAGGGGACGGGGAGGGGGTGGATGGGGCAGGGGACCCGGGAGGGGGGCATCAAGGAACGCAGGGGGTTGGATGGGATAGGAGTCTCGGGGGCGGGGCAGGAGTCCCGGGGGGTGGGGGCAGGTCACGACCCCCTCGTGGGGTGAGGAGGGAACCGGTTGTTAAGATTTTGGCAGCTTATCACTGGCCAAAGGTGACCACATGTGGGAAAGGTGAGGCCATTACTAAGTGCTGGGAACAGGAATAAGGAGATTTTCACCTAATTTTGAACAGCCTGAAGCAAGGCCTTTAGCCAGTTTTGAGTAACACGAGTGCCCGGTTTAGGAAGATCCCACCCACACATTTTGAGAACAGGTCAAAAGGGAATTGGCAATAAGGAGTGATTGCTTTATTCCCTATCTGTCTGTCTGTATCACTTAAATGCACCACTTGTTACTGCCCTCTAACTTGTGTTCAAATATGTTACCTAGCAGACCTGGTCGAAGAATGGATTTTTTTTTCCATGGGGAATTTCCACATTTTGAACTTTGTTCCTGTTCTAAATTGGAACAGAAAGTTGAGATTGCAAAAATTTTGCATGATGAAAAATTCTGAAGAATTTCAAATCAGAAACGTCCCAGTGAAAACCTTCCACTTTTAAAGCAGAAACCAAACGATTTGACATGTCAGCTCAGAACAGGAAGTGCTAGAGTGGTCATTTTGAGTTACTTTTTCAGATGAGATTGGGGTATTGTGGGTCCTTGGTGGTCTCCTGAAGTTACCCATGGACACACAAACAAAGCAACCCTATTTATCCGGTGGACAAGTTAGGATGAGAGATGAGGGGGAACAGGGGGCAGTGAGGGGGGAAGAGCAGGAGATGAGAGTTGTAGGAGTAGCAGCTGTACTCCCTTGCCATTCCGGGCATCAGTGCTCTAGTTCTGGGGAAACTTGGCATTGCTTGTAGGACACCAAATATGGCTTCCTGCCCCCACTGTGAGGAAGGAAGCTGCATCAGCAGGGGGAGGGAATGGGTGCTCTGTGAAGCCATCTTCTCAGGAGGCACCCAGACATGCTGGGGGCAGGGAGGGCCATGTCTCAGAGCTGCTGTCCAAGTGCTCCTTGCGTTTGGCCCCAACAGCCATCTGGGTCCCCAGTCTCCTCCCTCTCCCCTCTGGAACGGAATCTTTACCAAAAATTTACCTTTCGATTTTAAATTTTTTAAAATGAAACATTCAGATTGAAATTTAATGAAATATTTTGCTTTGCTTTGAATTTTCATTCTGAGTCTAATTTTTCCCTGTGAAAAATCAAAGATTTTAATCAAAATCAACATGTTCCCACAGAAAATTTCAGTTCTGGTGAAACCGCATTTTCCAGTGGGAACATTTTTTTCCATCCAAAAATCTCTACCAGCCCTGCTTATGGAACCATCTACTGAAAACCAGGACAGAGAAAGGAGCTTTTGAATTTTGCCCTGAGTACCTCTAGGCTGTCTGAGGAATATGCCTGTCAAAGTTGGAAAGGGTTGTGCCTTTTGACACTGCTTGAGGCTAATAGCGATACCTGCTTTACGTTACCAATGCATACTGCATGTTGCACAATATACGTGAGACCAAAGGTGACCAACCATAGCTGCGAAAGTGCAGTCACGAAAGACTGGAAACAGCAACTTTGAAGAGCCTCAAGCCGGGCCTTTGGCGAATGTTTCCAATAACAGGAGTGCTAGTGTTGGGAAGGTCCTATACATACATTTCAAGAGCAGAGCCAAAGGCGAATTGAAAGTCAGAGTGATAACTTTATTCCATATTTGGCCGCGTGGACCGCCAAACTGTGACTGAACAAACTCATCTGAGAATAATACAGCCAGAGAGGATAAGGAACGTGCATGAAACAGACAAAGATACATCCGGGTGTGCTTTGTGTGTGACACATAGAGGTGCACAGGTCTCAGTGATCTCAATCCCCGTGCATGGATTTAACATGCAACAGCAATTTGTGTATTTAATTTCTTCCCACTGTCATTTAACTAAATAAAGGGATTTCTACAGAGAAGGCTGGAAACAGCCATCCCCATGCATACAAGCAAATTTCAGCAAGATGATTTCACAGCTACTCTTCCTTTTATTAAAAGGATAATAACAAATCTTGTTATCACCGACTGATCCTTTCCCTTTTGGATTTTCTCCAGCTCACAAGATTCTTCCCAGCCCAAGAGAAAAGCATTTTAGGCTTCCATTGAAGCAGGAGCCAATGGCTTTAGAAGTGAAGGGACATCTCCCAGAGATGCAGTGTGGACAGGAAGCATTGCCCTCAGGCAGGTGGTCTCTTGCAGAGACAAAAGAAACTCTGATTTTTGGCTTATATCCATAAAGCCAGGTAAATTATGACATTCAGTTTCAGAGCTACAGGTGCGTAAGTACCCAGCAACTGAATGATGGATGCAGTTATTCCTGGTCAAATTCAGCGCAGTTATCCAACTGCAACATTTGAGGACAGAGAATTCCCACCTGAATTTAAACCCAGCTATCTGGCAAAAAGTACTACCCTTCTGAAAGTGGCTGCTCTCCTTACCCTAACCCTCAGATAAGGAAGGCAAGCACTCTTGCTCTCTCTCTCTCTCTCTCTCTCTCTGTCTTTCAGGCTCAAGTTTTGCAAGAACCACAATAAATTAAACATAAAATAGCAAGTGAAGAAGAAATCTGGGGGCCAGAACTTCTCATGATGGAACCTGGTACAGTTCGTTTGGTGTCAATTTACACCAGCTGAAGACATGGCCCACTCTGTAAAGCAATGCTGCCCCCTGCCCCCATGCAGTAATTCCATCTAATGCACCTTTGTCAATGTCTAACACCTGACTGACAAGTCTTATGTAACCCACTGGTGAGTGGAAGTCCCCTTGGTGCCATTCCGCAGAGGCTATGAGCTGTTACAGGCCCATG
The DNA here is from genome assembly GCF_015237465.2 of Chelonia mydas. Lineage (NCBI taxonomy): Eukaryota > Metazoa > Chordata > Testudines > Cheloniidae > Chelonia > Chelonia mydas. Next base: position 9,917,705 of record NC_057851.1, on the reverse strand, counting down.
CTACAGAGGCTTGGTTCCTTAGTTCAAGATGTGGTTATTCATGCTTTTAGCTCAGGAGGTCCTCAGTTCACTCCTCGGTGCATTAGCCAAATGAGAGGCTGTTGTTCTTACTCACATCATAACTTGTTCTTCAAGGGTGATTTTCAACCCTGTGCAGGGTCGGACGAGGCCTATGAACCACTAATGCCCTATTTTGAGGACTTAAACGTGGGAATTAAATGGTGTGCCGGTCTTATAGTGGACCCTACATAAACTCAGTAACTCTTTGTGCCAAGAAGTTTCTCCTTATCAGAACTTTCCGACTGAAGGTGTCATAGTTTTCTTTTAATGCGGTACAAATCCTTTGCCTATATTGCCCACAGTGCTATATATTCATAGATTTTAAAGCCCGAAGGGACCACTGTGATCAAATAGTCTGACCTTTTGCTTAACCCAAGCAATTAAATTTTACCCACTGGTTCCTCCATCCAGCCCAATAGCTTATGGTTGAACTAGACCATATACTTTAGTGAGACATCTAGACTTGATTTAAAGACCTCAGTGGCAGGAGAATTTACCACCTCCCTTGGCAATCAGTTCTAGGGGTTAACAACCTTCACTGTTAAAAAAAAAAAAATCTTATTTCTAGTTTGATTTGTGTTGACTTCAGCTTCCAGACATTGGATCTTATTATTCCTTTGTCTGCTAGATTAAAAAGCCATGTAGTATTAGGTATCTTTTCCCTGTGAAAGTACTTGCAGATTGTGACAAAGCCTTGTCTTTGGTAAACTACTCTGATTACCACAGTCCTGAACAAAGCTTGAGGATCAGGATTTGGTCCCTCAATACATAATTATTTTATCTTCCTCATTGACATACACAAGATGCCTTTTAGTCTCCTGATCCTTTGTTTTACACCTTACCTGGAGCAGCCTGGAAGAGAACAGCAAAGAACTGGAAAAGGAGCCTCATAGCTGATAGCCGGTTGAGTACTAGCTTTGCTGGAGAAGGGATCCAACAACTGATGCAGGATGAGGTGTTTGAACTGATGAAGATGGAGAGTCAATGTATTTATGATGCTCTGGGATCTTGAAATGTTGAGGTTTGAGGGCCTTGTCTTTAAAAAAAACCCATGTCTTTGGATAATGATTTCATTCCCCGTTATTGCAGCTGTCAGCGAGGTACGAATGTGTTGTGATCACTTTCATTCAGCCATGACTGTGGATATGATGGGGATATGATAGAGGTCTATAAAATCATGACGGGTGTGGAGAAAGTAAATAAGGAAGTATTATTTACTCCTTCTCATAACACAAGAACTAGGGGTCACCAAATGAAATTAATAGGCAGCAGGTTTAAAACAAACAAAAGGAAGTATTTCTTCATACAATGCACAGTCAACCTGTGGAACTCCTTGTCAGAGAATATTGTGAATGTCAGGACTATAACATGGTTTTTAAAAGAACTAGATAAGTTCATGGAGGATAGGTCCATCAATGGCTATTAGCCAGTATGGGCAGGGATTGTGTCCCGAGCCTCTGTTTGCCAGAAGCTGGGAATGGGCAATGGGGGATTGATCACCTGATGATTGCCAGTTCTGTTCATTCCCTGTGAAGCACCTGGCATTGACCACTGCTGGAAGACAGGGTACTGGGCTAGATGGACCATTGGTCTGACCCAGTATGGCCATTCTTGTGTTCATATGTTCTTATGTATTCTAAAGCCAGCAAGAGGCTCACCTGGGGGAAAGGGCTGCAAGAAGGAGCTTGGCTCTTGTAGCAGGCCTCAGTGTGGGGAAAGGCCTGCTTTGGTTAGGGGAAATGCTTTGTTTTGTGTTTGAATAATAAAGGAAGCCCTGGTCCAGACTTTGATCAAGCCATCTGTGCTTCCTGGGCTGGAGAGACAGACCAGTAGGCTGCACACACCATGTTCTTTTGATGTTAACTTTATTTCTTTTAAAAAGACTTGGGTCTGGGTCTTACCATTTGTTAAGGTTTCCATGCTGCTGTACCAATCCCCGCCCATTGCTTGAATCTAGGGTCTTTAGCTCCAAAGCACAGATTCCTATTGCTTGTGATAAAGGTAAACCTGTTAGCTGAAAGCACAAGTAAGCTGGATCAATCACTAGCAAGGGATGGAGCACACATTTTGGGCACTACAGAGCCATGACCTCACTTGGGCTCAAGGTTGCAGTCGTTATTTAGGCAAAAGTCCCCAAGAATTTGCTCTCTAGGGTTGCCACATGTCTAGGTTTGCCCAGGATCACCCCTTTTCTGAGGTAGCTGTCACAGGAAATCTGTCAGGGTGCTCAGTACACACCAACAGCTGGCCAGTGTTATGGGCTCAGGATCATCCCAGATGTCCTGGTTTTTTTGGACCTCAGAGGTGGCAACAGTATTGCTCTCATCAATATCAGTGGGAGTTTTGGTGGAATAAGAACATCAGGATGGACTGTCACTTAGGTTCTTCTCTGGGGAAATCCTAAACTCTTTCATCTTAGATTTAGGGTCAATTGTCTCTGAGGCATGCTTGAGTCAGTGAACATTTGCATCCATATTATAAAACAACCTCATTGCTGGTATAAATAAAAAAGAGAGATCACTGATAGTAGGTTAATAAATCCTTTATTTTTTGCAAATAAAATAATAGTGAGTGTTATATGTTATACTGCACATCTCCAAAGTGCTACACAAGCTGATTAATATTCAAAACCTCCCTGTGAGGTAGGCTGGAAGATGCATGCAAGCAGGAGTAGCCCCAAGGCTTTGATTGATGTCTAGACAGTGGGTATAAACAGGATATTTTTTAGGCAACTTATTTTAATGATCATTTGCAGGAGAGCTTAGAGCAAGGATGAGTTGATCAAAAACATTTCCTCCTGGCAGTAAGACTGTTACTGGTTTTATTGGCCCCCAAAATTATCTTCTTAGGCTCTTGGAATCCTATGAGGATAAAAAGCGATGTGTTATTTCATGGAAGTGTAATCTCGAAGGTTCGGATCCACCCTTCTTCTTAACACCCATCTGTCACCTTTTTTTTTTTAATACTTTGGTCAGATTTCTGCATTTCACCCTGCCACCATTATGGGCCAGATCCTGAGCTGGAATAAATCATGATAGCGCCATAGCTGCCATCTTGGTCTTTGATATGTTGTGCTATCACCATTCTATTAATGGAATTATGCTGATTTATCCCTGTTAATTCATATGAGAGGATGGGGGTTGTAGACTATGTCAAGGACCAAGGTAGTGCCTTGTCTAGGTGTCGCTGTAGTTTCCCACAGCACTACATGGGATGCCTTTAATCCCGTTCTCGGGGACGATCTGACCATATTTTTTTTGCCTGCGAGATGCCTTACAGTAAATTAACATCATGATATATGGTTGCTGGAAAAAACCCATAAAGCACCAGCTGCTCAGCTGATATAAATCAGTCACTCCATTGACTGTGATGGCACTACACCTTTTACTCCTGAGGATACAGCTAAGGATCTGCCTCAGTATCTCTTGCTTTGATGAAAATGTAAACATATGTCTGCTATAGTGGGAAGTTGTAGGGCCCTATCCTGCTTCCACTGAAGCCAGTGGGAGTTTTGCCATTGAATTCAGCAGGCCCTTTCTGAACTTCTAATGGACAATCATGGCCCTGAGTGTCAATAAATAAACAAAACTACTAGGAAGCGAATTGCAAGGTGGATAAACTTTTATCTTATCAAATTAAAGCTGATCCCCAAAGGTGCACAGGAAACAACTTAAAACCACAGGGGAAAGAAATGTTTTGCTCACCAGGGAAATTCCCAGTACTGTTAGAAATTCATCTTCAAAGAGAAGCGTGAAATAAATATCCTGCTGCCTCCACCCATTTCCAAATTCGCTCAGACATTCATTCAGCCACCATGTTCACACACACACACACACACACACACACACACACACACACACACACACACACACACTTCCCTAGCCGCACAAATACACACATCTCCAGACTCCCACCTGCCAAAAAACCCAAACACATATTCCTTAATAGACCAGGTCAAAGCAAACAAACAAAAAACAGGGGGTGGGGTGGGGAGGAATGCAAATGTTTTGTGGACATTGTTCCCTTTTTTCTTTTTTTTTTTGGAAAACGTTTTGAATGGCATGTGAAAAAAAGAGAGAAATGTACACAACCTTTGTCAAAAATGTCAACCTCTTTTCTTACCAAAATTCAAATTATGAATGAAAAATTTCATCCAGTGATCAAACCCAATTACACACTCACTCCTTAAATACAAACCCACCCTACACACACAGTCATCCTCCCTCTACACACAGCCTCCCTGCATACCAGATTCATCTCCTAATTATGGAAATTAGGACCCTGTGTTATTTTGATGGCAGAGTGACAACTATTTCTATATGGCTGCTTTGCCCTCTAGTGGCTTTCCACAGCTCAGTCAGCCTTTTACCTTGTACAGCATTTCAGTTGTCCACCGTGGCAAGTTCCTGAGATGGAAAAGACTGGGGGACAGTTTATTAAATGGCAGAAACCTCCTTGGGCTCTACAGGCCAGAGTGTCAGCAGGAGGAGGACCCATATCAGCAGCACCTGAGTGAAGAAGAGTCTGTTAGCTTCTCAGTTTTCAGTCATAAACATAGGGAAAATATAGGGAGCTATTTCATCAGTAGAGCCCATTCACAGAGGGATTAGCACAGGTACTCCTGGACAAATCCAGTGTTTCCACTGAATTTATTTTGTTCACTACAAAACTGCCCTCCGGCGTTCTGTTTTTTAAGGAACCATGAGAGCGGTGTGCACATTCTGCCTGATGCCCCAGGACTGGACCAGACAAAAACTTGCAGGCTAATGAGCTGTTGACTGTAGTTGCAAATATGGACGGGTCCTTTGTTCCAGCGTGACCCACTCGGTGTCGTGTTCTGTCCACCTTTTGTGGTGGCCGAGTCTTAGATAGAGGTTGCTACACCCTTGGCTAACAAATGATGCTCTTTTTGCTCTGGCAGCAGAATCTCAGCTGTTAAAATCCAGAGACACCACGTTCAGTCCCTACTGCCAACAACCTATGCACAAGGAAAGGGGATCGGGGGAAACTGACTTGCTGCCATGAAGGCTGCTGTGGTTTCATATTCTCTGCCCCAAGTACCAGCTTCCAAACATGGCATTACTGGCATCAGCCTGAATACTGATTGTCTCGTACTATAACAATTGCTGTACAATATATCCTGAATGGCAACTCAATAGAGTGAGTCAGGAGTTCTACCCATGGGTACCAGGTTAGTTTTGGCTGCAAATATACCCCTAGCTATAAATACTCCAGAATAAGAAGTTTAAGGATGGTGCTCGTGCCCTTTCACGGATTTCCTTTGCTATGCACCATGAAAGCCTTGTGTAGACTAAGATTTAAAGATGTGATATTAGATCAAGTTACCTCAATCTAATTAATGCTACTGCTGGTCAGGGAACAGTTTTCCCATCCTGTGGGAATTTTCAAGATTTTGAAATAAACTTCCTGTTCTAAATCAGGATGAAAAGTCAAAATCTTAAAACTTTCCCTGAATTGAAAAGCTAAAACAAAAAGTCAGATCAGGTCAATTGAAACATCTCATTTTGATAATTTTGGAACATTTTATTGCAATTTTGACCTTTTCCTATTTTTTTAAACTATAAATTAGCATAAATTTTGAAACCAAAATTCATTTAGACCGCCAAAATGAACTTTTTGCGTTAGAAACTGTCAAAAATTCCATTTTGACCATTTCAAACCGCTTCCCGCCCCGCCCCCCGTTTTTTGTCTAAGTGGGAAATTTGTCAAATGTTGTTCAAAATGTTTCCCTGCAAATAGATTTGGTTTTGATGAATTAGCATTTTCTAAAAGAAAAAAGTTATGTTGAAAATTTCTTGACTGACTCTAACTGATACCTTCTTGCTTTAAAAATTTCAAGTGATGGAAAATCCACCACATCCACTGATAATCTGTCCCAGTAGTTAGTTATCCTCATTTTAAAATGTGTGCCTTATTTCCAGTCTGAAATGGTCAAGATTCAACTTCCAGCCTTTGGATCTTGTGTTTGTCTTTGCTTGCTAGACTACAGGGTATATCTTCTCCTCATGTAGTTACTCTAGGGATTCATGAAGTACCTCAAAAAAGACAGCCACTATCTGTTTTAGGCTGACAAATGTAATTAAAATATCTATTGTAAATTATAGTCTGAGTTTATCTCTGCTGAGTTGGGCTTCTTTCCATAGAACCTTTCAGTAAACTGGGTGCAGATGTCTTGTAATGAAATCAAAAGTATTAAATATACTGTCCTCAATATTGCACTAACCCTGAACTCGATGTGAGGATCAGGATTTAGTCTGTCATTAGTTCCTTACTTTATCTTTCCCATTCACATTGACATCCCTTTTCATCCTCCTTATCATGTATTGTACATCTCACCTGGAGTAGCCTGGAAAAGGAAGACGAGAACAGCAAAGAGCAGGTAAAGGATCTTCATGTCTGAAGATTGGCTGGGATCTTAGTTTCACTGGAGAGGAGAGACTCAAAGGCCAATTGAGACTGAAGTTCATTAGAAGAAGATAATGGAGTCCCCGTCTTTATAAGGCTCTGGGGATTAGGAAATGTTGATGCATGGGTGCTTTGTCAATAAATAACCATGCCTAACCTTTTGCGGAGCAGGTTGATTACCTCTGTTATTGCAGATTTCACTGAAGTATGTGACCAAAATGTTGCAATCTGCAGTGTGAATTTCCATTAGCAATGTCTATATGTTATATAACTTGAACAATGTCCAAGTCACACTGAGTTCTTTGTGTTCTCATGGCTTCTGTGGGTCTAATCCCATTAAACACGCAAACTGGGCAAAATTTTTGTGCAAAATCATTTTTCCTCAAAAAATGCTGATACAGGTCAATTGATCAATTTGAAACAATTTCAGCAAATTTTTTTGGTCAGAAATAGAAAAAAAAAGTTGGAAATGTTAAGATGGTCATTTCAGCATCTCCAAAATTAAACCTTTTAACTTTTCATTTTGGAAAGACATTTCTGTTTTGGAATTTCCTTCCATTTTATTTAAAAACATTTAAAAACCTCAACATTGAAACAAATCTTTTTTTTTTTTTGAATTTCAGTTCACTGAAAATTTGTAAACATTTTTGGGGGGGCTACTCAAAACTGTTTTTTTCTATATTTTTTGGACCTGCATCTCCAGATGGTCAGTTATTCAGACAACACTACTGATGCCATGGGATCAGATAAATACTGAGGGCAGGTCTACACCACAGCCTAAATTAATTTAAGTTACGTCACTCAGGGGTGTGAAAAAGTCCCTCCTCTACCCTGAGTGATGCAAGTTTCATGCTGTCTACACAGCCACTATGTCAGTGGAAGAGCATCTCCCGTCAGCATAGAGCATCTTCACCAGATGGAGCTGCACCCATGTAGCCTCAGTAACGTAGATTTGCCCTGAGTCATGGTCAGAGCAGGGGGTTTTAGGACTCAGGAACTAATGGATTCTAATCCCAGCTCTGACACTGATTCTCTGTGTAGCATTAGCGAGTCATTTAACCTTTGCCTCATTCTCACCATCTCTGTAGCTGGGGATAGTACTTTCCAAAAGAGCTCTGTGGATTCTGCAGAAAAATATTTATTTGAATTAAAGCTGCAAATTCACGTCATTTGCAACTCTTTTGATCATGCTTTGGGAGAAATTCACCCCTGTGCAGAGGGTCAGCACAAAGGAATGTGCCCCATTTAATTCCCCCTCTAGTCCTATTTTGAAGGCTTTACATGGACTTAAGTGGTGCCTAGGCCTTGAACTAGCTCTGTGCCTTGGGGTAAATATCACCCTTTTTGAAAACTCATTAATAGTGATCTTGGGTGAGATCCAAAGCTCCCATTCACTTCCATGGGACCAGGATTTCAACACCTATATCAAGAGGATGAATATGGGTGGAAGCATAAGAATGGCCATACTGGGTCAGACCAATAGTCCATCTAGCCCAGTATCCTGTCTCCTAATAGTGAGCAATGCTAGAAGCTTCAGAGGGAAGGAACAGAATGGGGTAATTATCGAGTGGCCCATTCCCTGTTGTCCAGTTCCAGATTCTGGAAGTCAGAGTTTTAGGAACACCCAGAGCATGGGGGTGCTTCCCTGACCATCTTGGCTAATGTCCATTGATGGACCCATCCTCCATGAAATTACCTAATTCCATTTTGAACCCAGTTATACTTTTGACCTTCACAGCATCCTCTGGCAACAAGTTCCACAGGTTGACAGTGCATTATGTGAAGAAGTACTTTCTGTGTTTGTTTTAAACCTGCTGCCTATTAATTTATTGGGTGATGTCTGGTTCTTGTGCTACATGAAGGGGTAAATGACGCTACTTAATTCACTTTCTCCACACCATTTATGATTTTAGTTTATCATGTCTCCCTTTAGTGATCTCTTTTCTAAAATGAGCAGTCCCAATCTGTTTAATCTCTCTTGGTATGGAATCTATTCCATAGCCCTAATAATTTTTGTTGTCCTTTTCTGTACCTTTTCCAGTTCTAATATATCTTTTTTGAGATGTGATAACCAGAAGAGCACACAGTATTCAAGGTGTGGGTGTACCATGGATTTATTTAGTGGCACTATGATATCTTCTGTCTTATTACCTATCCTTTTCCTAATGGTTCCTAACATTCTGTTAGTTTTTTTAACTGATGCTGCACATTGAGTGGATGTTTTCAGAGAACTATCCACAATGACTCCAAGTCTATTTCTTGAGTGGTAACAGCTAATTTGAACCCCATCATTATGTTTTCCACTATGCATTATTTTTGTAACTCTTTGCAGTCAGCTTTGGCTCTAACTATCTTGAGTAATTTAGTACCTTCTACAAACTTCACCACCTCACTGTTTACCCCCATTTTCAGATTGTGTTGGGGTAAACAAACCACACACTGGGCCCAACGGAGTTAGAAGGCAATACTGGATCCAGGCAGCCCTACTCCTCTGGGCCTGCTGAGCATGTTTCAACTGAAGGAGCAGGATAAATAGAGATCAGTAGCCCAGGCAAAGAGGGGTAGTCAGACTCCAGGAGAGCAGAATCCTTCTCCGGGAAGGTAGGCAGAAGGTTGAGCCTAAGAGGTGACCACAGAATGGGTAAGACCCACAGGTAGTGCCTTCACTTGCCACCACCCTCTCTGAAACCCAGCAATTCCTGCAGGGCCCTGCTCCTTTGGACTCTTTATTCAGTTGAGCCACAGACTTTTTGGACTATAGGGGCCATGCCCCAAATTGTAGGAACCTATTGGTAGGGGGTAGCCCAGGGAAGTGAATTTAGACTAGTTGCAGTGACAATCTTGGCCGTGTTGCTTCCCACAGCATTCTGGGAAAGACCCCAGTGTAGAGGGAGGGCCTAGGTCCCACTACCACATCTACTTAAGGGCCGAGGCCCAGATGCAGGTGGAAAGCTGAAGACTCCAAGCTTAAGGTCAGGAACAGGCACCTCTACCATCCTGACAGAAGGGCAAGCGGCCAGAAGTGAGGTGCTCTAACCACTAGGCTGCCCAGCCCTTTGAGCCCCCTATCACACAGATCATTTATGAATATGTCGAACAACAAAGGTTCCAGTACCGATCTTTGGGGGACCCGGCTATTTACCTCTCTCCACTGAGAAAACTGCCCATTTATTCCTATTCTTTGTTTCCTGTCTTTTAACCAATTACTGATCCATGAGAGAACCTTCTCCTCCTATCCCATGACCACTTATTTTGCTTAAGAGCCTCTGGTGTGGGACCTTGTCAAAGGCGTTCTGGAAGTCCAAGTACATTATTGTCACTGTGTCACCTTTGTCCACATGATTATTGACACCCTCAAAGAAGTCTAATAGATTGGTGAGGCATGAAATCCCTTTATAAAAGTTGTGTAGACTCTTCCTCGGTATAGTATGTTCATTTATGTGTCTGATAATTCTGTTTTTCACTATAGGTTCAACCAATTTGCCTGGTACTGAAGTTAGGTTTACCAACCTGTAATTGTCAGGATCGCCTCTGGAGCCCTCTTTAAAAAGTGGCATTACATTAACTATCCTCCAATCATCGAGTAAAGAGTCTGATTTAAGCAATAGGTTACATACCACAATTAGTAGTTCTGCAATTTCATATCTGAGTCCCTTCAAAACTCTTGGGTGAATACCATCTGGACCTGGTGATTAATTACTGTTTAATTTATCAATTTGTTCAAAACCTCCTCTGTGGGGGACAGTTTCTCAGTTCTGACATCTAAAAAGAGTGCCTCGGGTGTGGGAATCTCTCTCACATCCTCTGCAGTGAGGACTGATACAAACAATTCATTTAGGTTCTCTGCAATGACCTTGTATTTCTTGAGTGAAGTTTTAGGACTGTGATTGACTAGTGGCCCCACTGACTGGCAGGTTTCCTGCTTCTGGTGCACTTAAAAAAATACTATTTGTTTTTATGTCTTTTTGTAGTTGCTCTCCAAATTCTTTTTTTGGCCTGTGTGACGTTACACCCCATATTCTTCATAGAAATATTGTTATGATATGAATATGGCACGACTAAGATATGTTTTATGCAAGAGGGGTCATATGAGGTATCATTGAAAAGGTTATGATCTATGGAATGTGTTTATCCAATTTGCATGCATGTATCATTTTTGTATCTGAAGCTAGGAATATTGACCATGTGTCTGAATTTCAAATGTGCTGCTTTGGGTGACACCCACAACTAGCTCTTCAGGTACAACAATGAAAAAGCCAGACAGGGCTGATGGCCCATCAGCAAAGACAATAGACTGTGAAGAGCTTAGTCTTCCTGTGGACGCTCCAAACAGCCTGAGAGTAATGTCTGTTACAGACATGCGACTGAGTCACCTGGTACTGGACCCCACCTTGGAATGCCAGTGTTTTTCTACTGGAAGACAAAGGGTTCCCACCATACACAAATGCAAAAAAAAAAGGCAGGGAAGTGACATCATTGTGGTTCTCCTCTGCCTCCCCACCCAAAGAGACACTGGGAAAGACCTGTAAACAAGAACTGAACTGGAGGGAGAAGATCTGAGCCCAGGCTGGAGAAGGGTATCCAGCCTGTGAGCAAAAATGCCTGACGTTTCAAGCTGCAGGCCAGTGCAGCTGGCTTTCAAGAATCTCTGTAATCTACCTGAGACAACATTTAGGGTGAGAAATTACTATTTGTAGCCAATTTCTTTAATGTATTAAGTTTATTCTGCATGTTTTATTTTGTTTTGTTTCCTCGATAATATGCTTTGTTCTGTTTGCTATCTCTTATAATCACTTAAAATCTACTCTTTCTAGTTGTTTAGAATAAACTTGTTTTTGTTTATTCTAAAACCCAGTTTGTGCCATTCATGGGGGGTCGGGGGTAAGAGGCTCCACACTGAGGGAGGGGGCGGATTTCACAATATACTTTTGGGTCTGCACTTCAAGGGAGGTGGGCACCTGAGTACTGGGGCAAGTCCCTTAAGATGTGTCTTCCCAGAGCTGATCTCAGTGTCTGTGTCTTTCTGCACCTGGGTGTGGCCCTGCCTGTCTGTGTGCTAGTGGAGGCTTAAGAGCCTGGCTCAGCAAGACTGGGCAAAAGGGGGCCCAGGCTGGCAGAACAGGTGGGCTCAGTTGTATCCCAGTACATCAGGTGGCACTTTAAAGGGGGGAACCTGTCACAGCCTGACTAATTATACTTTTACATTTGACTTGCCAGAGTTTATGCTCCTTTCTATTTTCCCGCAAGGATGTTAAATTTAATTACAGTGTGGATGCTATTACTGAGCAGTTCATCTATATTCACCTCTTAGCCCAAATCCTGTGTTCCACTTAGTGCTAAATCAAGAATTGTGTCTTCCCGTGAGAGTTCCAGGACAAGCTACTCCATTAATGATTGCTTCTTGGTGTCTAGGAATTTCATTTCAGCATTCCTTCCTGAGGTGATATGTACCCAGTAAATATGAGAATAGTTGAACTCTACCATTATTACTGTGTTTTCTGCCTTTGAAGCCTCTCTGATCTCCCTGAGCATTTCGAAATCACCATCACCATCCTGGTCAGGTGGTCAGTATTATATTCGTAGTGCTGTAGTCTTCTTATTCAAGCACGGAAAATTCTACCCATAGAGATTCTATGGTACAGTTTTCAGAGCAGCAGTCGTGTTAGTCTGTATCCTCAAAAAGAAAAGGAGTACTTGTGGCACCTTAGAGAAAAAATTTTCCACTGGATGTATCCAATGAAGTGAGCTCTAGCTCATGAAAGCTTATGCTCAAATAAATTTGTTAGTCTCTAAGGTGCCACAAGTACTCCTTTTCTTTTTATGGTACAGTTTGATTCATTTAAGATTTTTGCTATATTTGACTCTATTCTTTCTTTCACATATAGTCTCACTCCCTCCCCAGCACGACCTACTATCCCATCCTTATATATTTTGTACCCTAGTATCATAGGAGCTGACTTTTATTTTTACTCATCAGTGCTTCACCCACATTTCACCCTGAGGCCCCACCCCCACTCTGTCACTTCCCCTGAGGCCCCACCCTTGCTCCGCCTCTTCCCACTCCTGCTCTGCCTCTCCTCTGAAGCCTCCACCTGCCTGCTGCTTGCTGCTGTCCACCCTCCCTCAGGCATGTCCCACCAGCTGCCAAACAGCTGGTTGGCGGCCCAGTCAAATTAGGTTGAACTATGGTTGAGGGAAGCCCTGTCTGTAGTATTTATATGTGAGGTCTTAAAGGGCAAGCTATGGGAGATTTTTTTTTTTTTTTTGGCAACAAAGTGCACCACGCAAATATTTACCCTCAACCTACGTAGGAGGAATCTTTTCCCTGAGCAATCACTGCTCTGTCTGGACATTCACGAGGCTTACCAATATGATTGTGCTTCCCCAGACCCTTTATAAGCTAAATGCTCTGCTAATAAAAGTCCCTGTCAAGTGCTGTTCTGATGTTCATAAATGCTTTTGGGGCTTCATATGGGAAAGAGAGAAGAAACCAAACCATTGTCAGAAAAACAGGATCTATTCATATGAATAAAGGAAGCTTCTGCACCAAACATTCACACCACAGCAGCCCCTGAGTGGTTAAAAGGAAAGGAGGTTGGAAGTCCCAATGGGGTTGTATAATGGAAGGAAGAGGGCGTCAGTGGAGTTTTACCTGCTTACACAGGCTCTGAATTTGACCCAGAGGCCCAATTTAACCCCAGCGTAACTCAACTTGAGTCACCATATTTATCCCAGGGATGAATTTGATTTCATATATTTTGGTGCAGATCCTCAGACTGAGAATATTAAATACGCTAGTGTGTACATTGGGTGCAAGTCTGCAGTCCTGACTCAGGCAAAACTTGCTTTGGAGTCACCAGTAGCTTTGCCAGAGTGAGGACTACAGGATCAGGCTCTTTATTAGCAAGGCAACAAGAATGGGGACATAATAGTGTCTGTGGTCACATTTCTACAGGCTGTAATTTAAGCAGCCTCCTGCTTCACTGCAGCTAAACTGACTCCACTTGTAGAGGCTATTTGGTGTTGAAGGTGCTGGATTTGATAGAAATCTCACTGGTAGAAAGATAGAAATTGCCATCCTGAGCCTTCTTGTTACCTGTTTGAAATGGGCCACCTTGATTACATTGGCCTCATTAGCAACATAAAAGTAATTTTCCTCCCTTGATATTCACCCCTTCTTGTCAACTGTTGAGAATAGCCCACTTCCACCTTAATTGAATTGGCTTGTTAGCACTGACCCCCCCCACTCAGTAAGGCAACTCCCTTCTTTTCAAGTGCTGTGTATTTATACCTGCCTCTGTATTTTCCACTCCATGCATCTGATGAAGTGGGTTTTAGCCCACGAAAGCTTATGTCCAGATAAATTTGTTAGTCTCTAAGGTGCCACAAGGACTCCTCGTTGTTTTTGCTGATACAGACTAACACAGCTACCCCTCTGAATTCTGAGCATGATAGCCTTTGTCTTATTGCAGAAAGGACCGTTGACACATAAATCCTCAGTCCCTATGAGGAAGACACTGCAATTCATTGTTATTAGCCCCATTTTATATACGGGGAGACTGACTAGCCTGAGGCCAGAGAGGGAGTCAATGTTAGACACTGGACACAGTCTCCCAGTCTTCTGCTCAGAACACTAGACAACATTGCTCTCTGTCACACTTGTCCATGGGAACAGCCATCAGCTTGAAGAAATCTTAGGTCCAATAAATGATTAAACTGTGATTTAGCATATGTAATGTACACAGCTGTTTGCTGTTAGTTCACTCTGCAGATTGCAGGATAAGGGACACACTTGACTAAGTTCACCAATAACTGAGGTAACCGATCAGCCATAGCAAAGGTAACCACGCTATAAGAGGCTTAATTATTGACCAGATTCCAAAACCTCTGCATTCCACAATCTCCAAACCCTTATAAATACAGGGGCTCTCCATCCCAAAGGGACCTTCACCTCCATCTCCCACGAGTCTTGCCTCGGCAGTGACGGACAGACCCCCGCAGACCTTCAGCCATGAGGATCCTTTATTTGCTCTTTGCTGTTCTCTTCTTCCTCTTCCAGGGTGCACCAGGTGAGATGGATCCAAGTAATTATAGGGAGGATAAATAAAATGAGATATTTGTATGAGAGGATGAGGATGCTAAAATAATGAGCTAATGCAGAATCATTTCCTGATCCTCAATCTGCAGTCAGGGCTGGTGCAATAGATAGGACAATTGTCCTGTTTTTCCTCTGCCTTGAACCTTGGGCAGTCACCCCATCCAAAGTGGGTGTCAAACTCTATTCATATAAATCACTCTGTAAGTAACACGAGTGCAACTCTTTACCCAGGGGCAGCATATCTTCATTAGGGGCTTGCAGTAGTGTAGTTCCAACAGTGCAATTTTCCCTAAGCTAGACAAGACCCTAGCAAGAGTATTCCAGCTGTCAGGATGATGAATGACCAGTTACACTGACCATCCAGAGCTAACCTACAAAAGGCTTCCACAGATCAAAATCAACCATTGAGCTGGATTCGCCATTACCCTGCACTGTTTGTTATCATTTGCACCCGTGCAAAGCAGTGCAAAGTGTAGTGGAGAATCAGGCCTTAGCTCATCTTCATCTCCACATTCCCAGGCATAGATGTGGTGGGTCTGATTCTCTTCTCACACTGGCATCAATCAAGAGTAACTCTGCTGAAATCATTTAAATTGCACTAGTGTAAAAGGGGAGTGCAATTATGCTGATTACTGGTAATGCTGAAGGACCAACCAAAACTGGGGCCCCATTTTTCCAGGAGCTGTACAAACACAGAGAAGCAGATAGTCTCTGCCCCAAAGAGCTCACAGTCTAAAGGGGGGGGGGGGTGTTCTAGGGCAAGAAAGGCAGGTTCAAAGGTGCAGCACCTGACTCTTCAACCAGGTAACCTGCACAGCTGTTGGAATCCTTTGGTCTCTCCTGACTGTGGAGACTGCGTCTGAATTTGCACATAGTTATAATGCTTTCTTCAATAGTCACATTCTGTGACTGGACTTTTACAACAGGCAACAGATGCACTGAAAACAATGATATAGGAACCTTCAGGGCCCGTGGAGCTAAGAGGTTTTGTCTGTTAGCCTAAGCTATGGACGATCACACTCGGGCTGGAAATCTTGGGGTCAACCTCTGATAATGATACATCTAATCCTGTTTTGGGGGGCCTTATTTAAGGATTTTCTAAAAGATGTGCCCTAGCTCAACTAGAAGTTATGGGCTTGATGCAGGAACCCCTGGGTGAAATTCTCTGGCCTGTGTTATACAGGAAATCAGACTAGATCAATGTTTCTCAATGAACGGTCCGTGGACCAGCACCAGTCCATAAGATCTCCCTGAAACAGTTTAGGAAGCTAGCAAGCCACTCCCTGGTATCAAAAAGGTCGAGAAACAGTGGACGAGATGATCATAATGGTCCCTTCTGGCCTCACAATTTACGGATCTATATATAATAATTTCTGCTCATGGTTTCCCTCTATTTATGAATAAAAGTTCAGACTCTAAACGATTCTCACTCTTTGCTCAGGGAATGCTGATTTCCTGGATAATATCAACTGTAGAAGTAACTTTGGCTTCTGCCACGCGGGGGACTGCCCCATCTCCACCACACTCGTTGGAACCTGCATCAACGGAAAGATTAACTGCTGCAAACGGCCAACAGCCCCCTGATCTGCCGAAATCCACAAGGCATGAGTGAGCAGCAGCCTCAAGAGGAAATGTCTCCCTTCAATAAAAATAAGCTGTTGTGAAATCCAACTGCGGTTTGTGAGAATTCATTTTACACTTGTGGGGTGGGAGGCTGCAAGTGGGGGAAGAGGAGTGGGAGGAAGAATGTGTTTGTGATGGTGGAAGTATCAGCTACCAAAGTGTCACAGCCGTGGGGTCGCAATAACCGCTCCAGAAACTGGTGCTTGCTGTGTAATTAAAAAACACCCAACCCCCACCAATATAATGACTCCAACTTACAAAGAAACTGCAGCACCAGGGTAATTGGAATGCATCAGCCTTGAAATCCAACCAGGTGGGTGAGGTAATATCTTTTATTGGACCAACTTCTGTGGGTGAGAGAGACAAATTTCCGAGCTCGTCTCTCTCACCCACCGAAGTTAGTCCAATAAAAGATATTACCTCACTCTCCTTGTCTCTCTGGTATCTTGGGACTGACACAGCTACAGCTGTGCTGCATGCAGCAATTGAAACCCAACTGTCCATTAGCGAACCTCCCATGGAGGTCCCAGTCTGCCCTAGAGCTGGCTACAGATGGCACCACACCCCAGCTGAACTACCTGGGAGGGGAATCCCATTACACTTTGCATAAAAAACTGTACCACATAGAAAGGAGGAGTAAAAAAGCTCACACCAAACCAAACCACTGGGGCTCAGATCCCCAGAAGGTGTACAGAAAGTAGTGCTCCTCCCTTTGATGAGGCCAGTCTCTCAAGTATTCCCCATAACCAGATGTGATTGTGTGCCAGAAACATCGACAGAGCCATTCAGCAGCCGGTGCAGCATTTCACATACATAGAGCTATACTGAACCCAGCTTTACTGCTCTCATGATACCAGATACAGGGTCCCTGCTTGTCCCTCTCACCAACAAAAGTTGGGGAGCAATTAACAAAGTCTTTGACGTTTCACAGGGCTCATTTGGTTTCAATGGGCCTTCTCGTGTGCAGAACCTAACCCCTTCAGCAGGAAGCCAGCCTTTCTATTAATGAATGTTTCTTTCCTGCTTGGGGAGTTACACGGTTAGAGAAGTTAACAATGTAAACCCTTAATATGACATGGGGCACAGAGGTTAAGTAAGATTAATACATGCAACATCCTACAAGCATTTCATAAAGTCTAAACGCTGACCACATGTGTCTGAATCTAATATCTCTTTTAACAATGCCAGCACACAGGTGAGCCAGACTGGTTTCACACAATGCATTTGTCAGTGTTCAGCTGTGGCCTAGGAGCCTTGGCGTCAGCTGGCACCTGATCTGCCAGTGCCACAGTCCCAGTGGCCCATCCAGCTGCCACGGCGCCCCAGGTGAGTGGTACAGCCCAGCACTTCCCCCAGTGGACAGCCTATCTGCCCCAGGGAGTGAAGCAGTACAGGGGGAGGTTGGGAAGAAACCATATGGGGAACGGGGCTGCCGAGCACTGATCAGAGGACGGGAGGCCTGGGTGAGAGGCAGCGGTACAATAGCTGGGGCCGGAGAAGCGTTGGAAGCCCAGACAGGGCATCAAGTGACAGACCCAGAGGGGGATGTAGCAGGTTGAGAGGGCATCAAGTGTCAGACACAGAGGGAATGTGGCTGATCGAGAGGTCATCAAGTGCTAGACCCAGTAGGGGACGTGGCTGATCACGAGGGAATCCAGTGTCAGACCCAGAGGGGGACGTGACCTGACAGGAGGGCCATAACCACAGGTGCAGAGAGGATTCCATCCACAGAGTCTTAACCCACCCCTGGGGGAGTGCAACACCAGCCGTGTCACAGCAGCACATCCAGGTCCAGAAACAAGACACTGGACTCATACATTAGTTCTTACTATAAAATTTATTGCACTTTACCGAGTGCTGCATTGAACCTTATGTAGTCCATTCCCTCACAGTGTTTACACTGCAAAGTGTTCTTTAATCCCCAAGAAATAGTTCTAGTGTAAATCAATTGTATATATGTTTAAGTGAATTGCAGTGAGTATGGGTTAAGAGGGTTGCAAGTAAATTAGGCATATCCTGGACTAAGGGCATCCTTGTTGCTGCCCAGAGCTAGAGAGACTGGGGTAAACACCCAGGAACCTCTGGACTCAGTCCTCCCTGTGTGATGCGAGTCCTGTTCACACAGACTGGGAGGGAAAGTAAAGGCAGGCAGATACTGGGGTGAAGTGAATTGGGGTGTGTGTGGAGGAGGACTCAGATCCTTTTGTCACTTGGGTCATCTGTGGTATTGTGTACATAGAGAACTTCTCCTACTATAGTAGGACAGATGCCCTACTTACATGAGGTGCCTTCCAGTGGGGCAGAGCAGGAAGCATTATCACAACCTGCTCTGCCTAGGGAGCATGTGAATCTGGATTCTGGACTGCTGCAGTCCTAGAGTGACTAGAGTAAAAGATCCTCCTGCTGCCCCTTTACATTACATGAGAAAACCTGGATTTGTGCTGGAAATGGCCCAACTTGATGATCACTTTAGATAAGCTATTACCAGCAGGAGAGTGGGGTGGGAGGAGGTATTGTTTCATGGTGTCTGTGTGTATATAATGTCTTCTGCAGCTTCCACAGTATGCATCCGATGAAGTGAGCTGTAGCTCACGAAAGCTCATGCTCAAATAAATTGGTTAGTCTCTAAGGTGCCACAAGTACTCCTTTCCTTTACATTCCATGCATCAAAGGGAGCTGATGTACCCCAGCTGAAGTTCTGGCTCATGTTCTGTGGAAGAATCCCAGGTGATGTAATAGCAGCTACTTTGGCCTAGCTGTCAAAACACATTGCCTGTCTAGCTAAAAGGGTATGTCTACACTGCAAAGAAAAACTCATCTTGCCAAGTCTCAGACTTGCGTCAATTGACTCTGACTTGTGGGACTCTGGCTGTGGTGCTAAAAAGAGCAGTGTAGACATTCCTGCTCTGGCTGGAGCCCAGGCTCTGAAATCCAGAAACGGGGTAGGGTCTTGGACCCAGGCTCCAGCTTGACTGGGAACATATACTGCTATTTTCTAGCCCCACAACCTGAGCCCCATGAGCTCAAGTCAGCTCAGTGCTGTGTTTTTCTTTGCAATTTACACATACCCTTAGGCATTAGAGTAATACAAATAATAATAATAAGCTATTTGAATCAGCAGGGTCCAAGACAGAGAGTTGTGTTTTTTAGAGGATATAGAAAGGTTGCAGTCCCTTCCCCAATTCTCTCTTCCCATTTCTCCTGGGAAATCTTATGGGGAAAAAACCTGCTGATGATTTGGGGCAATGAGGCTCTAGCCATATACAACTGACAAACCTCTCTCTCATGGATCAGTAACTGGTTAAAAGACAGGAAACAAAGAGTAGAAAGAAATGGTCAGTTTTCACAGTGGAGAGAGGTAAATAGAGGGGTCCCCACGAGAATCTGTACCGGGACCAGTGCTATTCAACATATTCAAAATGATCTGGAAAAAGGGTGAGGTGGCAAAGTTTGCAGATGATACAAATTACACAAGATAGTTAAGTCCCAAGCGGACTGTGAAGAGTTATAAAAGGATCTCACTAAACTGGGTGACAGGACAAGAAAATGGTAGATGAAATTCAATGTTGAAAAATGCAAAGAGATCTTGGAGTCATCATGGATAGTTCTCTGAAAACATGTGCTCAGTGTGCAGCAGCAGTCAAAAAAGGTAACAGAATATTAGGAACTATTAGTAAAGGGGTAGATAATAAGACAGAAAATATAATACCACTATATAAATCCATAGTATGCCTTCAACCTTCAATACTGCATGCAGTTCTGGTTGCCCCATCTCAAAAACAATATATTAGAATTGGAAGAAGTACAGAGTAAACAAAAAATTATTAAGGGTATGAAACAGCTTCCATATGAGGAGAGATCAGAAAGACTGGGACTTTTTAGCTTAGAAAAGAGAAGACTGAGGGGTCTATGATAGAGGTCTATAAAGTTATGAATGGGGTGGAGAAAGTGTATAAGGAAGTGTTATTTATTCCTTCATGTAACAGAAGAACATTCATTTCATCCAATGAAATTAATAGGCAGCAGCTTTGAAACAAACATAAGGAGGTACTTCTTCACACAGCACACACTTGTGTTGCCAGGGGACGTTGTGAAGGCCAAAAGTGCAACTAGGTTAAAAAAAGAGCTGGATAAGTTCATGGTGTGAAAGTAGAATGAATTAAGAATGAATTATATTGAAATTATAATTCATTAAAGAAATGCTATTTGAAGGGTTTGTTGAAATATAGTTGTCAGGAAAAGAAACATTAAGGAGTGTGAGACAAGGGGTCCTCAAACTAATTAACTTAGAGCTCCTACTGAGCTAGGAGATTGGTGAACGTTAGTATGCAAATAAGATATGTATGTATATTTGTCAGTTTCTGCTTTCTTTTGTCTCTTATGTTAAATTGGTTTTGGCTTAGCTGTATAAATAGGTTATCTTGGGCCTCAGAGAGGGGCTCACATCTGGGTGCATTAGCAAGGCGCTTTGCTAATAAACAGAGTGGTCTGACAAATTATGCGAGTCCTGAATCTGACTTTGACAATTTGGAGGTTCCACCGAGATGGCAACCGTCTTCACTGGGGCCGTGTGACTCCTGACTGTTCTTAGGACAGCCGTGGCAAGCTGGCACCTGGGCATTTGGCCCGAGCGGTCCTCCGCCAGAACAGAAGGGTGCATGACCACAGTGAAGTCTACGCCATCAAACGTGTTGGTTCCCACTCTGTTTTGATAGGGATCCCGGGATCTGACATCAGGAATCTGGTCAGGTAATTATTTCTGTGTTTTGTCCGGACTGAGGACTGTCTTGTCTCTGTGTCTATCCGTCCCCCCTGTGGTGTGTTTGAGTCTGGGCGCCGTCTCCGTCTGGGGATCGGCTGACCGAAGGGTTCCTGTCCCCACGGTCTGAGTGAGTGAAATCTGCACAATCGCAGCCGTACCACGCTTTGGGTAAAACCCTTGGCGTGAAAGCAAGGGCGACTGAGGCAGTAGCCTGTGGGCTCCTTTTGTGTGTTGCACCGGGCATCGCTCTGACGAACCCGACTTTCCTTCTTGTGTGATTGGTGTGTAAAGTCCTCCTGTATGGGTAACCAGACGTCTTAGTCGGGACAGTTCCCTAAAGGAACGCTGGCTCAGTTTATGTATTTTAGGAAGAGTCCGGACTCCTGTAAATTTCTGGAAAAATGGTCTAGGCTAAGGGGGTCAGGTAGAGTGGCTACTACCAGCACTACGCTTCTGTCCCCAGAAGCCTTTACAGCTATTCTGAGGGAAAATGGGCCCTTTTCCCACAGAAATGGTCTATAAGGGACTTCTGCAGGCAGCAGGCAGAGAGAGAAACTGATCAAAATTGTTTGACTATTGGGTAATGTAATCAAAATCACTAAAGGATGTAAGGGTGTTCTACTGGAACTTAACTGCCTCAAATGTATAAAGGGAATGTAAGATGTAAAAAAAAAAAAAAACACAGCAGTGTGGAAGGGATGTTAAGGGAAAGAAAATGTGTATGTATCTGTCTGTGTGTGTGTAAATATGTAAAGTTCTAAGGACCAGTTGGTTTTGATTTTGTTTTAAATAATGCCACTAAAAATCCATTTGACTCTTTATTCAAAGTTGCAAAACTGACAGACCTTTTTGCTAGACACAGGTAATTAGTGTTGTTTGGCTTTGGGATTTGGCATTTAACCCTTAAAAGGTAACTCAATGCTTTACAAAATTTAAAATGTTTTTAAGTTGTGGCTGCAGCAGGGCAGTCAAAATCAGGAGAATAGAAAAAAAAATTCTGGATTCTTTTTGTTTGTTTGTTTTTTGTTTGTTTGTTTTTGTAACAAAATAGCAGATGAGAATTGTAGTAAAAAAAAAATTAAAAAAAGACAGTGCCCTTATGAAGCAACAGCAGGAGTGAAGTGCACAAAACAAAACAAAACAATGTTCAAAACACTGAGTCTTAAAACGGCTCTGAGTAATCAGACTGTCACTTTGATAAAGGTACATGAAAACTCTGTAAGCAAAAAAAAGAAATAGTGACACCTTATATAAAAATGGATCTGGATAATTTTATAGAAGTTAAACTATGGAAGGAATGTGCATTTGCCCCAGAACATGTGCAGGGTATATTGTAGAAGGGGCAAAAGAAATGCAAACATACCATGCTACTTAATTAAAATGCTATTAGGGCTCCAAAGGGAGCCACAATGGGTTGGGTTTTCTTTTTCAGATTGCTGTGTGTTTTGGAAGCAGAAGTTAAAAGTAATCAAAACTCTGATGAAAGTTGATTGTGTCCCTTTTAAGATAGAGTCTCTGAGCTGCTGATGGCTTTAAATCCAAAAGCAGGAAGTGTCTGTGAAAATGCAAATTACCTAAATGATAAAGGAAGGAAAGAACTAGCAGCACAAAGGAGCTGCAGATAAAGGACACACCTGGTCAGCAAACAAATTGTCTAAATAAAAGTCATGGGATAACAAGATAATTTTAATAAATTTAATGATAATAAGTATCCCTGTAACAACGTATAGTGTGTATGATTTTTGGAAAAACCCTTTAAGGTCGTATGGTAATGATGCTTCTCAGTTATTACCTGTAAATAAAACTTAAAGCTTAACACAGCAGGAAAAACATTATAAACTTGGTCTGCTGTATAAGAAGGAAAACTCAGGGATTTAATGACTAAACAGTGGGATAATTTCCCCATAACCCTTAAAAGATAAAAGCCATTGAAACCTGGCCTACCTATAGAACAAAAACAGGAAAATGTGGGGGCAATTCCTCTGTTTTTCCTGCAATTAGCAATGGAATTTGTAAAAGAAAGTGGTATTATTATTAATCAATAATCTGTCCCCACCAGGGGGGGTGGAAATTGTTTCTTTTGTTTTTAGACTCTACAAGCAAGCTGGCGCCAGCGGAAGAATAACTCAGAATACCATGGATCTATGTTTTGTGTTGTTTGTCTGTGGTGTTTGTCTTGTTGCTAGCATTGTTGTGTTTTAATGAACAGAAAACCTCATGACATGGGTGGGGGATGGCTTCAAAAGGCTGACCTTGGGGGGAGGGGGGGGAAGATGTGTATGGGAATGCAAAAGGCTAACTCAGGAGAATTCCAAAATTCAGTGGCCACTGTTAGGATCTTGGGACAAAGACCGAGTAGACGTTCTAAAAGACAAACTCGGCCAATCTAAAACTAAACTGGCAAAAGGAGAGGTTGATTGTTTCATGCAGTGGTGGGAAGAGGCAAATCATAGGTGGACAGAATCAAAACTTGTCTCTCTCAAAGATTCTGGCTTCTATCCCACCAGATGCAACTCATTTTACTGTTGTTGATTTGTGCTCTGCTTTCTTTTCTGTCCTGGTTCACCCTGACTCCCAGTTCCTGTTTGCCTTTTCTTACAAGGGGCAACAGTACACATGGACCACACTGCCCCAGGGGTATACTGAAAGCCCGTCATATTTTTCCCAGGCATTAGCCCGAGACCTTGCTGACCTTGTTTTCCCATCCAGGTCCACACTAGTCCAATATGTAGATGTTCTACTCCTCTGTTCCCCTTCATTGTCTGACTCTTTAGTGCTCCTTACTGCCCTAGCAAATAAAGGTCACAAAGCTTCTCGCTCTAAACTACAACTCTGTCAAGCTTCTGTCACATACCTTGGCTTTCTCCTCTCCCAGGGTTCCCGTGCACTTTCTCTTACCCGCGTCCAAGCTATCCTTAGCTTTCCCCGACCCTGCTCCCCACGCCAGGTCCAGAAGTTTTTAGGCATGGCTGGATTTTGCAGACAATGGATTCCCCAATATGCCTCCCTTGCAAAACCTTTCCAGGAACTCAGTCGATTCTCTGTGCCTGACCCCATGCCGTGGCCCCCTGAGGCCAATTCTGCCTTTGTTTCCCTCAAACAGGGTTTGGCTTCTGCCCCCGCCTTAGGGCTGCCTGACTATTCTAAGCCTTTTACCCTTTTCTGCCACGAACAATCTGGGTGTGCACTTGGAGTTCTCACTCAGACGCACGGAGAAAAGAACCGCCCAGTGGCTTATTTCTCTGCCACTTTAGACCCTGTTGCCCAAGGCTTACCCCCCTGCCTGCGTGCTGTGGCTGCTGCAGCATGCCTAGTCGAAATGTCTGATTCCCTTGTTCTCCGCTCTCCTCTTACCCTCCTGGTCCCTCACTGACCTCACCCTGCTCCAAGACTCTGCCCCAGAAACCGAGAAAGAATCCTGAGTTGCCCAAGGTTGCTCTCTACATCCCGATTCCTTTTGGCGCTCGCCTACTGGCGCCTTTGTAGCCCCCTTTTCACACTACCCATCTCTGGCCGCCCTGCTACACGGTGTTTCGCATGTCGGAAAGGAGGGGATGGTCTCTGCTGTAACAAAGACAGGATGGTGGCCCCCCCATTTTAGCTCTTTTGCAGCCCGCCACTGTGCAGCCTGTACCATTTGCCAAAGCCATA
Source organism: Chelonia mydas (assembly GCF_015237465.2). NCBI lineage: Eukaryota > Metazoa > Chordata > Testudines > Cheloniidae > Chelonia > Chelonia mydas. The sequence goes on along the minus strand of NC_057851.1, from coordinate 9,893,085 downwards.
ATACTGGTAAACCTGTAAAAGTGGCCCAGGGGTTCCGGGGCCTGCCTCAAGCACCGTTCTTGCACAAATGCCTAAGTGTCAACAATATGAATTTATATTGGTTATGGTATGTTTATTCTCCGGTTGGATTGAAGCCTTTCCTTGTCGCAAGGCTGACTCACTGTCTGTTGCCAAATGTTTGTTAAATCATATTATGCCTGCCAAGGGAATTCCTGCTACTCTGTCCAGTGATCGGGGTACACATTTTACTGGACAACTTGTTCAACACCTGGACCGTATATTGCATATCAAACACCTGTTGCACTGTCCCTACCACCCACAGAGTGCAGGTGCAGTTGAAAGACAAAATGGTGTACTTAAGAATAAGCTTGCTAAAATTTGTGACTCTACAGGATTAAGCTGGCCAGTAGCCTTACCATTAGCCCTTATGGACATGAGATCCACGCCATCCCAAAGGCATAAATTAAGTCCCTTTGAAATTGTTATGGGATGCCCTATGCGAGCTATGACTACTATTACTCCTGTTCCAGATTTGAACTTGACTCACAGTGCGCTCCTTCAGTATTGCAAGGGACTAATACAAGCTGTAAGTCACTTCCATTCACAGGTTTGAGTCGCCTGGCCCAGGGAACCCACCTCCGATGCTTGCCACAACCTCGAGCCAGGTGATTGGGTCTACGTATGGCGCCATCATCGAAAGCACACCTTGGAGCCCCGGTGGAAGGGTCCTCATCAGGTACTGCTTACTACACAGACGGCTGTTAAACTATCTGGCATCGCAGCGTGGATACATGCTTCACAGTGTAAGAAGGCACCTCTCCAGGGAACCAATCATCACCTCAGGACAACGCTGAGTCAATTTTGACTCCAGAAGAAGACGTAGAGGAACAGTCTGCAATACCTTATAATCTACGCTCTCGTAAGGGTTGCCAGAAGCAGACGCTGTTCCTCGGCTGCTGGCATCTTATGGTCTGGGGAGACCACAATGACAATTATTTTATCCAGCAGCAGGTGTGGATAGCTCAGACCCTTAATATTTCTAATTGTTGGGTCTGCAGCCACATCCCAGCCCACTCTCAAACTGGTGTTCCTGTCCTGGCTATCCCACTCAAGTCCCCAGACATCACTGGAGGGCCTCGTCCGTTTAACAAAATATGGATCAGCAATGACACTTGGGAAGCGGTGGGAATAAATGCAACTAAATGGATAAGTGTGGTGGAGGGAAAAGGTCATTGGTGTTGGGTGTGTAATGGGACAGGGCTGGATCAGGGGAAAAACCGTTGCCTTCAGCGTATTGTGGCCAATGGTGCATGGGATTATTCAAACAAAACTAAAAAGTGGCGGGCCGGGTATGGAGATATGAATTTTTTCTCAACCTGGGATCAAACAGAGAAATCAATCTCATGTTCCCCCTACAGTAACCTTAGTGAAAACAATACAATCTTTCAATGTCATGCAAATAATACCACTCCTCGTAAGGAGAATTATCCTGTACCCTTCGGGGGATACTACTCCTCCTTTGCAAACACCTATATGACAAATGGGTGCAACCGACCCTTCCTGGCCTTAATAGGCCATCACTGGGTGTGTGGGACCAGAGCTTATACCGAACTAACAGCTAATTGGTCAGGAACCTGTTATCCTGCCTGACTCTTCCCACAATTCCGAGTGCTAGGAACCTTCCTTCGAGAATGCCTCCGCAATTTCAGGCAAAAAAGAAGGGACTTAACAGATGCCCAACAGCAAGTAAATAACATAAGCCCCTTAACCTAGGAAGAGGCCATTGGCAGTTCCTTAATACCATTAGGGGGAGTAATACACCATGCAAAAAGGCTCCTAAGGTTACAAGCAGTAGTTGAAATAATGGCAAACGAAACCGAAGAAAGTTTAAGAGCCCTGGCCAAAGAAACAGGGGCAATCTGACAGATGGCCCTCCAAAACCGTCAGGCATTGGACATAGTGCTGGCGGCAAAAGGAGGGACTTGCGCTCTCATTGGAAAAGACTGCTGTGTGTATATACCAGACAACACCAATGAGGTAATAGATCGTGCTAGCCATTTAGAACAAATCGCATATCTTCCCCACGAAGAGCCAAGTTCTTTATGGAAGTGGCTAAGTAACCTTTTCAATTTCTCTGGCATAGGAAACTGATTGTTTCAGGGAGCCCTAACTCTGCTGTTTGGAATCCTAATAATTTTTGTATGTTTTCAGTTACTTTCCTGTTGTATCCAAAATTGTATCAGGCATGCTACACAGATAGCTGCCCCAAACCAGAGTGCTAATTTGACTATTTTAAATATCACTGATGAACAAAGAGATAAAGAACGATTGATATGTGGAACCCAGTCATTGTTGGTCATTGTGTAGCTTGACCAAAAGGAGGGATTGTGAAAGTAGAATGAATTAAGAATGAATTATATTGAAATTATAATTCATTAAAGAAATGCTACTTGAAGGGTTTGTTGAAATACAGTTGTCAGGAAGAGAAACATTAAGGAGTGTGAGACAAGGGGTCCTCAAACTAATTAACTTAGAGCTCCTACTGAGCTAGGAGATTGGTAAACGTTAGTATGCAAATAAGATATGTATGTATATTTGTCAGTTTCTGCTTTCTTTTGTCTCTTATGTTAAATTGGCTTTGGCTTAGCTGTATAAATAAGTTATCTTGAACCTCAGAGAAGGGCTCACATCTGGGTGCATTAGCAAGGCGCTTTGCTAATAAACAGAGTGGTCTGACAAATTATGTGAGTCCTGAATCTGACCTTGACAATGGATAGGTCTATCAATAGCTATTAACCAAGATGGTCAGAGACACAACTCCATTCTCTGGTTATCCCTAAATCTGTGATTCCCAGAAGCTGGGACTGGACAACAGAGGATGGATCACTTGATAAATTGCCCTGTTCTGTTCATTCCCTCTGAAACATCTGGTACTGACCACTGTCAGAAGACAGGACACTGAGCTAGATGGACCATTGGTCTGACCTGGTATGGCCATTCTTATATTCTAACCTGGAAAAATGGCTTCTCATGGGGAATAGACATTAAAACACCAAATTAATTTGTAACCCATTGGTGTTTGTATGTTACAAGTCCCCCTCTATGCCTGATCCACAGAGGATATAAGTCTGTTACCACCTCAGCTAAGAACCCTTAGCTCAAGTTGTATGTTAGCTTTGGTGGTCCCCCACATGTCAGCCAAAATGGTGGCTGTCACATATTGCTGGAAGGACACAAGGCAGTTGGGGACCTGTCCTGGAACAGAGCCTCAGATTGCAAAGAGGAACTCTAAAAAGTGATAGTTCTTAGATACCCTTGAGGGAATGAATGTGTCAGTCAGGAATCAGAAATCTAGGGACATGGGTTTCTGTATCAGGATTTGGAGCCCCACAAAGAGTAAGGCAAAGTTCAATTTAACAGTTCATTAGCCATTGATGTGCCATAGATTTTTATATTGACAACATGAGATCTCAGAATAAAAGTTGTCAGGGAGAAACTGATTTTTTTGGTAGCTGGATCTTCTGGGCTCTGAGGAGTCTTCGGGGACAGTTAGGGACTGTGGGATAAACACCGTAGGTAGATGTTTATACTAAAATAATTGGCAGTGAAATAGTTAGCAATCTTGGCAAATAATTTGTCATCTGTGGGTTCCTGAGTCACCACCTCATTCATGCAACTGACCCCTCTTAGAGCTCTGGGTTCAGGCTGGTTAAAACTGACACAGGCAGACAAGACTCCATCAGTCAGAACTCTGAGGACCTAGAAATATATGGTTTTAAAGGAAAGCTTAGATTCTGGATCATGATTCTGAACCAAGGTATGGATTCTGTGGCACATTCAGCAGCTGCAGGACGGCAGAATACAGGGTACACAAGGCCACATAGGGGCATAGGCCTCGAGCCACACAATGGAAATGAGGAGCCTCAACACCTTTGTGGATCTGGGCCACAGAGAATAGGTAAGTGAGCAAAGAGATAATGAGTTGTGAAATGGTTGCTATGATACAGATGCTGTCACTAGGCCATCAGAGCTAGGAGTCTAAATACCTTTGAGGATTTGGGCCAAAGTTTTCAAACTGAGGAGCCTAAAGTTAGGCATTTAAGGGCTTGTCTACGCGACTGGTGCTACAGCGGCACAGCTATGGTGCTACAGGTATGCTGCTGTAGTGTAGACAGTTTCTACAGTGATGGAAGGGTGTTTCCGTTGCCATAGGTAACCAACTCCCTGAGCAATGGTACCTCAGTCAATGGATGCAATCTTCCCTTGACCTGGCTGCATTACAAAGCAGGTTCGGTCGACATAGATATGGTGCCCATGGATGTGAATTTTTCCACACCCCTGAGCGACGTAGCCATGGCAATCTAAATTTTACATGTAGACCAGACCTAAATCCACATTTAGGAAACTAAGCCAGTGATTGGATTTACAGAGGTGCTCAGAACTCACAAATGTAATTCCCTTCAAGGAAGTTCCTCCTAATTTGAATCAGAGATCAGAATCTACTCCTTAAAGAGAGATCTGCAGGTCACCAGCATTCATGAGTCTGAATTGCAAGCAGGAATTTTTCTGTGCACAGCCCCATTACATGTCCCCTCTCAGGACACTGCTGTGTAAATGGTTTTACTTTTCATACGGTTTGTACGGGTTTGGCCCAGTTTTAAACAACCAGTTTTCTATGGTCTTTGGGTTTTTTTAAGAACCAGAGTCGTGGAATTTTCCTATTGCTCTAAAAGCAACTTTTCAATATACAATTGCTTATGCAAATTGAAATGCTCCTCCCACTCCAGAGTTCATATCGGAATGTGCCTCGAAGTTTTTGTCTTCCTCTGCAAGAAACAAGGGCCTTTGGAGGTCAGATCTACACCAGTTTACACGAATGGAGGGTCTGACCCATTGACTTCAATGGTCTGCCATGCGTGGAAGAGAGAACACAGACCCAGATATACAATGGGTCTTGCTGAACTTCTACCGACAAGTGCAGAGGGCAGCTGCTAGCCTCCCAATGGGTCAATCTCTATTTTGTTTGTGGCTCTGATTAGCTTCTCCCAGGTAGAAGCTTCTTAAAGGGACACTGCACACTTAAAAAAAACCCCGTCACCCTTCTGTCCAAAAATGTTTCCCCTGCTGAACTGCTACATCTAAGATTGTTATAATGGGAAGAGATTGGAAGGAAAAAACACAAGCTGTTTAATTAGGGAAATTTTTAATGGATTTTCCTCTGTAGAAAAACCAAAAGTGTTTTTTCTTCCTGGTTTCTTCATGTTCACATCCCAGGCCAGGTGTCTTCTATGAATCTGGTTCTGTCTGCTGCCAATAATGGCTGAGAACATCCTGGAGACATCATTCCTCAGCCTTTTGAAAGAGGAAGGGCCTGGCACAACAAAACAGCAAGCCCTCTGATAGAGCCACAAGAGGTGGGAAGGTGGTTGCAAGAATGTGGAACATTCCAGTGAAGGAGGCTATAAACTGGGGCAAAGGGTGAAGATTAGGAGGGACCGGGAGCCTGGGCAAGGTGGGCGGAAGAAATTAATGTTTACCATACTGTGATCTCCTCCGTAAGCACTGAGATAACTCACCTTTCTGCTACTTTCCCAGCTGCTCAAGCTTCCCATATTGCAAATGGAATCAACTAAAAATTAAACACATAAACAGTTTAATTGTATTAATAATTACCAGAGCAAAAATGCCATTAACTGCACTTATACATGTTATAATATCAACAGCAAACTGCTGAATGTGAATATCGGAGTTAGAAAATATAATCATCCCTTCCAACATTTGAAAATTAACTAATGGGGAGGTCTAAAGATATGATGGATTTGGCAAGACGGTTTAAATAAAACCAACATCCAAAGGTCTACAAATTCATAGTAAAGGTTCTACAAGCCACTCACCTATATCAAATGCCCTTCAATAAACATACACAATGCCCATCAGTATACACAATGCTCATCAACAGACATACCACTCTAGAGGTCATGACCCAAAGTAAAGACCAAGAAGAGAATTCCCATCTCTGCCTATCCTGCCACACACCAAGCTACCATTCCTGCACCTATGCCTGCACCTTATATACCACATATTCATCTCTGCAATGCACCCAACATCTATGGTCCAGCAACCGGACTCAAGCTCACTCACAAGCATTGGGAACCACTAATATTTCACTTCTAGTCTTCATATCTCACCTCTAGTACTTCATCCCAGTGTACTAACTGCCCCAATACCTACGTGGGTGAAACCAGACAATCACTACGCTCTCAAATGAACTCACACAGGACAATGATAAAAGACAAAAACACCACATCATCTATCACTGAGCACTCTATATCTGATCTATCAGTCCTCATCCTCAAAAGAAACTTACACAACACTTTCAAAAGCCAAGCCTGGGAGCTTATATTCATAGCTTTGCTAGACACTAAAAATCATGGTCTTAACACAGACACTGGATTTATGGTTTATAACAACAACCTGTAACCCACTAATCCCCCTTTTCGCCCTGTGTTACAGGGGTGTTAATTGGCTTCTTCAACCTGAATGGTCTCTTAGAATGTGTGCCAACTGCTTATGCTAAAGTAGCTGGTCAAACTTGCATTTAGCTGAAACGCTTAATACCTTTCCCAGACCTGAAGAAGAGCTCTGTGTAGCTCAAAAGATTGTCTCTCTCACCAAGAGAAGTTGATGGAATAAAAGATATTATCTCACCCACCTTGAACCTCTAGTCCTTGCTATATAGTCTGGAAACAATGCTGTTTTACATTCACCATAAACAAGAGTGTTCCAATCCATGTCATCTCGCCATAGGCGCCGACTTCCTCAGTTCCCAGGGCGTTCTTGACCCTCGCTCTGCCCGAGGCCCCGCTCCCACTCCACTCCTTCCCTCAAACCACCATCCCCGCTTCTTCCCACCCCACCCCGCCCCCTGCCCCTGCCTCTTCCTGCCCCCACTCCTCCCTCTGCCCCCAGAGCCTCCTGCACGCTGCTGAACAGCTGACTGGCAGGCGGGAGGCGCTGGGAGGGAGGGGGAGGAGCTGATCAGCAGGTCTACCAGTGGGTGCTGAGTACCCACTATTTTCCCCATGGGTGTTCCAGAGTCGGTGCCTATGATCTCTATAATTAAATAGATCCTGTTTGGAACAATCCACTCATGAGACATCTAGATAGTCTTATGTGCAGTGCTGGGCAGGAGCTGGTGGTTGTGGTACTTGCTGTACCAATGGCGTAGGGAAAGATAGGAGAGAGGTCCTGGAGGCCAAATTTTAGCTGCTAAATAAGAGATTAAAGCCCAGGACCTCCATCGTAGCATTCTCTGAAATGCTTCCAGTTCCAAGGGCAGGACCACTGAGCCAGGCAGAACTGCAGGGTATCAATGTGTGGATGAGACAAAGGTGTTGAGATAAGGGATTGAGGCTTATTATGAACTGGGAAACCTTTTGGGAAAGGAGGATCCTGTACAGAAAGGATGGGCTCCACCTAAACCAAAATGGAACCAGACTGATGATGATGTAAAGTAAAAGAGGACATAAAGGAGTTTTTAAACTAAGGGCTCGGGGAAAGAAAGAGAAGCATCCAGTTCAGAAAATCACATCCCTTACAGGAGGATTTATTCAAGGGGATTCTCTATATCCTAATAAAGAAGAGAGGATAGAATTTGATAAAGTACAGGTAAGAACTGAAGAGAAACACTCAACGAAAAAAAAAGCCTCATTCAATTACATCACGTGAAGGCAGACAACTAAATATTGACAAATTTTACAGGTGCTTGTACACAAATGCTAGAAGTCTAAATATGAATCTGTGTTAAAAGGTATTGACATAATAGGCAGGCACCACAGAAAGTTGGTGGAACTATGATAACCAATGGGACATCCGATGAAGTGAGCTGTAGCTCATGAAAGCTTATGCTCAAATAAATTGGTTAGTCTCTAAGGTGCCACAAGTCCTCCTGTTCTTTTTGTGAATACAGACGAACACGGCTGCTACTCTGAAGCCTGTCAGTGGGACATGGTAATACGAAGCATATGCGCCAACTGCATGGGTGCCCAGGGCTTAAGCACCCACAGAGAAAAAAATAGGGGGTGTTCAGAACCCACCAGCCACTCCAAGCTACACTGTGACCTACTTCAGCCCCATCTCAAGGGGACGTGGTATAGGAATGATGCCTTCCCTGGGGGGTTGTATGCCCTGCCCCTCATAGAATCCCCTGCCTATTGCCAGTGGCCCTGGTGTAGCTACACTGACTTCACTGGAGTTTCACCAGGGATGTGTTTGGCCCCATGGGTCTTCCCAGTAATGCTGGCCAAGAACCCCTGCTGTTCTACCCCGGCTGGTTAGCAGGGCATAGGGATGCCGGTTGTCTGGTGATGTGTTCTTAGCAGCCTTTCGCTGCCCTATAAAACAAGCTGTGTGTGCCTGGTACCAAGAAACAGCTGGATTTTGCTTTTTTTAAAAAAATCTTCTCCACAAAAAAATCTTCTGTGCCCTTTGGTTTATTGTTGATGAAGAAGGGCCACACCCTGCAGTCCTTACTTAGGCATCCTGCCCATTTACACTGAAGAAATTTGAATGTAAGGGGGTTACCCCGAGCAAGGGTTGCAGGATTTGGTCTGGAATCTGGAATCTGGGATTGTCACGCTTGTTTCTAAAAATCTATGTGTGAACTCCTGGCTCTATGCGGTCCAGGCATGGATGGTCAGAAAAACCTACCACTAAAAGTAAATCCTGAGTTGTGGAGGGAGGGTACTGCTCCATGTGTAAATAGGGACTGGCGCTCCCCTTAATTCCAAATCATTCGTACCCTGGGGGAGCTTTCTGGGCAATGGTAAGGGGTAGGAGATTATTTGGAGAAGGAGCAAGGTGCTGGGGGAATCTGGGCAGTGGAAGGGAGCTAATGACCTGTTTTAAGTACTAAGAATTTGAGCCCTTCTTTTTGTAGTCTCATAGGTACAAATAGGTGGAAATTTGCACACATGCAAAATGCTGGTCTCCATACCCAGATTAACTGCACGCTGAAGCAGCGCACCATCAGCTGGAGCAGCCTGGACAAAGAAGGTAAGAACAGCCAAGAGACAATAAAGGCTCTTCCGTACTGCAGGTCTGCTGAGCCTAGCATCACTGGGGATCCTATTGGGATCCAGGAAGTGGGCGGGCGGAAGCCCGTCCACTGCTAAAGGACCCCCCCCCAGCCTAAGGGGAGGATCAACAGGACCTGGAAGCCAAGTGATTCCGGGAGACAACAAATGAAATAACAGGGACAGGAGTGCGGTCAAAGGATCAAACAAAGGGAACCTGACCTAGCATCACTGGAGATAGTAGGCGCCAACACAGATTTTTCGCTGCTGAAATCAGATGCTCTCTATATTTACAGAGCTCTGGGATGGTCGGGCAATGCTGAGGTTTGGTATATTTCTTGGTAAAGAAGCATTTCTAGACTTTTTGGAAACAGGCGGGTTATGCTAACCCCCGCTGTTGTCAGCATCATGGCTACAAGGCTGTATGTTGCTATCCACAGGATGAATTGCCAGTGAGTGGTTCTATAGATGACAGAACCTGAACTGGGGCCAACCCACTGGGTGTGTTTGTGTCTGATACAGCCTGATGCTGTGTATCCATAGAGAGGCAGTGGCTGAGTTGGGGTCAGAGATTCTTTGGCTATATCTTCCCAGCCAAACAGGATGTGTTTCAACACCGAGATCAGTAACTCAGAAGAGCTCGCTCACTATGAAATCCTAGTAGCGACAAGGCACAGGTAGCTTTTACCTCACTGTAGCCAGTCGAGACAACACTGTATCCACCCACCTGGTGTTTACCTTGGACTAGCTACAATGAGGTAAAAACGGCAGAGGCTTGTCTCCACTAGGCCCTTATAGCACAATAGCTAACTCATGTTAACTATCTTACTGGGAAAACACACCTCCTTTGGCACGGGAGACAGAACCTTTGTATTATGTGCTAATCAGCTGACCCTGCTATCTCCTAGACGATAGAGACGGGAAAGACCTACCAGGTCATCTGCCCCACCCCGACGGAACAGGATGGTCCCTATTGTACAGTTGCTCATGTTCCAGTCATTATTCTTTCCTCCTTTATAGCTTGTTGGGGCAGGAGGGGTATAAGCACCTACAAGATATCCGTGGCTACCATAGTGTGAGACTGCTCTTCGCCTCCCTCCCAAGCTTCCTTACCCAGTTGCTCCCCTCTCAGCTCCTCCTTCCCATCAACTTTGCTGCTCTGGCCAAGGCTGTCGCACTGGAGAACACAGTTACGTCTTGTCTACACTGCAAGATGGAGCTGTGTTCTTATCATGGCTGGGGGGGCAGCTGTGTTATTACCAGCTCCCCTGGCACGGCCGCATCGGTGGTACAGACAAGCCCGAAACACTGGTTCAAATGAGAGGGAAGCCACTGAGCTGTTGATTGGGGATTGGACTAGATGGAGGTCCCTTCCAACCTGGTATTCTATGATTCCATGATTTCTGGGGAGGGCCGGAGACTCTGGTACAGAGAGGTGCTGGTGGATTTTATGCTCTATCTGACTTTCAGCTGCTGAGAAGCTGAAGTTAACTAAACTCTCAAGGCCCCCGACTGAAGCCCCTTTGGATCCAAGCCCTGTTACCATGGCAACCGAGAGCTCACGCATGGCCAGCCCAAAGGTCTACGCAGAACCCTGTGAGTCGCATGTAGGGCCTACGGCTCATTGCACAGTATCCTTGAGAAACCCTGACTTCTGTATGGTTAATAACAGGGGCCATGGCCTAATGTAAGACCACAGGCAGGGATTCCTTGGATTTAACGAACCGCATCCCAAATGACATCAACAGGAACAGCTACTGACCTTTAGAAAAGCAGGATTTGCCTGGAGCACTCACAGCTGCGTTTGACGAGTGGCCCGTGTGCAAATTTCACGCCCCCATGTTTGCATGGAGTTGTCAAAGCAGGTCTCACCTGTCCAAAGGGCCATGGGGGCAGATCTGGTGGGCACAGTTTATCTGATTGTGTGTGTTCCTGTATAGCTGCAAGGAGCCTCTCCTACACTGCACAGCTGCGCACAATGGGAACCCTTCACCTCCCCTGAGCGCTTAGGGAATGTCTGCGCTGCACTTAGACCCCCGCGGCTGGCCCGGGCCAGCTGACTCAGGCACATGGGGCTCAGGCTAAGGGGCTGTTTAATTGTGGTATAAGATGCTCTGGCTTGGGCTGGAGCCCAGGCTCTAGGACCTTGCAAGGCGGGAAGATCCCACAGCTCAGGCCGAGCGCAGACGTCTGCCCTGCAATTAAACAGCCCTTTAGCCCAAGGCAGCTGGCAGGTTTTTAATTGCAGTGTAGACACAACCGCAGATCCTGCAGTGCTGTAGTACTAGACTGGCTGCCCCAGGAAAGTGCTGTGTTCATTCTGCTTTGGAATGAAAACAAATCCCTTCAACTTGGGAAGGTTTTGGGGGTCCAGAGCTCCCTTTCCACACACACCCTAATCTTTCTTGAAACATTTTGGTTTGGACAAAGTTTCAATTAATCAAAAATGCTCCAACCCTCTCTAGTAACCAGTTCGAATCTGTGCTGGGTGTATCCTATTAGCCAATCAGGGCCATTGATTATTCTACCCCCCCTTTAGTAACAGTCATAGAATCATAGAAGATTAGGGTTCGAAGAGACCTCAGGAAGTCATCTAGTCCAATCCCCTGATCAAAGCAGGACCAACACCAACTAAATCATCCCAGCCAGGGCTTTGTCAAGCCGGGCCTTAAAAACCTCTAAGGATGAAGATTCCACCACCTCCCTAGGTATCCTACTGGTCTATGCTATTACATGCCCTGCCTCCCCCCCCCCCGCCCCCCCCAGTGTCTTCTCTGGAAGTTGGAGCAGATCTGTATTTCCCTGGCTCTGAGTATATATAGACTGCAACCGCTATTTACACTATAAGCCTTTAAGGGCAAAGGCAGTATTTGTGAGGTTTAGGTTTTGTGAGATACATTTGCTCAGGTTCAAAAGGTCTCCCTCTGGAGCCTGTCCCAGTCTCAGACAAACCTGGCTTGATTTGTGAGTTGGAATTATACAAAATCCACAAGCTCACACAGTTCCAGCCCAAAGCCAGCTGGAGCCCTGAGGTTACAAAATCCACAAGCTCACACAGTTCCAGCCCAAAGCCAGCTGGATCCCTGAGGTTTGGGCCGAGCTTCCCTTTGAGATCCGTCCTCACCTGAAGCTCCAGAGCTTCAGACCCCCGTGCTGACTGGAGGATGCTTGAAAAGTAATTAATAGTAACAAGAGTGGACATCTTAAATATATCTCAACAGTAATCTAGCCTGGAGAACTGCAATCAGCTGATATTGGTGTGTTTCCCTCACATTGATAGACACATCCCATTTACAAGCCTACACAAATTGGCATTTTACCTGGGGCTCCCATGGCTCCTTCTATGTCATCCAGCAAGGCAGGTTCCTGGGGTTCATCTTGGTCCTCAGACTGGGCCTGTTCCTGGAAAACCAAGAAGAGAAGAGCAAAGAGAAGGTAAAGAGCCCGCATGGCTGATGCTCGGCTGGGATCTTAGTGTCCCTGCGGAGAAGAGACTCAGAGACAGGTTGAGACTATTCTGCTTTAAAAGATAAAAGAGGCTAGAGTCCCGGTTTTAATGTGGGTTATAAAGCAGAGGACAGGATATTGTGTGTGTGCATGTGTAAATGAAATTCCTGCAAATTCCCTTTGATGTTATTCTGATTAGGGCTCTGCCCTCAGCTGCACATCCAATCTATTTACTTTAGGCTTGCTGATGATAATCTCTCCTACTCCCTATCTGTTTGAAGATGTGCAAATGAAGCAACTGAGGGACCTGTCATCTCCTTCTGATCCAAGAGAAAGATAAATACCAGCTCCCTGCCAAAAGCAGAAAAGACAGTGAGAATTATATGAGATCACATGCCAAGATTATGCTTGACCTCTCCCCTCACAGGCCTGGTCTTCACTAGGAAAACACTGTTGTCTTTTGGAATCACCTATCTAAGGTACTTAGCCAGCCCCCATCCCTACAGTATCTGAGCACGTCATAAGGGTTAACATATTTATCCTCTCAACCTTCCTCTGAGGCAGAGCAGTGCTATCTTCCAAGTAAACAGGGGAAACTGAGGCACACAGCCTTGTCCAAGTCCACACAAGAAGTTTGCAGCAGAACATAGAATTGAACCCGGGTCTTCAAATCCTCAGTTAGTACCCAGAGCAGTGGACCATCCTTCTTCTCACCTAGAGTTCAATCTTAGACAGGGAAGGGACGGCCAGAGATCATCTAATCCAACCCCCTACATTGAGACAGGACCAAGCCTAGACCATCACTGACAGGTGTTTGTCCAAGTTCTGCTTAAAAACCTCCAATGATGGGGATTCCACTCTCTCACTTGGAAGCCTGTTCCAGATCTTAACTACCCTTATCGTTAGAAAGATTTCCCTAATATCTAACCCAAATCTCCCTGGCTGCAGATTGAACCTATTATTTCAGAGGACATGGAAAAAGGTTGATCACCATCCTCTTTAGAATAGCCCCTTGCAGACTGTTATCAGGGTCCCCCTGAGTCTCCTTTTCTCAAGATTAAACATACCCAGTCCTTTTAACTTCTCCTCACGGGTCAGGTTTTCTCAACCTTTTATCATTTTGGTTGATCTCCTCTGGATTCTCCCCAATTTGTCCACATCTTTCTTTAATATGGTGATCAGAGTGGGCCACAGTATTCTAGCTGAGGCCTCACCAGTGCTGAGTAGAACAGGACAGTTACTTCTCATGCCTTACATGTGACACTCCTGTTAATAGGCCCCAGAATGATTAGTCTTTTTTGCAACTGCATCACATTGTTGACTCATATTCAATTTGTGATCCACTATACCCCCCCAGATCCTTTTCAGCAGTACGGCCACCTAGCCAGTTATTCCCTATTGTGTAGTTGTACATTTGATTTTTCCTTCCTAAGTGTAGAATTTTGCACTTGTCTTTATTGAATTCCATTTTGTTGATTTCAGACCCATTCTCCAATTTGTGCGGTCTTTTTGAACTCTAATCCTGTCCTCCAAAGTTCTTGCAACCCCTACCAGCTGGTGTCATCTGCAAATTTCAGAAGTAGACTCTCAAGTCCATTATTCAAGTCATTAATGAAAATATTGACCAGTTACAGACCAAGGACAGACCTCTGCAGGACCCCACTAGACATGTCCTCCCAGTATGATAGCAAACCATTGATAAAAACTCTTTGAGTATTGTCTTTCAACCAGTTATGTGATTACCTCATAGGACTGTATTTTAAAGAAGCCTTATTGAAGGCACAGGAACAAACCATCCCAATGTGCAGAAAGAATAGCAAATATGGCAGACGACCAGCTTGGCTTAACAGTGAAATCTTTGGTGAGCTTAAACACAAAAAGGAAGCTTACAAGAAGTGGAAACTTGGACAGTTGAGAAGGGAGGAGTATAAAAATATTGTTTAATCCTGCAGGGGTGTAATCAGGAAGGCCAAAACACAACTGGATTTGCAGCTAGCAAGGGATGTGAAGGGCAACAAGGAGTGTTTCTCCAGGTTTGTTAGGAACAAGAAAAAAGTCAGGGAAAGTGTGGGACCCTTAACGAATGGGGGAGGCAACCTAGTGATGGATGATGTGGAAAAAGCTGAAGTACTCAATGCTTTTTTTGCCTCGGTCTTCACAGACAAGGGCAGCTCCCAGACTGCTGTCCTGGGCAACACAGTATGGGGAGGAGGTGAGCAGCCCTCAGTGGTGAAAGAAGAGGTTAAGAACTATTTAGAAAAGCTGGACATGCACAAGTCCATGGGTCCAGATCTAATGCATCCAAAGGTGCTGAGGAAATTGGCTGATGTGATTGCAGAGCCTTTGGCCATTATCTCTGAAAACTCATGTCAATCGGGGGAGGTCCTGGATGATTGGAAAAAGGCAAATATAGTGCCCATCTTTAAAAAGGGAAGAAGGAGAATCCAGGGAACTACAGACTGGTCAGCCTCACCTTAGTCCCTGGAAAAATCTTGGAGCAGGACCTCAAGGAAACCATTTTGAAGCACTTGGAGGAGAGGAAGGTGATCAGGAACAGTCAACAGGGATTCATCAAGGGCAAGTCATGCCTGACCTACCTGATTGCTTTCTATGATGCAATAACTGGCTCTGTGGATATGGAGAAAGCAGCGGACATGATATGTCTTGACTTTAGCAAAGCTTTTGATACAGTCTCCCACAGTATTCTTGCCAGCAAGTTAAAAAAGTATGAATTGGATAAATGGACTATAAGGTGGATAGAAAGCTGGCTAGATTGTTGGGCTCAACGGGTAGTGATCAATGGCTCGATGTCTAGTTGGCAGCCGGTATCAAGTGGAGTGCCCCAAGGGTCAGTCCTGGCGCCGGTTTTGTTCAATATCTTTATTAATGCTCTGAATGATGGGATGGATTGCAACCTCAGCAAGTTCACAGATGACACTAAGCTGCGGGGAGAGATAGATATGCTGGAGGGTAGGGATAGGGTTCAGAGTGACCTAGACAAACTGGAGGATTGGGCTAAAAAAATTTGATGAGGTTCAACAAGGACAAGTGGAGAGTCCTGCACTTAGGAAGGAAGAATCCCGTGCACCGCTACAGGCTGGGGACCGACCAGCTAAGCAGCAGTTCTGCAGAAAAGGACCTGGGGATTACATGGCCAAGAAGCTGGTTATCAGTCAGCACTGTGCCCTTGTTGCCAAGAAGGCTAATGGCATATTGGGCTGCATTAGTAGGAGCATTGCCAGCAGATCGAAGGAATTGATTATTCCCTTCTATTCAGCACATTGTGAGGCCACATATGGTGTATTGCATCCCGTTTTGGGCCCCTCACTACAGAAAGGATGTGGACAAATTGGAGAGAGTCCAGCGGAGAGCAACAAAAATGATCGGGGGCTGGGGCACATGACTTACAAGGAGCGGCTGAGGGAACTGGGCTTGTTTAGTCTGCAGAAGAGAAGAGTGAGGTGGGATTTGATAGCAGCCTTCAACTACCTGAAAGGGGGTTCCAAAGAGGATGGAGCTTGGCTGTTCTCAGTGGTGGCAGATGACAGAACAAGGAGCAATGGTCTCAAGTTGCAGTGGGGGAGGTCTAGGTTGGATATTAAGAAACACTATTTCACTAGGAGGGTGGTGAAGCAATGGAATGGGTTACCTAGGGAGGTAGTAGAGGTTTTTAAGGCCCGGCTTGATAAAGCCCTGGCTGCGATGATTTAGTGGGTGTTGGTCCTGCTTTGAGCAGGGGGTTGGCCTAGATGACCTCCTGAGGTCTCTTCCAACCCTGAGATTCTATGATTCTATGACTTTCCTCTTGACCAGTGATATTCAGATTGCGGCTCGCAAGTGGTTCTTTAATGTGTCTCCTGTGGCTCTTTGCAGCACGTGATATTAAAACACTGTGTGACTTAATTATTAACCAATCTAAGTTATTAACCAGTCAGGATGCTTTTAGTATGTGATTAACCAATTAGCTTATCTACTTGCACTAAATTATTAACTTATTTGCTGTAAGAATTAGATAGATAGATAGATAGATAGATAGATAGATAGATAGATAGATAGATATTTCCACTGCCATACTGTTTAAATATGAACAGTACGACTGTAAATGAAACAATGAATTCGCATGACTGTGGCTCTTTTAAGTAATGTCGATCACTAATTTGGCTCCTGAACCACTGAGGTCTGAGTCTCACTGCTGTAGACTACATCTCCCTAGTTTGCGTATGGAAATGTCATGTGGGAGTTTGTCAAAAGCCTTGGTAAACTCAAGGTATATTTTGTCTACAGCTTCCTCCTATCCATTAGGCCAATAATCCTGTCAAAGAAGGAAATTAGGTTGATTTGACATGATTTTTTTCTTCACAAATCCATGCTGGCTATTCCTTATATTCCTGTTATTCTCCAGGTGCTTACAAATTGATTGTTTAATAATTTGTCCCAGTATCTCGCCAAGTATCGAAGTTAGGCTGACTGGTCTTAAATTCCGCCAGTCCTCTTTGTTCCCCTATTAAAGATAGGTGTATGAATGCATGATGCTGAAGCTGCTTGGACACAGTAAAGACAGTGTGAAGCCTTAAAGTAGGAATGAGCCCCTTGCACACTGCCATACTACAGGAACCTTAATGTACATGAGAATCAGTCTCCAGATAAAATGTAAAATAGTCAGGGTACTACACTTAGGGGATGCAATTATCAGGGCTGCAGACAGACAAACACCTGTCTGACAGAGAAACCTAGACACTACACTTATTCAATGCCCAGTTGACAAAAATTGGCAACAACTGGTAAAATGTCTCTACCACTTAGCAAGGGAAACTCAGCTACAAATGAGCAGTAAAGTTCAACACATCACCGTTGGTTCTCCTCTACTTTGGCATAGGTTGCTCCTTTCTGCACATATGATGGGAGTTTCCTCACATCATTGACTTTTGGCAAATGGTCAGCCAGTGCATTTTGGACACTGCTACAGTTCAATGGGCCATAGATCCCAGGGTTTTACATAGAGCTTCCTCCCCAGGCTCTACCAATGAGATGTCTGTCCTCTTCTCTCCTTGGTTGCACAAAGTGGAATAGCTAGAAACTGGAAATTATCCAGTCCATTTACAGAGGCCCTGGCACACATAATAGCAATGGATAAACTGACCCTATGATTGAAAGACGTGCTTGCTGACTACAAGGGACTCCCTGTGGGGTAAATTAGAAAATCTCCACTTACTAAGTAACTGTGAGTTAGCCTATCTGAAAGAAGACTGCGACTAATAATTTGCATGGAAATCAGCTAGCAGGTTTCCCTAAAAATGGGATCAGTGAAGTCATCCATCATACAGATAGGTTATTGCAAAATTACCTCCCACGTCATTCCAAGTTGCTCTAATCTGCTGTCTCTGCTCTCCACCTGCAGTTCTTTCTATTTATTCCAGATTTGGAGTTGATAATCTCTCCTGCTTTCCAGCTGTTTGACTGTTCTCCTGGGGGATGCATTCTTTCCTGCAGCTGAGGTAAAAATTAAAAAATATATTTTGATACTATTAAAAATGCTTTTATTTTCTGATGAAATGTTTTGAAATGAATAATTTTTGGTTTGATTTGAATCACATGGAAACAAATCCAAACTTTTTCATTTTGAGAGGTGGGAGAGCAGTTGCACTTTTTTTCTCTTTCTAAGAGGAAAAGAGAGAGGGAAAAAAGGGGAAACACCCATAAAAATGAAAACTGAACCATTTTTCATTTGTTCCATTTGATTCAAATCAAAACAAAAATTGTTCATTTCAAAACATTTCGTCAAAAGATCAAAAATCTTTGAATGGTTTGAACATTTTCCCAATTCTATCTCATTGGAAAGAAAGAATTATTATTAATTATTGTTATTTGTTTTGTGGTCGTATCTAGGAGCCCCAGTCTTGGCCTAGGACCCCATTGTGCTATGTGCTGGACAAACACAGTCCCTACCCTGGTAAAACCTTCATTCCCTCACTCATTCCCCCTTTTTATCCGTTGCTGGGGGGTCAGACCTCAAACCCCACAACATTTCAACCCCATTGGATTCAAATCACAATAAAATTTTTGTACTGAACCTTTTTGTTGAAAAATCAGAACATTCAGTGAACAATTTCCAACAAAATAAAACAAAATTCATTTTGTCAAAAACTCTTCCTGGTAGAGAATTCCCCCCTTTTTTTAAAACTAGCCCTACAAATCGTACAGCATGAATTACAAATAGAAAATAAACAAAGCAACAGCCTTAGGCCAAGGTTTTCAAAAGTGATCAGTGATTTTTGGGTGCTCAACTTCAGAAACCTTCGAAAGGTCTTGAGTGTCAGAGGACAGGTGCTCAGTTCTTTTGGGAAAAACAGGCTCCCTGAAGGTATGCCAGTTTGAGTACCCCCAAAGTGAGGCCCTTAAAAATCACTAGCTGCTTGGAAAATCTTGGTCACAGTATTTTAATATACATTTATGCTCAGAAAAGTGACACAGATAGGTATCTAAAAATCCAGCTGTATTATTTCTTTATAAGTGGGGATTCAGGATTCCCTGGTTAACTGGTTGTTTGATTTAAATTCTCCTGTGTGCTGGTGAGCGATGCAATCTGCATCTGAACAATTCCTGCTGCCCATGAGAATAGAACCCAAAAGCAGCACCAGGACTCCACCGGGAATCATTAAAGGTGGGTATAGGAACATGGAAACCTGCCAGCTCATGGTCAGTAGAGAGATAGAGGCCCATGGGAAAGCATGTGCCTGAAGAGCAAGCTGAAAGACTTGAGGAGTGAGGACGTCATCAGGAGTAACTTGGGGAAAAAAAACAGCCCAGTTGAAAAGATTCCTCATTAATGTTTTTATGTGTTATCTACTCCCGGACTTGAAAGGATAATTGTCTTTGTACCTGCTGTAAAAGTCAAGGGTCCCCTTGATGCTATACAGTGTCTGCCCAACTGAATAAACAGTGAAACAGGTGGTGAGCAGGAGGGATAATCCTCAGCAACTCCAGGTTAAACTTAAAGGTTACGGCTCTTAGGGAAGAGTCACCAGATCAGAGCAACAGGTCTTTTCATTCCTCTAATCCCCCACGCATACAGATGATGTAGGGCCAGAAAAGATGACTTTGTGATCCAGGCAGGCCCCTGTGCTTCACAGGAGTGTTCACAACATAGAAATCATTGACTCATGAAAATCAGATGTTAGGAAAGAACAGGTAGGTCATCTAGTCTGTTCTTTGGGACCAGTGCAAGATTGATTTTATCAGTCCATTTCCTTGTGCCCTGTGCAGTCTAGTGGAAAATGTACCAAGCAATGCAGCTTCCACATCTTCCCTTGCAATGTGCTAACACTGTCTAATGGTGCTTATGGTGGGGATTATTTACTGATTGCCCGTCTAAATTTACACTGGGTTAGGTGCTCAGCTACTAGGACACGAGGGTCTCTATAAGGTCGATAGAGAGACCCCATTACTCCTATTGCTTGTCTACACACAAATGTTGCACTATTTTGTCTTCTATCAATGTTGCTAAACCATTGCATTACATTGGTTTTGTGCATTCACACTGTCATAAGCCATATCGCATTACGAGGCTTGTGTCTACACAGCATTCTGCTCACATAGATTGAATGGCATTGCATTGTGAGTAAGTATCTCCCAGGGTCCTTGGCACTGTTTCCAGCCTCAAAGCCTTCTGGGCAGTTTTCACAATGGACAGTGGGTGACCTCCTTATTTCCTCTCTTTCCCAGAACTCATCTGATTCTAGTGCCATTTTCAAACTACGTGGTGCCATCACGACTGAAGAATACTTGCAATCCTGTGTATGGAATGAGAGGAAAGTAGATCCTGTGGTGTGTTAGCTAAGGTACTTATCTGGCCTCATTACAATAGCATCTGAGCACCTGACAATCGTTAATGTATTTACCCTCACAACACCTTGGTGAGGGAGGTCAGTGCTGTTACCCCTGTTTTAAGAATGGGGAACGGAGGCAAAGAGAGTTTAAATCCAGATTCTTAAAGGCACTTAAGCATTGTGTTACTGACTCATGCAATGCCTAACCATGCTGCCCAGTGGGATTTTCAAGCCTGAGCAAGGCGCCCAAGTTTCCCTTACAATGTATGGGGAGAGTGAGGTGTCTATGGAAGGGATTTTCACAAGCTGGTCAGCTGAGTGGAGAGCTGCCTAAGCTAGCCAGGACTGAAATGCTGAGAAGAAGGGTGGGGAGAAGGGAGGGGCTTAGGCACCTAAGCAGGTGACCTGGTGCACCTGGCTCATGGTGCTTCAACTGGTGGCCTACAGGGGGAAAACCAGCCCATGGGGATGATTTCGTCAGGCCCCTGAATTTGCTCACCATCCCAGAAGAACTACGCTACAAATGGTGTCCTCTACACAGCGTGACCACTCACTCACCATACTTACAATGTCATGCTGCATGGAGGACAATGATGGGACAGGGATAGGTGCCTCCTTCTGCTTGGGATCTTCAGTCACAAACTCTCTCCTGGAGTTAGGCTTCTAAGCAAGGTCAGTCGCTTAGGTAGCCCATGCCATAGAAGCCAAGACTCACTCTCTTTCAGTCTGCTGCTCAATATCTTTCTCATGCTCACCCTATGTTTCCCTGAGCTCTGGGCTGTCCTTTCTGATGATAGTCTTCTGTGCCCTCCCCCCCATCCATAGCCTGTCTCTGGCCTTCCTGATGTTGGGGCTGGCAGGTAACAGGTCTTAGTCATGCTCAGAGACCGCCTGTAAGATTAACTCCCTATCAAAAATAGGCATTCCCCTGTCTAGTTGAAAAATCCCACTTCATAGCTCCAGAGTTTGGGCTTGAGTGAGGGCTGCAAAAAAGCCATTAGCTGTGGGGTCGGCCAGGGGGATTTAGGTGCCTGTGGAGTTAGAGGCAGCTGAGCGGCAGCTTTGAAAATGACAGTGGCACCTAAATGATGGTCTTAGATGCCTAAGAAACTGAGCCTAAGTGACTTGACCAACTTCACACAAGAAGTCTGTGGTGAAGCCTGGAATTGAAGCCAGGTCCCCAAGTCCCAGGCTGGTCCCTAGCCCCGGGACCATCCTTCCTGTCCTTATATTGGAGAAGCACAATAAGGGGTCTGTGGTGGTTGCCAGGAGATTCCACAGATGGTGGTAATTGCTAGATGGGGACCTGGTACTTGAGTCTGTGGAGATAATTCTTTGGGTCTGGACAACCAGTGGTGGAATCATCTTGGTATGGAAGCCTGGGATGAGCAAAGTGGATTGAGAAGTTCAGGGTGTGGATGACATCTTACTAGGAGCTCAGTGCTGAGCTAACCCTGCAGCATGAGAGTGTCCGGCCCTGCAGCATGAGAATGTCCCACACTATGTGGCAATCACCTTCATACCATATAATCTAACTGCTCTCTTTCCTTTGTTTTCATACGTGTAGATAACTACAGTATCTGTTTCTCATCTCCTCCTTATTCAGGTAACATACACAGTTAGCCATGTCACTTATTATTTCTCTTGTGAAGCATCTGCCAACCATTCCACTGTCCATTAGGCTACATTTCCACTGAGGCACCTGGTTCACATTCTAGGACAGTTTCTTCATCATCATCATTGTCGTCGGCATCATTATTACATTAGCCACATTAGGCTCTTTCCAGACCGTAGACAAAAGTGTGATCCCTTCTTTGAGGAGCTCACAGCCAAAGAGAGACAAGTAAATTGAGAGTCAGGTGAAGTGGAACATCAACCTGTGTTGCCAACTCTCATGATTTCATTGCGAGTCTTGCAATATTTGGTGCTTTTGTTTAAGCCCCAGCTGCTGGAATCAAGCAATTGCAGAAGAAAGGCATAATGAGATCTGATAGATGGTGCCTAAAGCTAGAAGAATCCAGGCTAGAAATGTTTTTAACAGCTAGGTCAATTGACCATTGGAACAAGTTAGCAAGGGTTGTGGTGGATTCTTCATAACTTGACGTCTCTATATCAAGACTGGGCTAACTTTCTAAAAGATATGGTATAGCTGAAACCAAAGTTATGGGCATGATGCAAAAATTAGTGGGTGAGGTTCTTTGGCTTATATTACGCTGGAGGCCAGACTAGATTATCATAATCATGGAATCATAGAAATGTAGTGCTGAAAGGGGCCTCAAGATGTCATCTAGTCCATCCCCCTGCACTGAGGCAAGATTAAGTATACCTAGACCATCCCCAAAATGGTTCCTCTGTCCTTTGATTCTCAGCTTTCATTTAAAAAACAAAAAATATGTTTCCCAATTTCTAGCCCTCCTCTTTGTGGGGAAGTATGAGAATGCGACTGTAATGTTCCATAAAGCCTCAGAACCCAGAAGGCCAAGGAAAAATAGCCATAATTATTTTTTTAAAAGACAATCTCAAAGACAATCTCATGATTTTTGTTGGGCCTGAATCCAGATTTGTGACTGCCTAGGCTTGCAATGCAGAGTTACCCTTCTGACGATTTGTTGGCACATGTGAATGAATATAGGGAGGAGAATTGCTTTGTGGAAGGACCTGCCTGGCTCTCTGCTCCCTGCATTGCATCCCCTCCTGAAGATCTCGTCTCTATCCTGGTGTGACGTTATTGACTTGCACTGGGACCGTATAGAACATTGTTGCAACCAAGGTCCTGTAGTGGCACCAAATCTTGTATAAAGGGGGTCAAATAAGGTGTCTAAGACGAGGTTATGGTTTGTTGGGTATGATTATGCTATCTGTTTGCATGTATCATTTTTGTATTTAAAGATATAAGTATTGGCTCTATACTGTCTGTGTTTCAAATTTATGCTATGCTTCTGGGTGACACCCCAGACAAGTTGGTGTCAGCTCTGCCTAGCCTGCTGGATGGCCCATTAAGGACCATCAGCTATACAACTGACCCATTGAGAGAAGGCAGACACGCCTTGCGACTCAGCAAGGTATGCAGGGACCTGCCTATGGACAGAACTCTGAGGTTTTTCCAGGCCATGTGATGGGCAGCTTGTCTTTGGGACAAAGAAAGAAAAACCACATGGCAAGAGAATATAAAAAGCTGCTGCAGCTCCTCCATCTGGTCTTCAATCCTGCTTCTTACCTCTGGAGGAACTTTGCTACACTGAAGCTTTGAACAAAGGACTGATGACCCATCCCAGCTGTGGATGTTCTCCAGAGACTTGATTTGAACCTGCAGTTTATTCTATCACTGCTGCAAGCCTGAACCAAGAACTTTGCCAGTACTGTATGTAATTGATTCCATTTAACCAGTTCTAGCTCTCATCTATATCTATTTCCTTTTATGAATAAACCTTTAGATTTTAGATTCTAAAGGATTGGCAACAGCGTGATTTGTGGGTAAGATCTGATTTGTATATTGACCTGGGTCTGGGGCTTGGTCCTTTGGGATCGAGATAACCTTTTTTCTTTTACTGGGGTATTGGTTTTCATAACCATTTGTCCCCATAACGAGGGTGGTGATACTGGGAAACTGGAGTGTCAAAGGGAATTGCTTGTGTGACTTGTGGTTAGCCAATGGGGTAAAACCAAAGTCTTCTCTGTTTGGCTGGTTTGGTTTGCCTTGGTGTGCATAGAAACCCCAGCCTTGGGCTGTAACTGCCCTGCTGTAAGCAATTTGTCCTGAATTGGCACTCTCAGTAGGGTCCCGCCAGAACCAGCATCGTTACACCTGGACAAGGCCTGTATGAACTTTGCTGACAGTGGCTCCTGGGTTCCGTGGTTCTATGTAAGATAGTCGCAAGTTTCTCCTCACCTGTGCCGGTATCAGCAAAGTTCATAGAGGCATTGGCCATGACAGAGACAGGGTTTTCGGGAGGGGAAGCAATGTGGAGAGAGGATGGCCAAGCTGGTCCTTCCACAAAGCCCCTCCCCTGACATGAGCCAGGCTTATCCCATTGAAGCTGCTCCGCAGGACACACCCTGGTGGCCTGAATGTGCTTCTGCAGGTAGTTTTGCCTCATTAACAGAGATAAGTGAAATTGCACAGTGGGGGTTATCACTGTGTCCCCCTTTGTGCAGGGGAGGCCTGCACATTGCTCAGGACCATCCCGAGGGACATTCTGGGCCCAGACAGCTCTGCTGGTCAATGAGGAGAGGAGATATTATCCTAACTTCTTCTCATCCCTCCCACTTTGAGGTGGTTTGCACCCCTGGAGTGCTAGGAGACAGCAATAAATGTGTGACAGCTGCCATCTTGGCTGATACGCCCGTGATTGAACCGAAGAGCTTCAGAGCTAACGGCAGGAGCTGTTATAGCTTGAGTTAAACAGCCAAGACTCCCCAGTTGAGGCAGTAACAGCTCACTTCCTTTGCAAGTTGGGCACCGAGGGGTTCCTGTAACATACACTGAACAAAAAGAAAAGGAGGACTTGTGGCACCTTAGAGACTAACAAATTTATTTGAGCATAAGCTTTCATGAGCTACAGCTCACTTCATTGGATGCATTCATTACACTGAACAGTAAGTTACACATACACTCTCCAGGGTGAGGAGACTGATTATCTCTAGTCATTGTGTGAGGGGCCCAAGGAGGGGACGGTTCTTGCACCTTCACGCATGCAAGAATGTGGCCTGGTCTATCCCTGGGCTCTCCGTTTCTGGAAGCAAAGCAATAGAAATATGTGGTGTTATTGTATTGCAGTGGCATCCCAGAGCGCCAGTCATGGACCAGGCCTCCATTGTGCTACATGCTGCGGAAACAGAACAAAAAGGCGGAATCTTTAAGCCAAAGAGCTTCCAACCTATATAAAATACCATTCCAGCTGGCATCCAGGTGGAGCAGAAGGGGGTAGGTTCTGGCCTATAAATCCCAACACTGCCTGGATGATCCTATGTGGAAGACCACCACGCTCCCCGTGCCTTTGCTGCTCCAGTCAGCAAGGCCACTGGAGCTGCTGCTCCCTTAATACACTAGGGAATGAAGTGTTGCCAAGGCTTTCTCAGCAAGCCCCCCTCAGCTTTAGAATGCACTACCCACTTCCCTCTGCAACAGCCTGAATTTACAGGCTGTCAGGGCATGCTGAAAAGCCTGGTTTCCTCAGCAGGCACTCGGGGAAGGAGCAGATAGCTGAGGCTGGGGTTTCTTTGAGGAATATTATGAGGTTGCAGATGGCTAGGAGTGATGGGGACTCGTTGAGGATCCTGGGCGGATGTTGTGTGTTGGGAGGACTCTGCTGTTCTCTTGTGATGGTTTGTAACCGATGGCCAAAGGTGCCCAGAGACTGAGTTAGGAGCAGATCCGTGTGTTTGTTTATGACGGAAATGAATGAATTAAACATGAAGATTCTGGTAAGAGGGAGACGATGGATCCTTCAGATGTGCCAGCTGCACAACAGACAACAGATGCTCATACAGCTGGGGAGCAGGAGGGCTTATCTCCTGCGAGGGATTGTCAATAGAAAGGATGACAGACTGAGGGCAGAGTGGCCAGATAAGAGCAACATCAAAGGGGGTTTGGAGCAATTTCATGGCCTCCGGAGCCGCACCCTAAAAATCCCCCCACATGGTAAATTAATCTTCTTTCCTCCTTAGGGAACTGCATAAATGCAGGGACTCTCCTTTCTCCTTCTGCAGAGGAGCACCAGTCTCATTGTCTCTCCGTGCCTCTTCTCTGCAGTGACTCTGGGATCCAGCCAATCTTCAGCCATGAAGACCCTTTACCTTCTCTTTGCTGTTTTCTGCTTAGTTTTCCATGTCCAGGCCAATCCCATGCCTGTTCCTGAGGATGTGCCACAAGGGGAGCCCCAAAACCTGGACGATGGGATAGGAGTGGAAGATGTTGATGTTGTCGAAGGTAATTTGGAGAAATATATGTTTGCCAGTGGAATATCTGAATACGTGAGAGAACGATATCCATGGTCTGTGGAGAGACAGTTGTAGATACCTGTGTGTGAGTGTGCATGTGGATGTATGTCTGTGAGTGAGTGTGTGTGTAAGCAATAACACACAGCAAAGTGTGCCTGACACACACGCAGGTCTGGTGTGTTGTGGGATACGAAGTGACCAGATATTTCAAAAGAATTCAGTGTGGAGCGTGGGCTCTTTTGAAATTCACCCTGAGGACCTGCTGGCTGCTGAGCCACTTGGCTAAACAGCCTGAATTGAGGGTGCTGAGCATTGACTGTCTAGCCCTGAGCTCCTCAGAGAATCCAGGCCCATAAAACTATGGCGGTGTTATATTTAAAGTGGCTCTGTCACTGCTCAGCAGCTGCTATGCCAGTGCTCTCCAACTTCCCCTCCACCGTTGTTGCCTGCCTTTCTGCTCCCTCTTTTGGGGAGACAAAGCCTGATTGGCTTAAACAGGGGAAAGGGAGCATTTTAAAATCACTAATGGCATCTAGAGTGTTTTACAGCATGAGAAGAAGAATTAAGGGTTGGACCCACCTATCCCCAAAATGTGAACCCATGTGAAAGCTGATGATTATTCCAAATCTGCATCCCTGCTCTTTACACGAGGGCATCATAATATCTCGGGTTTTGTTTTTTAATCCACTGGAACAAGAGGGTACTCACTATCTACAGAACCCAATGAAATCATATTTGGGCTTTTGTGTAAGAAAGCAAAGGTAGAAAGCCTCTGTGGGGGAAGAGGAGCACAGGACTGTGGGACGGGTTTCACAGAAAGGATGCTGTACTGATCTCAAATATGTTAACACAGGAAAATACGTGCTTTGATCTTTTAATCCAGAATGGTGTATCCATCTGTGCTGTGTTATTACTAAGAGTTGGATGGGTTTGTAATGATGAATGATAGTCTTGCTGTGAGGATAATAGATTCCGCCTGTTGGTAGCCGACTTACCTGTGCTCTTCACTGACTGAATGGACTATTTCTCTTGTTCGGAAATCCACATAGCTTGAATTTGTGAATATAAAAATCACAGAGATTTTTTTGTGTGTGCAGCTCCTGGTGGTCAGTCCAACCCTATGGTGTGCTCGTTTTCTGGTGGTACTTGCAGAAATTATGGATGCGTTGGTAGAGAAGTGACAAGTGGAATGTGTTACCCAGGCGTAGTGTGCTGTATAAGACCATGAGTGGAGACGTCAGAACTCCAGACACAGAATTCAGAGCATCCAGACCAAATGTGTCCATCCATATATATATATATATATATATATATATATATCAAGCTGTTCTGAAATCATGTTCCTATAATTAAAAGCAATCCTTGCATTAGTATCACTGTGTGTGTGTGTTTATTTCCCCAAGACAGGCTAATTTATGAGTCTGGGTATTTGGGCTCTTTAGAAGCTTAACTACATTTGCAAGTCTGGGTTTATCGGAGGCAGCCACATGGGGTCCTCCCATGGAGAGAGATGTAGCCTATAGGGCTAGCCTGCTTGCATGCCTATATAGCTTTTCTTAAGGATTTCTTATTTTCTTATGGGTTGGATTATTTGTTTTATTTTAATAGATGTATAGGTTTATATTAAAGTATTTTGGCTGTAACTCAAGGGACTTACAGGCCACATCCTGTATATTGTGCTAAGGCAAAGTTAGCATACATATGGTTGGGACCTTTCACCTAGATAGGGCTTGATGAACTAAAGCATAAAGTCCATATATGGCTGCGACCTTTAACATAGGATGCATAACAAAGGATGCATTGAAGCAGGTTGGCCTCAGGGGCTTCCTAAGTTTATATCCCCTGTGAACTTAATAGGTTCACCACAAGGAAAGAACTGAAATAACCAGGTAGGACAGAAATAACAAATGTGAGAATGTTCTATTGTCTTTAATATGTATGTATATGTCATCACTATGTACAAACATAGTAGTCCATGGAGTAAGTGTATCCTAACATTTGTGGGTGAGGAAACTAAATTTGGACATAGAAGAAGGGCTCAAGTACTCAAGCTCTATGAGAGGGGTGACCCACCATGCCAAGGAAGTGTCTAAGTTTCTAAGCTTCAGGGCTCCTGAGCTTCGAGCTTCACGTTTCCAGGCTTCTTTGTTTATTAGTCTATTAGTTCTTAAATGTAAGTTTTAAGACAGTAAGTTAAGTAAAACTCTAAGTTAGCTTTGAGATCTCTTTAGCTTCTCCTAAGCTCTGCACCTCGCACTCAAGAATTGAGGAACCTGGACCTAAACTCTCTTGGAATGCCAGAGGTGGGGCTGGTCCTTTGTCTCTTACCACAAGGTTATCAAGGAAGGGTGTGAGTATATTAATCAAAAGCTTTATAGTATGTAATACCACATGTATCTTTAGAATAATAGTATTGCATTTGTAACTCTGATTATGTTAGCATTAGATTACTATTTGATCAGAATTCCATTTATCTCAATAAAATTCTTTAAGACTATATTTGTCTCAGTGTGAACATCCTTGTCATACCCTCGAGAGCCCTTGCAAACTCTGTGTAGCCTGATTCTGGGACAAGAACCTCATTATCTTCTGATCAGATTAATTGGTGAGCCTATAACCCATACTATCCAAATGAGTAATATTAACCTCCTAAAATAAGGCAACAGCGAGAAACAATGGAACTCACAGCGGCTTTGTCATTTCTGTGCAGCGGCAAAATATTGTTACCTCCAGCTTTTCTCCACAAATCAGCTCCTTTTCCCAGTGCCCTATCCCCCTGCCCCGTGCCCAGCTCTCCCTCACAGCCCTTACCTTGGTCTCTGCAGGGACCAGCCCTGGAGGGACTTTTCTTTACTGGGAAAAGGCACAGTGTTACAAAAGTTGTTAATGTATTAACAGGGAAGGCAGTGTAGCCTCGTGATGAGAGCACTGGTGTGGGACATAGGAGATCTGGAGTCTATTCCTGGCTCTGACCTTTGTGTGACCTTAGGGAAGTGACATCTGTGATGGGATCCCCAGGGTACAACCTGGAACTGGGGTACCGCTGTGCCCTCTTAACCCTCCAGCCTGGGCTGTCTCTCACAATGCTTTGCTAGTGACAAGCGGGAAGCCCCTCCAGGCACTGTGATCACTCAGCACAACAGCATGTGGAACCCAACACCCAGCTAGATTGCATGAATGCTCCCTGAGCCACTCATGAATTACACAGAGAAAGGCAACAGCAAATCTCCCAACCCACCAGCCTTGCACCCCAGAACTATACCATCTTCCCTGGTCAGAAGTCTGACCAGTGTAAGCTTATTACCCAGTCCACCCCTCCCTCAATGTGGAGAGGACACACACAAGATTTTGAAACTGAACTGAGATTTCCCAAGCACTTCAACCAAAAAACAAGTTTCACTCTCAGTAGATTATGCAGTCATTCATTTTAGGCTTGGGCTAATTAGGAGAACAATAATTGGTTCCCCATAATTGGTTCCAGCCATAATAGTAATTGTGGAGATAATATACTGGGCCACATTACCCCATGTGTTACACCACTTCTGTGCTGGTCGAGCTTCACTGAGCCAATTCCTCAGCTGGTGTTAATCAGCTTAGCTCCATTGAAGTCAACCGAGCTACTGTCATTCTCACCAGCTGAGCTATATACTGAGGTAAAACCTGTATTCAAATGGTGGAGAATCAGACCCATGTTCTCTTAGACTGGCATGATTTTAGTGATCCAAAGAATATAAGAATATAAGACATCACATTGCAAGTCTTGGGTCTAGTCAGCATTCTGTTAACATACATCCAAAAGCATTGTGTTTTAAGTAAAAAGAAAAGGAGTAATTGTGGCACCTTAGAGACTAACAAATTTATTTGAGCATACATCCGATGAAGTGAGCTGTAGCTCACGAAAGCTTATGCTCAAATAAATTTGTTAGTCTCTAAGGTGCCACAAGTACTCCTTTTCTTTTTGCGAATACAGACTAAGACGGATGCTACTCTGAAACCTGTTCTAAGTAAGTATCTCCCAGGTTTCTTTGCACTGTTTCCAGCCATATAGCATTCTGGGCAATTTTTACAATGCACCGTGCGTTGCCTCCTCACTTTGTTTCCTAGGACTCATCTGATGCCTGCACCATTTTCAAACTCAGAAATCAGATCCTCTGGTATTCTAGCTAAGATACTCATCTGGCCTCCGTTACTGTAGTGTCTGAACATCTGACAATCGTTAATGTACTTACCCTCACAACACCTTGGTGAGGGAGGTCCGTGCTGTTACCCCTGTTTTAAGAATGGGGAATGGAGGCACAGAGAGTTGAAATCCAGATCCTTACAGGTACTTAGGCATTGTGTCACTAGCTTTTGCAATGGCTAACCTTTAGAGCCCTGCTATCCGGTGGGATTTTCAACCCTGAGCGAGGCACCCAGGCTCCCCTGCAATGTGTGGTGAGATTTAGGTGCCTATAGAAGGGTTTTCAGAAGCTGGTCAGCTGAGTGGGGAGCTGTCTACACCAGCCATCAGTGAAATGCTGAGGAGAGGAATGGGGAGAAGAGAGGGGCTTCAATGCCTAAGCAGATGACCCGATACACCTGACTTATGGTGCTCCGGTTGGTGGCCCACAGGTGGGATCCAGCCCACAGGACAATTCCATTTCGCCCCTGAATGCATCTGCCTTCCCAGAACAACTGTTCTACAAAATGGCGTCCTCTGAATAGCGCGAGCATGTAGGGACAAAAGCAGGAAAGCCAAGGCAAAGAATGAGTTACGGCTGGGAAGGAATGATAGAGACGAGAAGAAGGGGTTCTTCAAATACGTCAGACAAATAAGATAGGTCAAGGATTGTGTGTGTGTGCTGCTCAGTGAAGGTGAGCTGGTAACAGAAGATTATAGTCAGGAAAAGTGCTCAAGCGCTCAATGCCTACTTTGCTTCTGTCTCCTCACAAAAAATAACATATGACTGGGTGACTAGGAAAGCTGCCATAGACAATAAAGGGGGAGGGATGCAGATTGGGATAAGATAAAGAACATGTCAGACCTTCTTACTAATTTTAATGAATTCACCTCAGCAGGGCCTGATGCTATTCACCCAAGGGTGTTGAAGGAATTAGCTAAAGAAATCTCAGAGTCACTGACAATAATATTTGCAAATTCGTGGATGACAGGAGAGGTCCCAGAAGACTGGAGAAGGGCCATCTTTAAAAAGGAGGGACCAGGGGACTATAGGTCAGTCAGCCTGACCTTGATACTTAGGAAGCTACTAGAGCAATTTATAAAACAGCGGTCACCAACTGGTCGATCACGATCGACTGGTCGATCCTGGAGCCTCTGCCAGCCAATCGTGATCTCCGGCCACTAAAAGTCCGGTGGCACAGTGGAGCTCAGGCAGGCTGCCTGCCTGCCCTGGCCCCGCACCGCTCCCAGAAGCAGCTGGCTGCTGGCACGTCTCTCCAGCCCCTGGGAGGAGGCAGCTCCGCACGCTGCCCCTGGCCCCAGCACTGTCCCCGCAGCATGCGGGACCAGTGCTTGTAGGTGCGGATAGCACAGGGAGACCCGATGCCCCCGCACCCCTCAGGAGCCGAAGAGACATGCCAGCAGACAGCCGCTTTGGGGAGCAGCATGGGGTCAGGGCAGGCAGGCAGCCTGCCTGATCCCCGCTGCGCTGCCGACTGGGAGCCTGTGGTAGTCGCCTCCCATCCAGAGACTACACCTCGCACCCCAACCCCCTGCCCCAGCCCAGAGCCCCCTCCTGCACCAAACTCCCTCGCAGAGCTTGCACCTCTCACTCCTGCACCCCAACCCCCTGACCCAGGCTCAGCCCAGAGCCCCCTCCCACACTCCAAACCCCTCAGCCCCAGCCCAGAGCCAGCACCCCCTCCCGCACCCCAACCTCCTGCTCGAGTCCAGTGAAAGTGAGTGAGGGTGTGGGAGAGCGAGTGACGGAACGAGGAGGGAATGGAGGGAGCAGGGCGGGGCCTCGGGAAAGGGCTGGGCCTTGGGGATGGGGTACAGTAGATCCTGGGTCGATCTTAAATTCAAAAAGTGATCTTATGCGTAAAAAGGTTGGAGACCACTGTTATAAAACATTAGATTTGCGAATACCTAGAGGAAAAAGGCGTGATTGCTAGCAGCCAGCATGGTTTTACCAAGCACAAATCATGCCAAACCAGCTTCATTTCCTTCTTTGACAGGGTAACTGGTTTGGTAGATACTTAATTGGTTAAACAACCACAAACAATTAGTAACTACTAAAGGAATGATGTCAGATTGGAAGGAGGGCTCCAGTGGGGGATCCACAGGGATTTGTTCTAGGTCCAATGTTGTTTAACATTGTGATTAATGACCTGGATGTAGGAATAGAGAGCGTACTGATCCAATTTGCAGATAAAAAAAAGCTAGAGAGAATAGGGTAATCTAAGCTTTCTTTTTGTTTTTAATTCTGATTCTAGATATTATGGCGACAAAAAAAGCTTGGCAAGGCAAATCAAGTGTAATCAATGCAGAGATGTCTGCCTGAGTATGCAGGGAAGCTAAAATAATAGCTCTGAGAGTGATGAAGTGCCCCATTCATCTCTATGAAATGTCAGTTGTGATGCCCTATGGAGGTCTATGCAGATCTGAAACCTTAACTTTATGTCTTTTCTTTTCCCAAATTATCAAGATAAGAGGGAAGGTCCTCTCATGCATCAATAACTGGTTAAAAGATAGGAAACAAAGGGTAGGACTAAATGATCAGTTTTCAGAATGGAGAGAGGTTAATAGTGATATCCCCCAGGGGTCCGTACTGGGACCAGACCTTTTTAACATATTCATAAATGATCTGGAAAAGGGGGTAAACAGTGAGATGGCAACATTTGCAGATGATACAAAACTACTCAAGATAGTTAAGTCCCAAGCAGATTTCAAAAAACTACGAAAGGATCTCACCAAACTGGGTGACCTGGCAACAAAATGGCAGATGAAATTCAATGTTGATAAATGCAAAGTAACGCACATTGGAAAACATAATCCCAACTACACATATGGACTGATGGGGGACTAAATTAGCTGTTACCACTCAAGAAAGAGATCTTGGAGTCATTCTGGCTAGTTTTCTGAAAACATCCACTCAGTGTGCAGAGGCAGTCAAAAAAGCAAACAGAATCTTGGGAATCATTAAGAAAGGGATAGACAATGAAACAGAAAATATCATATTGCCTCTATATAAATCCATGATACTCCCACATCTTGAATACTGTGTGCAGATGTGGTCACCCCATCTCAAAAAAGATATATTGGAATTGGAAACGGTTCAGATAAGGGCAACAAAAATGATTACGGGTATGGAACATCTGCCATATGAGGAGACATTAATAAGACTGGGACTTTTCAGCTTGGAAAAAAGAGAACTAAGCGGGGATATGATAGAAGTCTATAAAATCATGACTGGTGTTGAGAAAGTAAACAAGGAAGTGTTATTTACTCCTCATAACACACGAACGAGGGGTCGCCAAATGAAATTAATAGGCAGCAGGTTTAAAAGAAACAAAGGGAACTATTTCTTCACACAACACAAAGTCAACCTGTGGAATTTTTTGCTAGAGGATGTTGTGAAGGCTGGGGTTTATCTGAGGAATATTGGGAGGCTGGAGATGGCTGGGGGTGATGGGGATTCGTTGAGGATCCTGGGCGGATGTTGTGTGTTGGGAGGACTCTGCTGTTCTCTTGTGTTGGTTTGTAACCGATGGCCAAAGGTGCCCAGAGACTGAGTTAGGAGCAGATCCGTGTGTTTCTTTATGACGGAAATGAATGAATTAAACATGAAGATTCTGGGAAGAGGGAGATGATGGATCCTTCAGATGTGCCAGCTGCACAACAGACAACAGATGCTCATACAGCTGGGGAGCAGGAGGGCTTATCTCCTGCGAGGGATTGTCAATAGAAAGGATGACAGACTGAGGGCAGAGTGGCCAGATAAGAGCAACATCAAAGGGGGTTTGGAGCAATTTCATGGCCTCCGGAGCTGCACCCTAAAAATCCCCCCACATGGTAAATTAATCTTCTTTCCTCCTTAGGGAACTGCATAAATGCAGGGACTCTCCTTCCTCTTTCGGCAGAGGAGCACCAGTTTCACTGTCTCTCCGTGCCTCTTCTCTGCAGTGACTCTGGGATCCAGCCAATCTTCAGCCATGAAGACCCTTTACCTTCTCTTTGCTGTTTTCTGCTTAGTTTTCCATGTCCCATGGCCCAAGCAACAGAAGGCTGTCATTCAGACAGTTTAATTTTTGTGTGGCTACAATAAGCCATGTAGCCTTGTCCTTCCTTCCTCCCCCACCCCACCCCACCCCATCCCACCCTGGCTACCTTGTCCGTTATCTAATATTTTTTAATTAATAAAGAAAGAATGCATGGTTTCAAAACAATAGTTACTTTATTTCAAAGGGGGGAGGGTGGTTGGCTTACAGGGAATTAAAATCAACAAAGGGGGTGGGTTTGCATCAAGGAGAAACACAGAACTGTCACACCGAAGCCTGGCCAGTCATGAAACTGGTTTTCAAAGCCTATCTGATGAGCAGCGCACCTTGCTGTGCTCTTCTAATCTCCCTGGTGTCTGGCTGCTCAAAATTGGATGCCAGGCGATTTGCCTCAACCTCCCACCCCACCATAAATGTCTCCCCCTTACTCTCATAGATATTATGGAGCACACAGCAAGCAGCAATAACAATGGGAATGTTGATTACGCTGAGGTCTGACCAACAGCACCATGGAGCTTTTAAACGTCCAAAGGCGCATTCTACCACCATTCTGCACTTGCTCAGCCTATAGTTGAACTGCTCCTTACTACTGTCCAGGCTTCATGAGCCATGGAAGCAAGGGGTAGGCTGGGGTGGGTGCGACCACACAGTGCTGACGGCTGGGAGAGCAGCCTGAGGCAGAAGCCTCCAGCTCGCAGGAGAGCAGAGTTGCAGTGGAAGCGGTGGAGCCGTACACCATGGACGAGGATGGCTAGCAGTCCTACTCAGTGGTGAGCTGGAGCCAGTTGGCACCGGTTCGCTAGAACTGGTTGTTAAATTTAGAAGCCCTTTTAGAACCGAGTGTCCCGTGAGGGACAACTGGTTCTAAAAGGCTTCTAAATTTAACAACCAGCCAAAAGTGGCACCTTAGGCTCTGACTCCGTGGGTGCTCCGGGGCTGGAGCACCCACGAGGAAAATTTGATGGGTGCAGAGCACCCACCGGCAGCTCCCCGCCCCGTCCTGCACCTGGCCCCAGCTCACCTCCGTTCCGCCTCCTCCCCTGAACGCGCCGCCCCGCTCTGCTTCTCCGCCACCCTGCCAGCTTCCCGCAAATCAGCTGTTTGCGTGGGAAGCGGGAATCCTGGGAGGGCTGACAAGCAGGCGGCGGCTTCGCGCTCAGGCCCAGGGAGGCAGAGGCAGAGCGGAGGAGAGCTGGCGCTGGGGGGTGGTGCGAGGAGGGCCGCCCACGCTGCAGCAGGTAACCCGGGGGGCGCACAGGGTAACCGCTCCCTGCCCCAGCTCACCTCTGCCACCCTGGGCCTGAGCATGAAGACTCCGCCTGCTTCTCAGCCCTTCCAGGCTTCCCGCCGAAAAGCTGATTTGCGGGAAGCCGGCGGGTGGGTGGAGAAGCAGAGCGGGGCGGCGCGTTCAGGGGCGGAGGAGGAGCGGAGGTGAGATGGGGCTGGGCGCGGGGCGGGGAGCTGCCGGTGACTGCTCTGCACCCACCAAATTTTCCCCATGGGTGCTCCAGCCCCGGAGTACCCACGGAGTCAGCACCTAAAGCGCCACTTTTGATGTGTACTGTCTTACCCTGGTCAGAAGTCTGACCAGTGTAAGCTTATTACCCAGTCCATCCCTCCCTCAATGTGGAGAGGACACGCACAAGTTTTGTAAACTGAACTGAGGTTTCCCAAGCACTTCAACCAAATCACACTGCTTTAGGTAAAATATAAAACAGATTTATTAACTACAGAAAGATAGATTAAGTGGTTATAAGTGGTAGTCACAAAAGATCAGAGATGGTTACCAAAGAAAATAGAAGGTAAGTGCACAATTTAATCTTAAACCTTATTAGACTAGGTAGTATTTGAATCAAGCAGTTTTCTCACCCCACTAGATGTTACAGTTCTTAATTCACAGGCTTCCCCTTTTAAGCCTGGGACCAGTCTCCTCAGTTGAAGTCTTTGTCTTCCCAGTGTTCTTGTTGCTTCCAGCATAGATGGGGGAGGAGAAAGGCAAAGGCATGATCCCATTGTCCCTAATTGCATACACTCAGTCCAGGTGCCTAGAAAATACTAGCCAAGGCATGCCTGGTTGGCCTTGCTGAGTCACAGAGTTGTGAAATCCCCTGGTGTGGTCTTGTGCAATTGTCTGGGGACAATGTATACCTTCAAATCAGCAGCACTGCTATGGGTACCCGCATAGCCCGACAGTATGCCAACATTTGTATGGCTGACTTAGAACAATGCTTCCTCAGCCCTCGTCCCCTAATGCTCCTACTCTACTTGCGCTACATTGATGACATCTTCATCATCTGGACCCATGGAAAAGAAGCCCTTGAGGAATTCCACCATGATTTCAACAATTTCCATCCCACCATCAACCTCAGCCTGGACCAGTCCACACAAGAGATCCACTTCCTGGACACTACGGTGCTAATAAGAGATGGTCACATAAACACCACCCTATACCGGAAACCTACTGAGCGCTATTCCCACCTACTTGCCTCCAGCTTTCATCCAGACCACATCACATGATCCATTGTCTATAGCCAAGCTCTACGATACAACCGCATTTGCTCCAACCCCTCAGACGAGACAAATACCTACAAGATCTCTATCAAGCATTCTTACAACTACAATACCCACCTGCTGAAGTGAAGAAACAGATTGACAGAGCCAGAAGAGTACCCAGAAGTCACCTACTACAGGACAGGCCCAACAAAGAAAATAACAGAAAGCCACTAGCCATCACCTTCAGCCCCCAACTAAAACCTCTCCAACGCATCATCAAGGATCTACAACCTATCCTGAGGGACGACCCATCACTCTCACAGATCTTGGGAGACAGGCCAGTCCTTGCTTACAGACAGCCCCCCAACCTGAAGCAAATACTCACCAGTAACCACACACCACACCACAGAACCACTAACCCAGGAACCTATCCTTACAACAAAACCTGTTGCCAACTGTGTCCACATATCTATTCAGGGGACACCATCATAGGGTCTAATCACATCAGGCACACTATCAGAGGCTCGTTCACCTGCACATCTACCAATGTGATATATGCCACCATGTGCCAGCAATGCCCCTCTGCCATGTACATTGGGCAAACTGGACAGTCTCTAAGAAAAAAGAATCAATGGACACAAATCAGACGTCAAGAATTATAACATTCAAAAACCAGTTGGAGAACACTTCAATATCTCTGGTCATTCGATTACAGACCTAAAAGTGGCAATTCTTCAACAAAAAAACTTCAAAAACAGACTCCAATGAGAGACTGCTGAATTGGAATTAATTTGAAAACTGGATACAATTAACTTAGGCTTGAATAGAGACTGGGAGTGGATGGGTCATTACACAAAGTAAAATTATTTCCCCCTGTTTATTTCCCCCCAACCCCCCACTGTTCCTCAGACGTTCTTGTCAACTGCTGGAAATGGCCCACCTTGATTATCACTACAAAAGGTCCCCCCCCACAACTCTTCTGCTGGTAATAGCTCACCTTAAGTGATCACTCTGGTTACAGTGTGTATGGTAACACCCATTGTTTCATGTTCTCTATGTATATAAATCTCCCCACTGTATTTTCCACTGAATGCATCCGATGAAGTGAGCTGTAGCTCAGGAAAGCTTATGCTCAAATAAATTGGTTAGTCTCTAAGGTGCCACAAGTCCTCCTTCTCTTTTTGTAAATCCCTTGTTTATTATTCCCCTGCTGGTCAGTGCCCACCCGGGAGGGTTGGTCACCTCCTTTGTTGTTGTCACTGAAGAGCTAGCTTGGGCTACTCCCAAAATCACAACATACTTCAATAACCACCATGCAGCAAAATCTCATAACTTCATACACACTAACGATATACATATTTTGACATAATAATGGGTTTCAGCAGATCATGACCTTTCCTATGATATCTTACATGGCATGCTTTGAATGAAATATCACAACCATATATAAATGATGAATATGGGAGTTACAAGGTGCTACTTTGAGGTACAGTGTTTCACAGCATCACCGCTCTGTGACTCAGTTTCTCCATCTATACAATGGGGATAATTATATTGACCTCCTTTGAAAAGTGCTTCAGGTCTACTGATGAAAATTGCTAGAGGTAACACTATGTCTCATAAGAACTAACAAGACATGAAGTATAAACAGGAACTTTTGTGTCTAGACCAGTGGTTCGCAAATCGCGGCCACTGGGAGCTGCGAGTGGCCGTACCTGCAGACACTGAGGTAAACAAAGCATCTCGCAGCCCGCCAGGGGCTTACCCTGAACAAGCCATGAACCAATTTTGGGAACCACTTGTCTAGATT
This sequence comes from Chelonia mydas, assembly GCF_015237465.2. Classification (NCBI taxonomy): domain Eukaryota; kingdom Metazoa; phylum Chordata; order Testudines; family Cheloniidae; genus Chelonia; species Chelonia mydas. The sequence goes on along the minus strand of NC_057851.1, from coordinate 9,854,275 downwards.
CATTTTCAGCCTGGGTCCTTAACCTCCTAACACATGTTTTAATCACGACAGCACTTGTCTTCACAGAGTGCTAAGTGGTGGTAAAGAATGTTCCTTTACTTCCCAGAGTAGAACACCCTTGCCCCATATGGGCTCATTTCCCTCCAGGGATCATATTGTTTAAGAAAACACAAAAGTGGGCCTACTTTGCTTCACCCCAAAACCAAGTTTCACTCCCAGTAGATTATGCAGTCATTCATTTTAGGCTTGGGCTAATTAGGAGAACAATAACTGGTTCCAGCAATTGTGGAGATAATATACTGGGCTACATTACCCAGTGTGTTACACCACTTCTGTGCTGGTCGAGCATCACTAAGCCAATTCCTCAGCTGGTGTTAATCAGCTTAGCTCCATTGAAGTCAACCGAGCTACTGTCACCAACTGGTCGATCGCAATCGACTGGTCAATCCTGGAGCCTCTGCCAGCCAATCGCGATCTCCGGTCACTAAAAGTCCAGTGGCACAGCGGGGCTCAGGCAGGCTGCCTGCCTGCCCTGGCCCACACCGCTCCCAGAAGAAGCTGGCTGCTGGCACGTCTCTGCGGCCCCTGGTGGGAGGCGGCTCCGCATGCTGCCCCTGGCCCCAGCACTGTCCCCGCAGCTCCCACTGGCCGGTTCATGGCCAATGGGAGCTGCGGAGGCGGTGCTTGTGGGCATGGGCAGCGCATGGAGACCCGCTGCCTCCTGCCTCTCCCAGGGGCCATAGAGACATGTCAGCAGAAAGCCACTTCTAGAAGTGGCATGGAGCCAGGGCAGGCAGGCAGCCTGCCTGAGCCCCACTGCTCTGCCGACTGGGAGCCGCCTGTGGTAAGAACCTCCCGGCTGGAGCCTACACCTTGCACCCCCTCCTGCACCCCATCCCAGAGCCCCCTCCTGCACTCCAACACTCTGCCCCAGCCTGGAGCACCCTCCTGTACCTACGCCCCCTCCCAGAGCTTGCGCTCCTCATTCCTGTACCCCAACCCTCTGCCCCAGGCTCAGCCAACGCACACCTCACAGTTGAGAACGTTACACAGTTTTTTACAATCCCTGAAGGATTTTGGATCTATAAACCACAAATGACACTAATAAAAAGTAAAACTTATGAAATGTCCAGTGGATTCTAAGAGATTAGTTGCAGTGTGACCATATGACCCCTGTACCCAAACTCCCTCCCAGAGCTTGCACCCCTCACTCCAACACCCCAGTCCCTGCCCCAGACTCAGCCTGGAGTCTCCTCCCACACTGCGAACCTCTCAGCCCCAGCCCAGAGCCTGCCCCAGCCCTGTGCCCCAGGCTGGTGAAAGTGAGTGAGGGTGGGAGACAGTGAGCGATTGAGGGAGGGGGAAATGGAGTGAGCGTGGCGGGGCCTCGGGGAAGGGGCAGGACCTCGAAGAAGGGGCGGGGTAGTACCTGGGTCAATCTTAAATTCAAAAACTCATCTTGTGCGTAAAAAGATTGGAGACCACTGTTATAAAACAGTCAATTTGTGAATACCTGGAGGATGAAGGGTTGATCACTAGCAGCCAGCATGGATTTACTAAGAACAAATCATGCCAAACCAGCTTCATTTCCTTTTTTGACAGGGAAACGGCTTTTGTGGATAGGCGGAATGTGTTGGACACAACATACCTGGACTTCAGCAGGGCTTTTGACACAGTCCCATATGACATTCTGATAAGTAAACTGAAGATATATGGGTTCAGTGGAACTACCATTAAGTGGATACTTAATTGGTTAAACAACCACAAAGAAAGAGTAACTATAAATGGAATGAGGTCAGATTGGAAGGAGGGCTCCAGTGGGGGATCCACAGGGATTTGTTCTAGGTCCGATGTTGTTTAACATTGTGATTAATGACCTGGATGTAGGAATAGAGAGCATACTGATTAAATTTGTAGATAACAAAGAGCTAGGGAGAATAGGGTAATCTGGGCTTTCTTTTTATTTTTAATTGTGATTCTAGACCTTATGGCAACAAAAAAAAGCTTGGCAAGGCAAATCAAGTGTAATCGATGCAGAGATGTCTGCCTTAGTATGCAGGGAGGCTAAAACAATAGCTCTGAGAGGGATGAAGTGCCCCATGAAATATCAGTTGTGATGCCCTATGGAGGTCTATGCAGATCTGAATCCTTAACTTTGTGTCTCTTCTTTTCCCAAAATATCATGATAAGAGGGAAGGTCCTCTCATGGATCAATAACTGTTTAAAAGATAGGAAACAAAGGGTAGGACTAAATGGTCAGTTTTCAGAATGGAGAGAGGTTAATAGTGATATCCCCCAGGAGTCTGTACTGGGCCCAGTCCTATTCAGCATATTCATAGATGATCTGGAAAAAGGGGTAAACAGTGAGGTGGCAAAATTTGTAGATGATATAAAACTACTAAGATACTTAAGTCCAAGGCAGACTTCAAAGAGCTACAAAAGGATCTCACAAAACAGGGTGAGCTGGCAACAAAATGGAAGATGAAATTCAGTCTTGATAAATGCAAAGTAATGCACATTGGAAAACAGAATCCCAACTATACATATGAAATGATGGGGTCTAAATCATCTGTTACCACTCGAGAAAGAGATCTTGGAGTCATTGTGGATAGTTCTCTGAAAACATCCACTCAATGTGCAGTGGCAGTCAAAAAAGCAAACAGAATGTTGGGAATCATTAAGAAAGGGATAGACAGTGAAACAGAAAATATCATATTGCCTCTATATAAATCCATGGTACGCCCACATCTTGAATACTGCGTGCAGATGTGGTCACCCCATCTCAAAAAAGATATATTGGAATTGGAAACGGTTCAGATAAGGGCAACAAAAATGATTACGGGTATGGAACATCTGCCATATGAGGAGACATTAATAAGACCGGGACTTTTCAGCTTGGAAAAAAGAGAACTAAGGGGGGATATGACAGAAGTTTATAAAATCATGACAGGTGTTGAAAAAGCAAACAAGGAAGTGTTATTTACTCCTCATAACACACAAATGAGGGGTCGCCAAATGAAATTAATAGGCAGCAGTTTTAAAAGAAACAAAGGGAAGTATTTCTTCACACAACACACAGTCAACCTGTGGAAATTTTTGCAAGAGGATGTTGTGAAGGCTGGGGTTTATCTGAGGAATATTGGGAGGCTGGAGATGGCTGGGGGTGATGGGGATTCGTTGAGGATCCTGGGCGGATGTTGTGTGTTGGGAGGACTCTGCTGTTCTCTTGTGATGGTTTGTAACCGATGGCCAAAGGTGCCCAGAGACTGAGTTAGGAGCAGATCCGTGTGTTTCTTTATGACGGAAATGAATGAATTAAACATGAAGATTCTGGGAAGAGGGAGACGATGGATCCTTCAGATGTGCCAGCTGCACAACAGACAACAGATACTCATACAGCTGGGGAGCAGGAGGGCTTATCTCCCGCGAGGGATTGTCAATAGAAAGGATGACAGACTGAGGGCAGAGTGGCCAGATAAGAGCAACATCAAAGGGGGTTTGGAGCAATTTCATGGCCTCCGGAGCTGCACCCTAAAAATCCCCCCACATGGTAAATTAATCTTCTTTCCTCCTTAGGGAACTGCATAAATGCAGGGACTCTCCTTCCTCTTTCTGCAGAAGAGCACCAGTCTCACTGTCTCTCCGTGCCTCTTCTCTGCAGTGACTCTGGGATCCAGCCAATCTTCAGCCATGAAGACCCTTTACCTTCTCTTTGCTGTTTTCTGCTTAGTTTCCCATGTCCAGGCCAATCCCATGCCTGTTCCTGAGGATGTGCCACAAGGGGAGCCGCAAAACCTGGACGATGGGATAGGAGTGGAAGATGTTGATGTTGTCGAAGGTAATTTGGAGAAATATATGTTTGCCAGTGGAATATCTGATTACGTGAGAGGACGATATCCATGGTCTGTGGAGAGACAGTTGTAGATACCTGTGTGTGAGTGTGCATGTGGATGTATGTCTGTGAGTGAGTGTGTGTGTAAGCAATAACACACAGCAAAGTGTGCCTGACACACACGCAGGTCTGGTGTGTTGTGGGATACGAAGTGACCGGATATTTCAAAAGAATTCAGTGTGGAGCGTGGGCTCTTTTGAAATTCACCCTGGGGACCTGCTGGCTGCTGAGCCACTTGGCTAAACAGCCTGAATTGAGGGTGCTGAGCACTGACAGTCTAGCCCTGAGCTCCTCAGAGAATCCAGGCCCATAAAACTATGGCTGTGTTATATTTAAAGTGGCTCTGTCACTGCTCAGCAGCTGCTATGCCAGTGCTCTCCAACTTCCCCTCCACCGTTGTTGCCTGCCTTTCTGCTCCCTCTTTTGGGGAGACAAAGCCTGATTGGCTTAAACAGGGGAAAGGGCGCATTTTAAAATCACTAATGGCATCTAGAGTGTTTTACAGCATGAGAAGAAGAATTAAGGGTGGGACCCACCAATCCCCAAAATGTGAACCCATGTGAACGCCGATGATTACTCCAAATCTGCATCCCTGCTCTTTACACGAGGGCACCATAATATCTCGGGTTTTGTTTTTTAATCCACTGGCACAAGAGGGTACTCACTATCTACAGAACCCAATGAAATCATATTTGGGCTTTTGTGTAAGAAAGCAAAGGTAGAAAGCCTCTGTGGGGGAAGAGGGGCACAGGACTGTGGGACGGGTTTCATAGAAAGGATGCTGTACTGATCTCAAATATGTTAACACAGGAAAATACGTGCTTTGATCTTTTAATCCAGAATGGTGTATCCATCTGTGCTGTGTTATTACTAAGAGTTGGATGGGTTTGTAATGATGAATGATAGTCTTGCTGTGAGGATAATAGATTCCGCCTGTTGGTAGCCGACTTACCTGTGCTCTTCACTGACTGAATGGACTATCTCTCTTGTTCGGAAATCCACATAGCTTGAATTTGTGAATATAAAAATCACAGAAATTTTTTTATTTGTGCAGCTCCTGGTGGTCAGTCCAACCCTATGGTGTGCTCGTTTTCTGGCGGTACTTGCAAAGGATCTTGCGACAGTGGTAAAGAAGTGACAAGTGGAATGTGTTACCCAGGCGTAATGTGCTGTATAAGAAAACCATGAGTGTAGACGTCAGAACTCCAGACACAGAATTCAGAGCATCCAGACCAAATGTGTCCATCCATATATATCTATATATCTCAAGCTGTTCTGAAATCATGTTGCTATAATTAAAAGCAATCCTTGCATTAGTATCACTGTGTGTGTGTGTTTATTTCCCCAAGACAGGCTAATTTCTAAGTCTGGGTATTTGGGCTCTTTACAAGCCTAACTCCATTTGCAAGTCTGGGTTTATCAGAGGCAGCCACATGGGGTCCTCCCATGGAGAGAGATGTAGCCTATAGGGCTAGCCTGCTTGCATGCCTATATAGCTTGTCTTATGGATTTCTTATTTTCTTATGGGTCGGATTATTTGTTTTATTTTAATAGATTTATAGGTTTATATTAAAGTATTTTGGCTGTAACTCAAGGGACTTACAGGCCACATCCTGTATATTGTGCTAAGGCAAAGTTAGCATACATATGGTTGGGACCTTTCACCTAGATAGGGCGTGATGAACTAAAGCATAAAGTCCATATATGGCTGCGACCTTTAACATAGGGTGCATAATAAAGGATACATTGAAGCAGGTTGGCATAGGGGGCTTCCTAAGTTTATACCCTATGTAAACTTAAGAGGAACACCACAAGGAAAGAACTGAAATAACCAGGTAGGACAGAAATAACAAATGTGAGAATGATCTATTGTCTTTAATATCTATGTATATGCCATCACTGTGTACAAACATAGTAGTCCATGGAGTAAATGTATCCTAACATTTTTGGGTGAGGAAACTAAATTTGGACATAGAAGAAGGGCTCAAGTACTCAAGCTCTATGAGAGGGGTGACCCATCGTGCCAAGGAAGCATCTAAGGCCTGGTCTACACTATGGGGTTAGGTCGAATTTAGCCACATTAGGTCTATTTAAAAATGACTGCATCCACATAACCAACCCCGTTCTGTCGCCCTAAACGGCTCTTAAAATCGACTCCTCCCCGACAAGGGGACTAGTGCTAAAATCAACCTTGCTGGGTCAAATTTGGGGCAGTGTGGACGCAAATTGATGGTATTGGCCTCCGGGAGCTATCCCAGAGTGCTCCATTGTGACCGCTCTGGTCAGCACTTTGAACTCCAAGGCACTAGCCAGGTACACAGGGAACTTTTGAATTTCATTTCCTCTTTGTTCAGCGTGGCGAACTCAGCAGCACAGGTGACCATGCAGTCCCCCCAGAATCGTAGAATGCAGAATGTTTCTACGCTCCCCCTATCATCTCCATCCCTGAGATTATCGCAGATTAGAAGGTGAAAAAAACACACTCGCGATGACATGTTTTCTGAGCTCATGCAGTCCTCCCGCTCTGATAGGGCACAGCTTAATGCATGGAGGCATTCAGTGGCAGAGGCCAGGAAAGAATTAAGTCAGAATGAAGAGAGGAGGCAGGACGCGATGCTGAGGCTAATGTGGGAGCAAACGGACATGATGAAGCATCTGTTGGAGCTGCAGGAAAGCCAAGAGCACAGCCCCCTGCTGCATCCACTGTATAACCGCCTACCCTCCTCCCCATGTTCCATAGCCTCCTCACTCAGACATCCAAGGACGCGGGGGGGGGGGGGGAAGGCTCCAGACACCCAGCCACTCCACTCCAGAGGATGGCCCAAGCAACAGAAGGCTGTCATTCAGACAGTTTAATTTTTGTGTGGCTACAATAAGCCATGTGGCCTTGTCCTTCCCTCCTCCCCCACTCCATCCCACCCTGGCTACCTTGTCCGTTATCTAATTTTTTTTTAATTAATAAAGAAAGAATGCATGGTTTCAAAACAATAGTTATTTTATTTCAAAGGGGGGAGGGTGGTAGGCTTATAGGGAATTAAAATCAACAAAGGGGGTGGGTTTGCATCAAGGAGAAACACACACAGCTGTCACACCGAAGCCTGGCCAGTCATGAAACTGGTTTTCAAAGCCTCTCTGATGAACAACGCACCCTGCTGTGCTCTTCTAATTGCCCTGGTGTCTGGCTGCTCAAAATTGGATGCCAGGCAATTTGCCACAACCTCCCACCCCGTCATAAATGTCTCCTCCTTACTCTCACAGATATTATGGAGCACACAGCAAGCAACAATAACAATGGGAATGTTGGTTGCGCTGAGGTCTGACCAACAGCACCAGCGAGCTTTTAAACATCCAAAGGCGCATTCTACCACCATTCTGCACTTGCTCAGCCTATAGTTGAACTGCTCCTTACTACTGTCCAGGCTTCATGAGACATGGAAGCAAGGGGTAGGCTGGGGTAGGTGCGACCGCGCAGTGCTGCCGGCTGGGAGAGCAGCCTGAGGCAGAAGCCTCCAGCTCGCAGGAGAGCAGGAGAGCAGAGTTGCAGTGGAAGCGGTGGAGCCGTACACCATGGACGAGGATGGCTAGCAGGCCTACTCAGTGGTGAGCTGGAGCCGGTTTGCACCGGTTCTCTAGAACTGGTTGTTAAATTTAGAAGCCCTTTTAGAACCGATTGTCCCGTGAGGTACAACTGGTTCTAAAAGGGCTTCTAAATTTAACAACCAGCCAAAAGTGGCACCTTAGGTTCCGACTCCGTGGGTGCTCCAGGGCTGGAGCACCCACGGGGAAAATTTGATGGGTGCAGAGCACCCACCGGCAGCTCCCCGCCCCGCCCTGCACCTGGCCCCAGCTCACCTCCGTTCCGCCTCCTCCCCTGAACGCGCCGCCCCGCTCTGCTTCTCTGCCACCGCCCCCCCCCGGCTTCCTGCAAATCAGCTGTTCGCGTGGGAAGCCTGGGAGGGCTGAGAAGCAGGCAGCGGCTTCGTGCTCAGGCCCAGGGAGGCAGAGGCAGAGCGGAGGAGAGCTGGGGCGGGGGGGGGGGGCGTGCGAGGAGGGCTGCCCATGCTGCAGCAGGTAAGCCGGGGGGCGCACAGGGTAACCGCTCCCCGCCCCAGCTCACCTCCGCCACCCTGGGCCTGAGCATGAAGCCGCCGCCTGCTTCTCAGCCCTCCCAAGCTTCCCGCCGAACAGCTGATTTGCGGGAAGCCGGCGGGTGGGTGGAGAAGCAGAGCGGGGCGGCGCGTTCAGGGGTGGAGGCGGAGCGGAGGTGAGCTGGGGACGGGCATGGGGCGGGGAGCTGCCGGTTAGTGCTCTGCACCCACCAAATTTTCCCCATGGGTGCTCCAGCCCCGGAGCACCCACGGAGTCGGCACCTAAGGCGCCACTTTTGATGTGTACCGTCTTACCCTGGTCAGAAGTCTGACCAGTGTAAGCTTATTACGCAGTCCACCCCTCCCTCAATGTGGAGAGGACACACACAAGCTTTTGTAAACTGAACTGAGATTTCCCAAACACTTCAACCAAAACACACTGCTTTAGGTAAAATATAAAACAGATTTATTAACTACAGAAAGATAGATTAAGTGATTATAAGTGGTAGTCACAAAAGATCAGAGATGGTTACCAAAGAAAATAAAAGGTAAGTGCACAATTTAATCTTAAACCTTATTAGACTAGGTAGTATTTGAATCAAGCAGTTTTCTCACCCCACTAGATGTTACAGTTCTTAATTCACAGGCTTCCCCTTAAAGCCTGGGACCAGTCTCCTCAGTTGAAGTTTTTGTCTTCCCAGTGTTCTTGTTGCTTCCAGCATAGTTGGGGGTGGAGAAAGGCAAAAGCATGATCCCATTGTCCCTAATTGCATACACTCAGTCCAGGTGCCTAGAAAATACTAGCCAAGGCATGCCTGGTTGGCCTTGCTGAGTCACAGAGTTGAGAAATCCCCTGGTGTGGTCTTGTGCAATTGTCTGGGGACAATGTATACCTTCAAATCAGCGGCACTGCTATGGGTACCCACAGTATGCCAACTTTTTTATGACTGACTTAGAACAACGCTTCCTCAGCTCTCGTCCCCTAATGCCCCTACTCTACTTGCGCTACATTGATGACATCTTCATGACCCATGGAAAAGAAGCCTTTGAGGAATTCCACCATGATTTCAACAACTTCCATCCCACCATCAACCTCAGCCTGGACCAGTCCACACAAGAGATCCACTTCCTGGACATTGGGCAAACTGGACAGTCTCTAAGAAAAAAGAATCAATGGACACAAATTTTCCACTGAATGCATCCGATGAGGTGAGCTGTAGCTCAGGAAAGCTTATGCTCAAATAAATTGGTTAGTCTCTAAGGTGCCACAAGTACTCCTTCTCTTTTTGTAAATCCCTTGTTTATTACTCCCCTGCTGGTCAGTGCCCACCCGGGAGGGTTGGTCACGTCCTTTGTTGTTGTCACTGAAGAGCTAGCTTGGGCTACTCCCAGACTCACAACATATTTCAATAACCACCATGCAGCAAAATCTCATAACTTCATACACACTAACGATATACATATTTTGACATAATAATGGGTTTCAGCAGATCATGATCTTTCCTATGATATCTTACATGGCATGCTTTGAATGAAATAACACAACCATATATAAATGATGAATATGGGAGTTACAGGGTGCTACTTTGAAGTGCAGTGTTTCACAACATCACCTCTCTGTGACTCAGTTTCTCCATCTATACAATGGGGATAATTATACTGACCTCCTTTGAAAAGTGCTAGGGTCTACTGATGAAAACTGCTAGCGGTAACACTATGTCTCATAAGAACTAACAAGACATGAAGTATAAACAGGAACTTTTGTGTCTAGACCAGTGGTTCGCAAATCGCGGCCACTGGGAGCTGCGAGTGGCCGTACCTGCAGACACTGAGGTAAACAAAGCATCTCGCAGTCCGCCAGAGGCTTACCCTGAACAAGCCATGAACCAATTTTGGGAACCACTAGTCTAGACTCATTTTCAGCCTGCGTCCTTAACCTCCTAACACATGTTTTAATCACGACAGCACTTGTCTTCACAGAGTGCTAAGTGGTGGTAAAGAATGTTCCTTTACTTCCCAGAGTAGAACACCCTCACCCCATAAGGGCTCATTTCCCTCCAGGACTCCAGGGATCATATTGTTTAAGAAAACACAAAAGTGGGCCTACTTAGCCATGCTTCACCCCAAAACCAAATTTCACTCCCAGTAGATTATGCAGTCATTCATTTTAGGCTTGGGCTAATTAGGAGAACAATAATTGGTTCCAGCAATTGTGGAGATGATATACTGGGCTACATTACCCAGTGTGTTACACCACTTCTGTGCTGGTCGAGCATCACTAAGCCAATTCCTCAGCTGGAGTTAATCAGCTTAGCTCCATTGTAGTCAACCGAGCTACTGTCATTTTCATCAGTTGAGCTATATACTGAGGTAAAAACTGTACAACATGGTGGAGAATCAGGCCCATGTTCTCTTAGACTGGCATGATTTTAGTGATTCTAAGAATATAAGACATCACACTGCAAGTCTTGGGTCTAGTCAGCATTCTGTTAACACACATCCAACAGCATTGTGTTGGAAGTAAGTATCTCCCAAACTTGTGGAGGACAGGAGAGGTCCCAGAAGACCGGAGAAGGGCTAATGTAGTGCCCCTCTTTAAAAAGGAGGGACCAAGGAACTATAGGTCAGTCAGCCTGACCTTGATACCTGGGAAGCTACTAGAGCAATTTATAAAACAGCAGTCACCAACTGGTCGATCGCAATCGACTGGTCAATCCTGGAGCCTCTGCCAGCCAATCGCGATCTCCGGTCACTAAAAGTCTGGTGGCACAGCGGGGCTCAGACAGGCTGCCTGCCTGCCCTGACCCACACCGCTCCCAGAAGAAGCTGGCTGCTGGCACGTCTCTGCGGCCCCTGGTGGGAGGCGGCACCGCATGCTGCCCCTGGCCCCAGCACTGTCCCTGCAGCTCCCACTGGCCGGTTCATGTCCAATGGGAGTTGCAGTGGCGGTGCTTGTGGGCATGGGCAGCGCATGGAGACCCGCTGCCTCCTGCCTCTCCCAGGGGCCATAGAGACATGTCAGCAGAAAGCCACTTCCAGAAGTGGCATGGAGCCAGGGCAGGCAGGCAGCCTGCCTGAGCCCCACTGCTCTGCCGACTGGGAGCCGCCTGTGGTAAGAACCTCCCGGCTGGAGCCTACACCTTGCACCCCCTCCTGCACCCCATCCCAGAGCCCCCTCCTGCACTCCAACACTCTGCCCCAGCCTGGAGCACCCTCCTGTACCTACGCCCCCTCCCAGAGCTTGCGCTCCTCATTCCTGTACCCCAACCCTCTGCCCCAGGCTCAGCCAATCCACACCTCACAGTTGAGAACGTTACACAGTTTTTTACAATCCCTGAAGGATTTTGGATCTATAAACCACAAATGACACTAATAAAAAGTAAAACTTATGAAATGTCCAGTGGATTCTAAGAGATTAGTTGCAGTGTGACCATATGACCCCTGTACCCAAACTCCCTCCCAGAGCTTGCACCCCTCACTCCAACACCCCAGTCCCTGCCCCAGACTCAGCCTGGAGTCTCCTCCCACACTGCGAACCTCTCAGCCCCAGCCCAGAGCCTGCCCCAGCCCTGTGCCCCAGGCTGGTGAAAGTGAGTGAGGGTGGGAGACAGTGAGCGATTGAGGGAGGGGGAAATGGAGTGAGCGTGGCGGGGCCTCGGGGAAGGGGCAGGACCTCGAAGAAGGGGCGGGGTAGTACCTGGGTCAATCTTAAATTCAAAAACTCATCTTGTGCGTAAAAAGATTGGAGACCACTGTTATAAAACAGTCAATTTGTGAATACCTGGAGGATGAAGGGGTGATCACTAGCAGCCAGCATGGATTTACTATGAACAAATCATGCCAAACCAGCTTCATTTCCTTTTTTGACAGGGTAACTGCTTTTGTGGAGAGGCGGAATGTGTTGGACACAACATACTGGACTTCAGCAGGGCTTTTGACACAGTCCCATATGACATTCTGATAAGTAAACTGAAGATATATGGGTTCAGTGGAACTACCATTAAGTGGATACTTAATTGGTTAAACAACCACAAAGAAAGAGTAACTATAAATGGAATGAGGTCAGATTGGAAGGAGGGCTCCAGTGGGGGATCCACAGGGATTTGTTCTAGGTCCGATGTTGTTTAACATTGTGATTAATGACCTGGATGTAGGAATAGAGAGCATACTGATTAAATTTGTAGATAACAAAGAGCTAGGGAGAATAGGGTAATCTGGGCTTTCTTTTTATTTTTAATTGTGATTCTAGACCTTATGGCAACAAAAAAAAGCTTGGCAAGGCAAATCAAGTGTAATCGATGCAGAGATGTCTGCCTTAGTATGCAGGGAGGCTAAAACAATAGCTCTGAGAGGGATGAAGTGCCCCATGAAATATCAGTTGTGACGCCCTATGGAGGTCTATGCAGATCTGAATCCTTAACTTTGTGTCTCTTCTTTTCCCAAAATATCATGATAAGAGGGAAGGTCCTCTCATGGATCAATAACTGGTTAAAAGATAGGAAACAAAGGGTAGGACTAAATGGTCAGTTTTCAGAATGGAGAGAGGTTAATAGTGATATCCCCCAGGAGTCTGTACTGGGCCCAGTCCTATTCAGCATATTCATAGATGATCTGGAAAAAGGGGTAAACAGTGAGGTGGCAAAATCTGCAGATGCTATAAAACTACTAAGATACTTAAGTCCAAGGCAGACTTCAAAGAGCTACAAAAGGATCTCACAAAACAGGGTGAGCTGGCAACAAAATGGAAGATGAAATTCAGTCTTGATAAATGCAAAATAATGCACATTGGAAAACAGAATCCCCACTATACATATGAAATGATGGGGTCTAAATCATCTGTTACCACTCGAGAAAGAGACCTTGGAGTCATTGTGGATAGTTCTCTGAAAACATCCACTCAATGTGCAGTGGCAGTCAAAAAAGCAAACAGAATGTTGGGAATCATTAAGAAAGGGATAGACAATGAAACAGAAAATATCATATTGCCTCTATATAAATCCATGGTACACCCACATCTTGAATACTGCGTGCAGATGTGGTCACCCCATCTCAAAAAAGATATATTGGAATTGGAAACGGTTCAGAAAAGGGCAACAAAAATTATTAGGGATATGGAGCATCTGCATATGAGAAGAGATTACTAAGACTGGGACTTTTCAGCTTGGTGAAAAGACGACTAAGGGGGGATATGATTGAGGTCTATGCAATCATGACTGGTGTGGAGAAAGTAAATAAGGAAGTGTTATTTACTCCTTCTCATAACACACGAATGAGGGGTTGCCAAATGAAATTAATAGGCAGCAGGTTTAAAACAAACAAAGAGAAGTATTTCTTCACACAACACACAGTCAACCTGTGGAACTCTTTGCTAGAGACTGCTGTGAAGGCCAAGACCATAACAAGGTTCAAAAAAGAACTAGATAAGTTCACGGAGGATAGGTCCATCAATGGCTATTAGCCAGGATGGGCGGGGATGGTGTCCCTAGCCTCTGTTTGCCAGAAGCTGGGAATGGGTGACAGGGGATGGACTACTTGATGATGACCTGTTCCGTTCATTCCCTCTGGGGCACCTGGCACTGGCCACTGTCGGAAGACAGGATACTGGGCTAGATGGACCTTTGGTCTGACCCAGTATGGCCGTTCTTATGTTCTCGAGGGTGCAGAGACTGATTATCTCTAGACGTTGTGTCAGGGCCCAAGGAGAGGATGGTTCTTGCATCTTCACGCATACAAGAACATGGCCTGGCCTAGCCCCGTGTTTTTCGTTTCTGGAATGAATGTGATACAAACATGTTATTCTTATTGTATTTTGGCAGCACCTCAGAGCCCCAGTCATGGACCAGGCCTCCATTGTACGACATGCTGTACAAACACAAAAAATGGAGGAGTCCCTGAGCCAAAGAGCTTCCAACCTGTATAAAATACCATTCTATCTGGCATTTAGGTGGAGCAGAAGGGGTTATTCTGGTCTATAAATCCCAACACTGCCTGGATGATCCTACGTGGATGAAGACCATGTTCCCTGTGCCATTGCTGCTATAGTCAACATGGCCACTTGAGTTGCTGCCCCCTTGGTATAGTAGGGAGTGAGGTCTTGCCAAGGCTTTCTCAGCGAGCCCCCCTCAGCTTTGGAATGCACTACCCACCTCCATCTGCAATAGCCTGGCTCTGCGGGCTGTCTGGGCATGCTGAAAAGCCCCATTTCCTCAGCAGGCACTTGGGGAGGGAGCAGATAGCTGAGGCTGGGGTTTCTTTGAAGACTATTGGGAGGCTGTCGATGCCTGGGGGTGATGCGCATTCGTTGAGGATCCTGGGGGGAAGTTGTGTTTTGGGAGGACTGTGCTGTTCTCTTGTGATGGTTTGTAACCGATGGCCAAAGGTGCCTAGAGACTGAGTTAGGAGCAGCTCCGTATGTTTGTTTATGGTGAAATGATTGAATTAATCATGATGATATCTGGTAAGGGGGAGACAATGGCTCCTTAAGATGTGCCAGCTGCAGAAAAGCCAACAGATACTCACACAGCTGGGGAGCAGGAGGGCTTATCTCCTGCGAGGGATTGTCAATAGAAAGGATGACAGACTGAGGGCAGAGTGGCCAGATAAGAACAACATCAAAGGGGGTTTGGAGCAATTTCATGGCCTCCGGAGCTGCACCCTAAAAATCCCCCCACATGGTAAATTAATCTTCTTTCCTCCTTAGGGAACTGTATAAATGCAGGGACTCTCCTTTCTCCTTCTGCAGAGGAGCACCAGTCTCACTGTCTCTCCGTGCCTCTTCTCTGCGGTGACTCTGGGATCCAGCCGATCTTCAGCCATGAAGACCCTTTACCTTCTCTTTGCTGTTGCTTGCTTGGTTTTCCATGTCCAGGCCAGTCCCAAGCCCCTTCCCGAGGATGTGCCACAAGATGAGTCTGAAAACCTGGATGCTGCGGAGGATGATGGGATTGGAATGGAAGATGGTGACATTGCCAAAGGTAAGATGGAGAAATATATGTTTGCCAGTGAAGTATCTGATTACGTGAGAGAACAACATCCATGTTCTGTGGAGAGACTGTTGTAGATACCTTTGTGTGAGTGCATGCATGTATGTAAGTCAGAACACACAACAAAGTGTGCCTCATATACACACATGTCTGGCGTGTTGCGGGATACGAAGTGACCAGATATTTCAAAAGAATTCAGTGTGGAGCGTGGGCTCTTTTGAAATTCACCCTGGCGACCTGCTGGCTGCTGAGCCACTTGGCTAAAGAGCCTGAATTGAGGGTGCTGAGCATTGACTGTCTAGTCCTGAGCTCCTCAGAGAATCCAGGCCCATAAAGCTATGGCTGTGTTATATTTAAAGTGGCTCTGTCACTGCTCGGCAATTGCTATGCTATCATTCTTCACCTCTGCTGTTGCCTGCCTTTCTGCTCCCCATTTTGGGTGGTTTTGTCAAGACAGAGCCCAGCTGGCTTACACAGTTACACAGGGGATTATTTTAAAGTCATTGATGACACACTAGATTGTTTTAAACATGCGAGGGAAAAGAAGAACTAAGGATGGGCCTCACATACTCCCGCTCCTACAATGTGAACCCATGTGAACACTGAGGGTTTTCCAAATCTGATCCCAAATCTTCATCCCGATTTTGTAAGTGGCCGCTCTCTTTACACTCGGTCTCATAATATCTAGGATTTTGTTTTGACCCACTGTTTAGAGGGGGTATAAAATATCTAGAGAACCCTATGGAACCATATTTTGGCTTATCCATAAGGTAGCCAAGGTAGAAAACCCCTGTGTGGGAGAAGGGCATGGGAGAAGGGGAAGGGTTTCATTGAAAAGAGGCTGTAGTTATTTTGTATGTGTAACTCTTCTGCCAGGCCGAGTTGATAGCAGCAAGGGCTGGGTTCAGTACACAGCGGTTCCCTCTCATCAAAGCAAATGCAAAACTGGCTCGAGCCCCCACCCAGTGACATGGGAAAATCTTACACACACCCCTGGGCGCCTCAGAGAAGCAATACTTCCCCTTCGCAAGCACTCGGTGTAGCAGAGAATCTTTAATAACATGAGGTAAACGACATCAGCATTAAATTGGGAAAACACCACAACTAGTGTTCATTAACCAAACCATGAGCTAAGACCCACCCCAGCAAATTGGGCCGCGTCCTTTCCCTTGGGTTCCTGACATCTCTTGAGTCCAGCAATCCAAAATTCACCCAAAGTCCAAAAAGTCCAGCCCCAGAGTTCAAAAGTTCATCTGCAGAGTGTTACTCCCCAGTCTGGGTAAAAATGTGCGTGTGTGGGGGGAAAGAGGTAAGGGGCACCTGACGTAACCTGAAGCTGACTGCCCCACAGCTCCACACTCTGATCTGCTCCTCTCGCTGTCTCGTGAACGGCTCCGCTCCAACCACTCCCTGTCTCACAAACAGCTCCGCTCTGCATCACGCAAGCAGCTGCCACCATCCCATGAACTGCTCTACCAGCCCAGCCACGAACAACACCACTGTGCTCTAGATATTCAGGCTCCCCACTACTTGACACAGTGCTCAGTGATTTCAGCTCTTTAGTGATTTCAGCTTGTAGTAGTAGGAGCCTTAGTGCTGGTGCACCATAAGGCCAAAGTGAATTCAGCACAGTACCTGTAGCTAGACTCTTAATAGACCCAAAATTAGCTCTGACATTCCACAGTGGAGAGACAGAGTTGCAATTGGTATTTCAGACCCTCACAAAGGGGCCCACACCACCAGGTACTAATACCTATCTCAAGCCTCTCTCAATTCACAGAGTTTTGGAACCCATGTCCCTTGCCTAGCGAGTGCTACTTAGTTGATGGTGAGTCCCTCCATCATACAAAAGGCCAAGTACAGTTCCACTGTCCTTGATTCCCATAATCAGGGTAATAACAATTTATTCTTCCTGCCCCAATAACAGAGACACTTGGGAACCCACAGCAGCCAAAGTGATCATTTGGGCAGCTATGGCCTCATTCTAGGCGGGGTGGGTGTGCCTATGCAAATGAGATCATCCCCTGAAGTTCTTTTCCACAACTTGCCACACCTCACCACCAGATGTCAGGGTGGAGCTCATCCTGACTCTGCTTACATATGTTAACACAGGAAGTTATTTGGCTTGATTGTTTAATCCAGAATGGTTTGTCTGTCTCCATGGTGTTACTGGTAGCAGCTATATGGTTTTATAATTATGACTGATAGTCTGGCTGTAAGGACAATGGTTTCAGACCATTTGTAGCTGACTTACCTGTGCTCAACACCTGCTAAATAGACTATCTCTCTTGTTCTGAAATTCTCAGATCTCAAATTTATGAATTCAAAAATCACAGAGGTTCTTTTTCTTTCAGCAGATCCTGATGTTCAGGTCAGCCCCTTTCAGTGCCTGCGTGCTCGTGGTGTTTGCCGACCGCTTCGATGTAATAAGAATGAAGGGACCATAGGAAGGTGTTTTTATAGGGTACCTTGTTGTTCAAAATAAAAGTAAAGACCATACTGAGTGGAGATGGAGGAACTTCAGACAGGGGATTCAGAGCATCCAGACAAAATCTGTCTATATAAATTAACATCAAACGATTCTGAAATCATGGTCTGTAATTATAAACAATTCTTGCATCAGTATCACTCTGTGTGTGTGTGTATGTTTATTTCCCCAAGGGTGACTAACTTAACAGCCTGGGCATTTGGGATATATGGAAACCTGAATATATTTGCATCTCTGGGTTTAACTGAGGCAGACACATGGGGTCCTCCCATGGAGGGGGAGAAACAATGGCGCTCACAGATGCTTTCCCATTTCTGTACAACAGCAAAATATTGTTATCTCCAGCTTTTCTCCACAAACTAGCTGCTTTTCTTGACCCATATACTCCTGCCTTTCTCCCACCTCTCCCTCACAGCCCTTTACCATAACCTCTGCAAGAACCATCTCTAGAGGGACTGGTCTTTACAGGGAAAAGGCATTGTGTGAGGAAAGAGGTTAATGTATGAGCACAGAAGTCAGTGCAGCCTAGTGGGAAGAGCACAGGACTGGGACATAGGAGACCTGGGGTCGATGTCTGTCTCTAGCCTGTTAGGTGATCTTAAGTAAGTCACACCACCTGTATGTGCATCAGTTTCCCCATCTGTAAAATGGGGATAATGCTACTGACGTCCTTTGAAAAGTGCTTGGGATCTACTGATAAAAACTTGTAGCTGTAACAGCTAGGTGTTGTTTGAACGGACAAGTATAGACAGGAACGTTTGTGTTCAGATTTAACCTGTGGTGCTTGACCTGTCACATTTTTAATCATGACAAGATTTGTCTTCATGGAGTGCTAAGTGTCAGTAAAGGTGGTTTCTTACTTTCCCAGTGTAGGACGTCCCTCCCCCTATGGACTGGTTTCCCTCTAGGACTCCAGGGGTCCTACTGCTAAAGACAACAAAAAAGGGGACATTCTTCTCCAAGCTTCATCCAAAAACCAAAGATTCTGCAGTCATTCAGAATAGGTTGTGGTGTGCTTTTCTGGGCATCTTAGTCTTGGACTAATTAGATGAGCAATAATTGGTTCCTCATAGTTGGTTCTAATCCTAAACACGTGAACCACAGTTGGGCTAATTAAATGTAACCAACTATACTCCATTGCTTAAACAGAAGAGATATTTAATCATGGAGTAAATACAGTGCTTAATTTGTGTCAGGGATAGCCAAGGCTGAGCCCTGGCACCGGTGGGCTTGGCAGTTCATAGCCCCAGCACCTCTGGGCTTGCCGTGTCGGTTATGACAGTAAAATCTCTTCCTTCAGGCTCAGCCTTCCCAGTTTTCTCTTTACCTGCCTATTCCCATTGAAATCTTCTTCATTCCTGTCCTCACCCCACTCAGCTCTTACAGCTGGTCCTCTCTCCCAGCTCCCTTTTCTCCCCCTTCCCACGACGTGTTGCATCTTCCCCTTTGCTCTCCCTCTTCTGCTCTGTTCCCTCTCCAATGCTCTGATCATCCCATACTCTCTCTTCCTGCTCTCACCCAGGCCACATATTCTATTCTCTCTCCAAAAAAATCCCCAGAAACCTTCTGCCCTTGGAGCTCCCTTCTCACTCCTCCCTTCTCCCTCTGTTTCTTTGCCATTCTTCCCCAACCCCGTCACTCCATCCTGTGTCCCCAGTCCATCCTTGGCACCCTCCAGCCACAGCCATCCAGCTATCCTCTGGCCCATTTCATGCTTCACACTCCCCGCTACAATCAGTTATCTGCCAACCGTTCATCTTCTGACCCTTCCCACAACCGTCCCATGATCCCTGCCCAGATCCATCTTCTGCCTCTCCAGGCTCTGGAATAAATATTCTAACAGTCCAGGCACCCACTCCATTCCCCACTCCATCCTCTGCCGTCTGCTCAACCTTCATTACATCCCCTGCCCCATCAGCCCATCCTGTGACCCACCACCACCTGTCAGCTTTCCTTCTGGGCCCCAATTTCACCTCATTCTCCCCCAGGTCCATAAGTACAACCTCTGTCTCCAATCAATTTTCTGTCCCCATCCCCCAGGCTCTGCAACACACTGATTCTCTACCCTACCTGCTTCTCCAGCTCTGAATCAGATCTTTGTCCCCACCTGTCTTTTGCCTTCCCTTCTCCCCAGTCATTCTCTGAATCACAGTCTAGCATCTGGTCCCTCAGTTCATACTCTGCTGCCCACTCAATCCAACTCTGTCCCTGAGTCCCCCAATCCATGCCCAGTGACTCCCCCAATTCCTTTTCTGTCTGTCCTCTCAGACAGTGCTCTGAAACTCTGGCATCCTCCACCTTATTCCTTTATCACTCCTCTGCTTCCTTTCCCACCCTGGCCCCCGACTCCACCCACCACAATCTCCATTCCCACCTATGAGCCCCCCACTACATTCTGGTGACCACCCTCAGGCTTACATAACTCAATCCATTCTCTGTCCCCATAGTCCACCCCTTTTGCCACTGCTGCCTGGCCAGTCTTCTGCATCCCCCCCATGAGCAAACAGAACCTTGGCCTCCATGCCGGTCTTTCTGTCCTCTGCCCTCTTACTCCATCCCCACTTCCTGAAAATTCATTCCCTGACTCCCAGGCTTTCCTCCCAGGAAATTGATCTTTCATTCTTGAACCTTCTTGACCTCAGCAAATTGATCCTGTGCTGCCTTCCTCATTCAGATAAGGTCAGGATGACAGGGTGATGGATAGAGATGTTTTGTTCAAACCAACATGTACAAGGTAAAGGCTTGCAACTAACCACATCAGAGGGGCAATACATAACTTGTTTGTATTGGTGTATAAAAGAGGGGTCACAGAGGGATGTCTTTGTATGGCCAAGGGGAGAACGGAAAATCCCACTATTCACTGAGCTGGTCCATTGTCATGGGCATACATGTCTTAGTATCCATGTAGAGTCTATGGGGTACTATTATTGTGCTTTGTCGGCAATAAACCTGGCCAAGCTCCATCGCTACTGAACTGAGTCGATGGTCTTCTTGGGCAGTTCGGTCAAAGTCTGCTGTACAGGTTACCTGGCCAGAGTCAGTGCAGCATGGAGAGAGAACATACTTGCAGCCAATGACTGACAACAGTAGCTACACTGCTATTTTTAGTGTATTAGATCAATCACAGCTACTATGTGGATATACAGCTGGGAATTACACCTCCAGATGTTTTGTGGATGTATCCGCAGACATCCAACAACTAATCATAAAAGGGACAAACTACATACAATTATCTTGTCTTATACTTAGATTGTCAGCTCTTTGAGACATGGACTGTCTTTTTGCTTTGTAAAAACAACGGGAAGTCTTTGTGGCACCTTAGAGACTAACAAATTTATTTGGGCATAAGTCTTCGTGGGCTACAACCCACTTCATCGGATGCATGGAGTGGAAAATACAGGAGCAGGTATAAATTCATGAAAAGATGTGAGTTGCCTTACCAAGTGTGAAGTCAGTCTAACTAGACAATTCAATTGACAACAGGATACCAAGGGAGGAAAAATAACTTTTGAAGTGGTAATGAGGGTGGCCCATTTCAGACAGTTGACAAGAAGGTGTGAGTAACAGTAGGGGAAAATTAGTATTGGGGAAATTAGGTTTAGGTTTTGTAATGACCCAACCACTCCCAGTCTTTACTCAGGCCTAATCTGATGGTGTCCAGTTTGCAAATTAATTCCCGTTCTGCAGTTTCACTTTGGAGTCTGTTTTTGAAGTTTTTTTGTTGAAGAATTGCCACTTTTAGGTCTGTTATTTGTTCTGTGTTTGTACAGCACCTAGTACAATGGGGCCTTGGGCCTTGAGTTGGGCTCCTAGGTGCTATGATAATAATAATAATAATAATAATAATAATAATAATAATAATATCCCTAAGGTAATGAATGAGCAACCTAAGAACCTGTGAGGACTGCAAGACATCACAATCAGTGACCTCCAGAAGACAGCACTTTTAGGCACTGAGAGAATTTTAAGGAAAGTCAAAGGAGAATGAGTTCAGTGGAGCACCTAGGACTCAGGAATTCTAAAGAGGTTTTAACAAAACTCCTGACTATCCAAAGCTACGGAGTCAGTTCATAGCCAGAATTTATTGGTGACTTGTGGGAATTTTAGACAGTAGCTTTCCCCTTTTTATGCTTAAGATCTTGCATGTTGTGAAGGCTATCTAAAAAAAAAAAAAATCCCTGTGATGTAACACTGGGGGATAATAATATACTAATAAAAACACCACACACACCGATATCACTGCAAATGATTTACATTTGAACTATGAATTACAACTCTTTGAATACTACAAACTACTTTCTGGATTCTGGATTTCTTCAGGTCTCATGCTGTGGCATCTTTAAGACCTTTTCCTGCAGCAAGACACCCCTCTGGAACACCACCCCATTGTGGTCTCCTTCCAGGAGCAACCACAGATTCGGCAAACAGCCAGTGCCCTTCTACAAAGTCTTGGTTCTCCTAGTGGTATCAGATCTGCACAAAGGACAGATTATGAACTCTCATTTACTTAACAATAGAAAAAAAAGAAAAAAGAGGCAAAGAGACCAAGTCTTATTTTAGGTAAACAGTCATGATGTAAATTGCCCCAGCTATTCAGTTAATAGCATGGATATGTGAACATGTAAATATAGTGGCCATTTTTTTCTGTCAGTTGTGCCAGGAGGATCCCCAGTGATATCAGTGAAGTATCCCTTTAAATAGTTTGTGAATCTTCTAGAGGCGCTCACTGTCTTCTGTGCTTTAGAAGCTGCCAGCAACCACCCAGAGCAGCAATAATTATGTAGTTGGGCCTCACATGTTTGTGCATATTTATCAAAGATGGTTAGATGGGACCCTACTGTGCCCTGTGGTTTCTTCATATTGTTTTCTTGTGTGAAGAGCACAAGACTAACAATGCTCCACACTAAATTATAACCTTTAAAAAATAAACCTCTGGCAATTTCTATTGGATTTGATAATCAAAGCTCACTGTTGTTTGTGCAGGACGTTTTAGGAAGTGTACAGGTCATTACTATAGACTCTGTTCAGAGAACCATCATGCAGTGCTATATTCAGCATAGTTTTCTATTTGCCAGGGAATAGCCATGTTTGTTACAGGAAAAAACCCCTTGCACCACCCAGGAAACATTGCCTCTGTGGATTTTCTGAAAACGTTGCTGAAAAAAAAAAATTCTGTTTACTCAGAGCTTTCTGTCAAGCTTATTAATAGTAAAAAAATATGTTCAGATGCAATGTTTTTTGTGAGCGAGTGTGATCTGTCTGATTATTGAATCAGCGTAACCAATAACCAGGTACCTCTTTGTCCTCTAGCTATTTTGCTAGCTACGCACCTGCTACAATAATTTTTCCAAAGCTATCATCTCTCATTTTTTAACCATTCCTCCAATTTGGGGCTGCTCTTCCAGTGAGAGACTTCCAATAGTCTACTATTTGCAGCTACTAGCAAATGAAAAATTAATTCTTCAGGTCTTTGCGCGAGACCATTTCCACTGGGACAACTTGCCAAATGACCATTCAGCAATAAACATTTAACAATTGGTAATATATGGTTACAAATCACAGCCCGATACTCTTTAAAAACCAGACGTGTCCCCTGTATATGAAAGAAGTCACCTCTTTCACCACAAGTTCTCCAGCAGTTCTCCCTATTCTGTTTCTATATTGTTTTTAATCTGGCTAGTGTAAATGCGATCTTAAAGGAATTTTCTTTTCTTCTGTCTACCTCTCTTGGGGTTTTACACTGCTGCCCATCACCATAGTATCTGGGTGCCTTCTTTGTTGTGCTGCAAATCACACCAGAGTTGTCTGGGCATCAGGCATAATTTTGTATTGTATTATCAAATCTAATATTGTATTCTTTCTAACTATTGCCCAGGAGCAAGGAATATCTTTTCCACTAATACATTAGGTTCATATCTAGTGTGCATCTTACCTGGAGATGACGCATTAGCACCAGCAGCATCCTCTGCTGTGACCTCATCTTGGGCTCCTCCTTCTACCTAGTCTAGAGCTTGTGCCGGGGACTCATCTTCGCCATGGCCAGGGCCTCATTCTGGGTCTGGAAGACCGAAGAAGACAAAAGCTAACAGAAAGCAAAGGCTCATCATGGCCAAACTTTGGGTGGGATCCCAGTGAACCTGCAGAGACAAGAGAGCCAACAGCAGAGTAAGGATTTTTAAGGGGATGGAGATTCCGTGTATTTATGAGTCACCAATCAGTGGGAAGGATTGTGCAGGGGATTTTGGACTGTTTCAGATATAGTTCTGGGGCAATTAAGCTGCTCCATGCTCCCTTTGATGTTGCTTCGATCTGATGGCTGTCCCCTGAGGAGCACGTCTTTTCTATTTATTCTGTCAATCATCCATCCAGCTCTTGATCTATTTCAATATTAAATAGCAGCTGTGCAGATGTCATTTCTGTTCGAGCTGTCGTCCCCTTCTGTTTTGGGAGAAAGAAGAATATTTTTTTTCATTTCCTCTTCCTCTGAAAATAAAACTCATACCCAGATTCTGAGCTTTACCTCCCAGGAGGTGCAGTACAGCAGGCAGAGCCCGGGGCTGGGGATGACAAAAGTGGCTCTGTGACAACTTAAAGCTTTGTGAATTCTGCCTTGGCTGAGAGCTGCCTGGGCCCAGCAGAAACTCATATCAGCCCCTGATCTGCTCCTCTAATTTACTTGCGTGGTAGCCCAGAGTCAACAGGCTATGCCTCCAACGTAAGCCAATATGCCCCTTCCTGCCTCTCAGTCATGTCCCTAAGATGGGGGCTGTGAAGGACTGTAACATAAGGGCTACCTCCACTTCCAATGTACAATCAAGGGAGTCTTCCTGTGCCAGGAGAATTCCTTAGGGGGAAGGGCTGAAACAGGTGAACAGGTACCATCTTCACCAGCAGGCTTTAAGGACAATCTGTGGCCTTGTTTGGGCTGAAATCCTGGCCCGCCTTCAGGTATCAGGGGCCTTTTATCTTCTGCTTGTTATTCTCTTCTTGGACTCCCAGGCAGCTCATAGTGAGATGCTCACAGGGATAGGGTGATAAAAATCTGATTTCTGAGTGTGAGTGAAAGAATTCAGTGCCTTAGGGAATTGCCATATTCAGTGAAATATTGTGGACAATTACAGAATGAAAGATGAGGGCTGGTTGACAAATTTCAAACAAAACCTTTTCCTGTCAGGCACGGAGGGGTTGTCACAATTTCAATTTTCCTCACAAAAAGATTGATTTCTGTGGAATGTTCCATTGGGCAAAATAAAATAAAAATAGGTTCTTTTTGGTTGGTTGTGACTCTGTGTCTGCCTGTGTCTTCGCAGTGCATCGTGGGAGTTGTATTTCTGGGTTCCCTCATGTTCCCATTCTCCAATATGGACCCTGCTCCCTGGATGGATTGTGTTTCCCAGGATGCATTGCTCTATGAAATATGTGGTGTGCCTTGGAGAGGTAGAATGATTCCATTGAACTGAACTCAGGGACAGGAGTGGAGTTTGGCAAATAACTCATTTTCTGGCTCTGTGGGAGTTGCAGTAAATCAAGAAAAAAAATGGTTCAGGTCAAACTGAAACTGGATATTTTGGGAATTTATGGTGAATGAAAGAAATCCTGTTTGGATTTATTCCAGAACATGAAGTTAAGCCTGGCTCTCTCAAATACCAGGTGAGTGCCGTAACCACTGGGCAAACGGTTATAAGGGGAGAGAGTAGTATCAGAGGCACAACTTCCCCCCGCTCTGGCTGTTTTGTGAATGCCCCAAACTGTTCATGTCAAATAAGTGACCAAAACTGCATTTTTCATCAAATAAATTATTCCTCTAAAACGTTTTGACTGTCTCCAGTCAGCAAAACCTATGTTCAGAGTGGGGACACTCTCTTGGTATGTCTTTGCACAGTGCCTAGCACAATGGGGTACTGGTATTGGCTATCATCAGGAGTAACTTAGAAGGAAAAGAGCCCAAGGAAAGGCCTTCGTATAATGCTGTTATTGTGGGTTATCTACTCCTGGATGAGAAGAGATAATTGTCTTTGTTCCTGCTCTGAAGGTGAAGGCTCCCGCAGATGATGCTGTACAGCGTCTGCCCCGCTGCGTAAACACTGAAACAGGTGGTGAGCAGGAGGGATATTCCCCAGCAAATCCCGAATGAACTGAAAGGCTACAGCTCTCGGGGCAGGGCCAGCAGATCACAGTATCATCAAAGAAAGACTGCAAGACATCAAACTTGCCTTCCACATCCCACACAGGTGATCTAACCGTTGGTCTAGCATGTATAAGGGAATGGGCATCAAGACCTTCCCCAGTGTTTTGTGATATTAGCCCTTGAAAAATGCCCAGGAACAAAATGTTTTCTTCAATCTGAAATGGCCTTTTTCTTGCTTCTTTCAAGTTGCCAAAATGTTCAGCATTTTCAGATTCAGCTCCACCCAAAATGATATTTTATTTTTATTTCTCAGAACTAATCAATCAGTTATTCGTCCAGATTTACATCTGACGATCATCCATGCCTAATGGCCTGTACAGTAGAGCAAATGGACCAGGCCAATATTAACATAAATGCTTAGCTGGAATGATGCAACTCTGTGACAGAATGCACCCCTGCATTCCCACCCTGCAGACTACCTTAATAATCTTTGTGCAATCCTTTTTGGGTGGGTGCTGGAGCCCCGAAGCACCCACAGAGTCTGCGCCTATGTCTCGAACAAGATAATACCAGGATGACAGGGTGATGGATAGAGATGTTTTGATGAAACTAACATGTATAAGGTAAAGGGCAGTAACTAATCACGTCACAGGGGCGATACATAATCTGTTTGTGTCAGTGTATAAAAGAGGGGTCGCAGAGCGGGTCTCTTTGTCCGGCCAAGGTGGGAACAGAAAGTCCCGCTGTTCTCTGCGCCGGTCCATTGCCACAGGCATGCCTGTCTCAGTATCCCTGTAGAGTCGATGGAATGCTACTTCCGTGATATGTCAGCAATGAACCTGGCCGAGTGCCTTCGCTACTGAACGGAGTCTGTGGTCGTATTGGGCAGTTTGATTGAAGTCTGCTGTTCGGGCTGTCGGGCCCGAGTCAGTGCAGCACACAGAGAGGTACCTTGCAGCTAACAACTGACAACAGTAGCTACACTGCTTTTTTTCGTGCATGAGATCAATCAAAACTATATGTGTACGGACAGCTGGAAATTACATCTCCAGCTCTTGTGTAGACATACCTGCAGACATCCAACAACTAAACATAAAAGGGGCAGATGATATACAATTCTCTTGTCTTATACTTAGATTGTCAACTCTTTGAGGCATGGACTGTCTTTTTGTTCTGCCTTTGCACAGCACCCAGCACAAGGGGGCCCTGGGGCTCCTAGGTACTCTGATAATCATAGTAATAATAATAATATCCTTAAGTGTAGGAATGAGCAACTCAGGAACACCTGAGGAGTGCAAGACATCACAATCAGTGACCTTCAGTCACCAGCTCTCTTAGGCACTGAGAGAATTTTGAGGAAGGTCAAAGGAGAATGAGTTCAGGGGAGGACCTAAGACTCAGGAATTCTGTAGCGGTTTTAACAAAACTCCTGACTGTCCAAACCTACGGAGTCAGATCATGGTCAGGATTTATTGGTGACTTGTGGGAATTTTAGACAGTAGCTTTCCCCTTTTTAAGCTTAAAGACCTGGTATGTTGTGAAGGCTATTTAAAAAAAAATCCCTGTGGTGTAACACTGAAGGATAATAATATAATAATAAAAACAGCACACACACTGATATCACTGCAAATGATTTACATTGGAACTAGGAATTACAACTCTTTGACTACTACAAACTACTTTATGGATTTTGGATTTCCTCAACTCTCATCATGTGGGGTCTTTAAAACCATTTCTTGCAGCAAGCCACCCCTCTGGAACACCACCCAATTGTTCTCTCCCTCCAGGAGCATTTTGTTTGGCAAACACCCAGTTGCCTTGCACAATGAATTGGTGCTTCTTGAGGCATCAGATCTGAAAAAAGGAAAGATTATCAACACTAATTTACTCACAATAAAAAAAAAACCCGGCACACAGACAGGAAGTCTTATTTCAGGTAAACAGTCATGATGTAAATTGCCCCAGCTATTCAGTTAATAGCATGGATATGCGAACATGTAAATATAGTGGCCATTTTTTTCTATCAGTTGTGCCAGGAGTATCCCCAGTGATATCAGTGAAGTATCCCTTTAAATAGTTTGTGAACCTTCTAGTGGAGCTCATTGTCGTCTGCGCTTTAGAAGCTGCCAGCAGTCAGCCAGAGCACCAGTACGTATGTGGCTAGGCCTCACATGTTTGTGTGTATCTAGAAGACATGACTAGATGGGACCCCATTGTGCCCTGTGGTTTCTTCATATTGTTTTCTTGTGTGAAGATCACAGGACTTACAAATAATGATGATGTAGCAGCCAGAGGTCCCAATCAGGACTGAGACCCCATTGCAGTAGACACAGGTACAAACAGAATAAGAGACATTTTTCTGCAGAGCTTAGAGTCTAAACAGACAAGACACAACAAGTATCCTGAATTCAAACTGGAATAGATGCAGAGAACAGCTACTAGGATGGTCAGGGGAATGGAGGATCTATCTTAGGAGTGGAGACTGGAGGAACATGGCTAGTTTAGCCTGGCAAGATGAAGGCTGAGGGGGGAATATGATTACCCTCGATAAACAACTCAGGGAGTAAACACCAGGGAGGGAGAAGAGCTATTTAAAATAAGGGACAATGATGGCACAAGAACCAATGGGTATGAATAAATGGCCATGAATAAATTAGTCTGGAAATTAAAAGAAGCTTTCTCACCATTACAGAAAGGAGCTTCTGGAACAGCCTTTCCATAGGAGTCATGGGGGCAAACCACTTAAGTAACTTGGTAAATGTATTAACAGGATTATATGATGGGGTTGCTTGCAATAGCAGGGAACTAGACTTGATGACCTGGCACGTTTTTCTATTTGCCACAGAATCACCATGTTGGTTACAGGGCATAGCTCCTTGCCCCACCCAGAACATGGAGCCTCTGGGGATTTTCTTAAGCTGAAAGAGTTATCTATCTACTCAAGCCTGTCTATCAAGATCATTAATAGTCAAAAATATGTTCAGATAGGATGTTTTTTGTGGGTGAGTGCACTCTGTTTCAGTGTTGAATCAGTGATAACCAAATAACCAAGTCTCTTTGTCTTCTAGCTAGTTTGCTAGCTACATACCTCATACAATAATGTTTCAGTAGCTATAACAGCCTTTTATTTTTAATTTTGAGCTGTTCTTCCAGTGAGAGACTCCCAGGAGTCTAGCTAGCATCTACTAGCCAGTGAGAGATTAATTCTTCGTGTCTTTGCATGTGACCATTTCCATGAGGAAGGCACAGGAGGATTTGCCAAAGGACCATTCAGCAATAAAAATTCCACAACTGGTCATGTTTGGTCACAAGTCACATCTGAGATGCTTTAATAATTGGACATGTCCCCCATATATGCATGAAGCCTTTGCTTTTGACACAATTTCTCCAGCTGTTCTTCCTGTGAAGTCTCTATATCTGTTTTAATATAGCTAGTGTCAATGGCATTTTAAGCACTTTAGATTGCTGCCTATCCCCAAAATAACTGCATGCCTTCCTTGTTGTCCTACAAACAAAATGGGAGTTGTCTGGGCATCAAGTATAACCTTGTCTTGTATTATCATGTTTAATATTGTATTGGCTCTGGGTATTGCCCAGGGATGAGCATCTCTCTTCCATTAATACATTACATTCATATCTATTCTATTCATCTCTTACCTGGAGATGAGATTTCAGCAGCATCATCCTGGGCTTCGGCTTCTACTGCGTCTGGAGCTTGGGCCTTGGCCTCATTCTTTATCACAGCCACGGCCTCGCTCTGGGTCTGGAAGACCAAGAAGACAACAGCAAAGAGAAGGAAAAGGATCTTCATGGCCAAAGTTTGGCAAGAATCTCAATGTACCTGCAGAGATGAGCAAAGCAAAGACAGAGAGAGGTTCTTTAGTTGAAAGGAGATGGAGAGTCCCTGTATTTATAATGAGTCACCAATCTGAGGGAAAGATAGTCCAGGAGATAGTCCTTTGGGGTTGGGTTCTGGGGCTATTAAACTGCTCCAAGCTCCCTTTGATGTCGTTTGATCTGATGGCTGTCCCCTGAGCAGCACGTCCTTTCTTTTGACTCTGGATTTAGCTCTGTCAATAGCCCTCACAGCTCCCCATCTGTTTCATTATTAAATTGCAGGTGTACAGATGTCACATCTGAGGGAGCCGTCCTCTCCTTCAGTTTCAGGAGAAAGTAAAATATTTTTCATTTCTTCCTCTTCTGAAAATGGAAAATACAGGGCCAGATTCTGAGAATTGCATCGCAGGAAGTGCAGGACAGCTGGCATAGCCTGGGTTGGGAATGGCAAAAGTGACATGCAGGGAGGGCATTGTGAATTCTGGCTTGGCTGAGGACTTGCTTGGACCCTGGAGAAACTCAGTGAAGCTCCCTGGGCTCTACTAAGTTACATGACCCTTGCATGGCTGTCTATGGCCACTCTGCCTCCCAGAATAACTAGAACGCAGAGCCAACAGACTATGCCTCTTCCCTAAGTCAATATGCACATTCCTGCCCCTCTGTTGTGGCACGAAGATAGGGGCTGTGAAGGAGTCAACGTAGGTCCAGCTGCAATTCCAGCAGATCACAGTAACATCAAAGGAAGACTGGAGCCATTTCATGCTTTTATTCACCTGCCAATACAATGGGCCAGAAGAAACTACTTGGATTATCCAGGCTGGCCCCTGTGCTTCACAAAGGTGTTCACAACATCATCGAATTATGGAAATTAGGTCATCTAATCCATGTCCCTGAGGCCAATGCAAGCTTGTTTTTAGCAGTCTTCTTGGAACAGGTGCAGAGAAGACATGTCACCGCTCAGTGCCTAGGTTCCCCAACTGTGAAATGGGGACAATGATATTAACTTCCTTTGTAAAGTCCTTTGAGATCTATGGATGAGAAGTTGTAGATGTAACAACCAGGTGTCATTACAATTAACAAGCTATAAAGCAAATAGTACAGAAAAGGACTTTTGTGCTTAAACTCATATTCACCCTAGGGACCTTGATCTGTTCATACATTTTCAATAATGACAGCCCTTTTCTTCATGCAATACAAAGTGCTGGTTAACACAGATTATAAAACAATGCATTTTTGCACTGTAGTCCCCGCTCCCCTATGTGCGCTGGTCTCCCTCCAGGCCTGCAAGATGGAATTGTTAAAAAAACCTGAGGCACTTACCCCAGCCTCATCCAGAAACCGAGTTTCGCTCCGAACTGATTGTGCCGTCATTCAGAATAGCATAGTGTGTGCTCTTCTGGGCTCCATTGGACCTCGTGGGCTTGGTTTAATAAGATGAACAATAATTGGTTGAACCATAATCATAATCACAATCACATGAGCCATAATTGGGCTAGTTAGATTGAGGCAACTATACATATTTGCTTACACAGAACAGACGAGATAACTAATTCTGGAAAAAAATAGACTGGCCCTGTTTCCCCGCTGCAATACACTAGTTCTGTACTGGTGGATCTTCTTTGGGCCAATTCCTCACCTGGGGTTAATCGATTTAGCTCCCTTAACATCTACAGAACTATGGGGATTCACACTGGCTGAGAAGCTGGCTCCTTGATTTCAGTGGAGTTACGCCGAGCTAAAACGGAAGCAACATGGGAGACAATCAGGTCCAATTTCTCTTGGAAAGGGATTCAAAGTATAAAAGACCTCGCTTATTATTTCTGTTTTGAGCAATACCAACTGCGATATCAGAGAAACAATCGTTAAGTCTGCAACAGATGTTATCTTCATTTATTGGGGAAACGAAGACACCCTGACTTAGGGTTTCAGATCTGTACACACCTCCACTGGGCATCAGACTTAATACCTCATAGAGATGAACGGGCCAGTTCACCCCTCTCACAGCTATTGCTTCAGGTCACACCAGCAGAGGTGGGTCAGCACATTTTGAAAAATGGCGTCCTCTGTGCGATGCGAGGATGATTCAGGACAAAACCACGTCCAGTAGCAGACAGACGCCTGTCCAAAAAGAGGACTGTACAGCTTAAGAGCAGACAAATCACCTGCTGATGTGCATCCTGAAGGGGTCTCTTCTTTGCCTTATAGGTATACCCCGCAAAGTTCATTGGCTGTGGCTTGTTTTCATATTTTTTTTACCCTTTGTGCTCCCTTCCTGCCAATTTTACATGTCTTTATTAACATCTGACTTTTTATGTAAATGGGCACCGATTGTGTTAACTTCGGAAGCTTGATTTACCACCCAACAGAGTGAGATGAATAAACATCTCTTCTCTGAGAGGAAACCTGTTTGTCACCTCTGCTGGTGACTAATTCCATCATAGGTTTCAGAGTGGTAGCCGTGTTAGCCTGTATCAGCAAAAACAGCGAGGAGTCCTTGTGGCACCTGAGAGACTAACAAATGTATTTGGGCATAAGCTTTCGTGGGCTAAAACCCACTTCATCAGATGCATGGAGTGAAAAATACAGGAGGCAGGTATATATATTACAGCACATGAAAAGATGGGAGTTGCTTTACCAAGTGGGGGGTCAGCACCAGAATCAGGATATTCCTGTAACCCCCATGCTAGCTGGCAATAAGGGATTCTTGGGTCACACTCACCCCACCTCTAAACTGAACTCAGGCCTCCACTCACGTCTTTCCATCCTCTAGCTTCTTCCTCTGTCCCGCCCATCTCCTCGGCTCTTCTTCCATCCCCCCACTGCCCCTGCCCGCAAATTCATTCCCTGCCCCCCGCGCCTCTCTCCCAGCAAACTGAACTTGTAGCTTTGCACCTTCCTGCTCTTGGCACATCAATCACTTGCTGCTTCCCCATTCAGCAAATTGATGCTCCTACATTTGCTCCTACATCACGCTGCAGCTTATCTGCAGGCTCTTTTTGGTATAAAGGTGAGTGTATGATATCCCAGAAATACCCTTCCTTCCCCACCCTCCTGGCAGAAGCCAGTTGCAGGATGGGATCCATCATGTGCTAGGCACGCCCCTCTCTAGATATGCCTAGAGTCAATCCTGCAGCCTCTGTGAGGCTGTCAGGGCCAAATCCAGCCCTTGGGACACGGACAGAGAGGGCAGAGGGGAGGGCAGGCAGCTTTCAGTCACCTTCGCACTTCCCTTATTCTGAGCTCATAAGTAGCCAGTTTGGCCCATAGGGCAGTTTAGAGCAGCCCAAGGAGCTTAGTCAACATGTTCCCACTCCCCCATGGGTCATTCCAGCGGCCAGTAACAGCGAAGGCATGGGGATGTCCCAACCATACCTCCTGTGATAAATGAAGGGGTGAGGGGTAGCTCCCTTTGATGGACACCCAGCCAGCCCTTTAGCTAGCTATTAAGTCCCTCTTGGTGGCTGTTCTCTGTTTGCTTTACCTGTAAAGGATTAAAAAGTCCCCTAGGTAAAGGAAAGGGAGTGGGCACCTGACCAAAAGAGCCAATGGGAAGGCTAGAACTTTTTAAAATGGGGACAAAACTTCCCCTTTGGGTATGTCTGTTGTTGTTCTCCAGAGAGCGGAGACACAGAGCAGCAATGCTATAAGCAGCTTTAAAACCAAGTATGAAAAAGCATCAATTCATACCTCAAACCTACTTATCTGAAACCCTAAATATGGAAGTAAATCAGGGAATGTCTAGGAAGAGGCAATTAGGGTTATTTCTTTTATTTCTTACTGGCTTGTGGACTCCGCTGTGCTAACCCCAGATGCTTTTGTTTTGCATGGAACTTTTAAGTTGAACCTCAAGAGAGCTATCTTGATGTTTAATTTTTGTAAGTAGGTTTTTTAAATCTAGCAAAAGTCTAAGTTCCAGATGTATTTTATTTCTTTTTGGTTTTAATAAAATGTACCTTTTTTAAGAACGGGATTGGATTTTTTGTGTCCCTAAGAGGGTTGTGCGTATTTTTTTTAATTAGCTGGTGGCAAGAGCTGATTTCTTTGTTTTCCTTTTTCAGCTCTTCCCTGGAGTGGGGGTGATAGGGCTTGAAGGTACCCCACAGGAAGGAATTCCCAAGTGCACCTTCCTGGGTTCTAAAAGGGGTGGGATGCGTTTGGGTGATGGTCGCATCTACCCATCCAAGGTCAGAGAGAAGCTGTAACCTTGGGAGTTTAATACAAGCCTGGAGTGGCCAGTGTGAATTTTTAAAATCCTTGCGGGCCCCCACCTCCTGCACTCGGAGTGCCAGAGTGGGGAATCAGCCTTGACGCCTCCCCTCTCCAGGGAACACCCCCTCCTCCTCCCACGTGATATCTCATCTGCACCTAGGGTGAGCAGATCACAAGAATAAAATATCAGGACACATAGGGGGGAGGCTCACAGCCCTCACTGGAGCCTTGGGGGAGGGGTATGCACAGCCCAAGGAAGCTGCAGTTTGGGGAACATAGCCCTGGCCAGAAACCATGGGTTGGGGTCACACTGCCCCGGCTCTGGCCCCTGCTGCAAGCCACGGGTCAGTCGTGGGTGCACGGCCCCAGCTCTGGCTCCCGCCACAAGCCATGGGTCGGTTGGGGGCGCATGGCCCTGGCTCCGGCCCCTGCTGCAAGGGGGAGTCTCAGGGCTGCAGCAGGGAGTTGGGGTGTGGGAGCGGGTTCGGGGTGCTGACTCCGGGAGGGAGTTTGGGTGCAGAAGGGGGCTCAGGGCTGAGACTTGTGGTGCAGGCTCCGGGCAGCACTTACCACAGGTGATTCCCCAGAAGTGGCGACATCTCCCTCTGGTCCTAGGCAGAGGCGTGGCAGGGCAGGTCTGCACGCTGCCTCGCCCACAGGCACTGTCCCCGCAGCTCCTATTGGCAGTGGTTCCCAGCCAATGGGAGCTGCGGAGCAGGCGCTCATGGCAGGGGCAGCATGCAGAGCCCCCCTGGCCATCCCTTCACCTAGGAGCCAGAGGGAGATGTTGCCACTTCTGGGGAGCTACACAGAGCCAGGTAGGGAGCCTGCCAGCCCCGCACCAACCGGACACCTGGCAACCCTACAATATCGGGACAAATGGCGTTCCGATCGTACATCGGTCGGAACACGGGACAAAGAATTAAATGTCAGGACAGTCCTGATTTTATTGGGCTGTCTGGTCACCCTATCTGCACTCAGGGCTTCTGCTGGCTGGACTGACTCTATGCTTGGCAGGGACTCATGCCATATCAGCAAAACTCTCTAGTGGAGCTCATCCATAATTGTGTTCTGGTTCCTTCAGGCTGCAATGCTGGGGAAAAGGTTCTTTGGGGTAAGGATGAATCAGACCCCTGTTGTCCATCAGGAGAGCAGGTGGGGAAGAGCCAGCATGGCTCATTCTTCTTTCAGTTCCAGCCTGCTTTCCTCACCCAGCAGTTTTAGTTTTGTATCTACTGGAACAGAGATGGGTCAATCCACAGGTGACCATGTGTGACTGGTGCAAAGCTTCCTGGTCACAGTGGTTGACTATTACAGACGAGACGTGGTTCACATCAGGGTACCATGCAGCATATTGGGGGTTGGATAAATGTGTCCAGATTCCATGCGTCCTCATCATATTGAGAGTATATAAATATTTTGTGAGTGGAGAATGGCTTTTGCTATATTCTTTAGGAGATGAAGTTATAAGTTATATATACTATCTAGCTTGTTATTATACATGACTGGGAGGCAATGGATACCTTAGTTGAAAGGCAACAAGGAGTGTTATGTAGTTTGAACCCGAGAGAAAAAGTTATGAAATATTCATTGGAGGAAGGAGACTGGAACCTGAAGCTCCCAGGTGAGCACCCTAAGCACCAGACTAGAAAGCCGTTTGTTTTCTCATTCTCTCTCAGGCCTAATGACTATTCAAGGATTTTATACAAAGTAGAAAGGCTTCAAGAGAAGAAATAACTCCCAAGAAATAGCCTATAAGGCAAATGGGGAGGATATTGTTCCTCAGTAAGGTTTCAAACTTGGCTTCCACATCCCACACAGGTGATCTAAGCACTGGTCTAGCATGTATAAGGGAATGGGCATCAAGACCTTCCCCAGTGTTTTGTGATACTAGCCCTTGAAAAATGCCGAGGAACAAAATGTTTTCTTCAATCTGAAATGGCCTTTTTCTTGCTTCTTTCAAGCTGCCAAAACGTTCAGCATTTTCAGATTCAGTTCCACCCAAAATGATATTTTATTTTTATTTCTCAGAACTAATCAATCAGTTATTCGTCCAGATTTACATCTGACGATCATCCATGCCTAATGGCTTGTATGGTAGAGCAAATGGACCAGGCCAATATTAACATAAATGCTTAGCTGGAATGATGCAACTCTGTGACAGAATGCACCCCTGCATTCCCACCCTGCGGACTACCATAATAATCTTTGTGCAATCCTTTTTGGGTGGGTGCTGGAGCCCCGAAGCACCCGCAGAGTCTGCGCCTATGCCTTGAACAAGACAATGCCAGGATGACAGGGTGATGGATAGAGATGTTTTGATCAAACTAACACATACAAGGTAAAGGGCAGTAACTAATCACGTCACTGGGGCGATACATAATCTGTTTGTTTGTGTCAGTGTATAAAAGAGGGGTCGCAGAGCGGGTCTCTTTGTCCGGCCAAGGTGGGAACAGAAAGTCCCGCTGTTCTCTGCGCCGGTCCATTGCCACAGGCATGCCTGTCTCAGTATCCCTGTAGAGTCGATGGAATGCTACTTCCGTGATATGTCAGGAATGAACCTGGCCGAGTGCCTTCGCTACTGAACGGAGTCTGTGGTCGTATTGGGCAGTTTGATTGAAGTCTGCTGTTCGGGCTGTCGGGCCCGAGTCAGTGCAGCACACAGAGAGGTACCTTGCAGCTAACAACCGACAACAGTAGCTACACTGCTTTTTTTCGTGCATGAGATCAATCAAAACTATATGTGTACAGACAGCTGGAAATTACATCTCCAGCTCTTGTGTGGACGTACCCGCAGACATCCAACAACTAAACATAAAAGGGGCAAATGATATACAATTCTCTTGTCTTATACTTAGATTGTCAACTCTTTGAGGCATGGACTGTCTTTTTATTCTGCCTTTGCACAGCACCCAGCACAAGGGGGCCCTGGGGCTCCTAGGTACTCTGATAATCATAGTAATAATAATAATATCCTTAAGTGTAGGAATGAGCAACTCAGGAACACCTGAGGAGTGCAAGACATCACAATCAGTGACCTTCAGTCACCAGCTCTCTTAGGCACTGAGAGAATTTTGAGGAAGGTCAAAGGAGAATGAGTTCAGGGGAGGACCTAAGACTCAGGAATTCTGCCGCGGTTTTAACAAAACTCCTGACTGTCCAAACCTACGGAGTCAGATCATGGTCAGGATTTATTGGTGACTTGTGGGAATTTTAGACAGTAGCTTTCCCCTTTTTAAGCTTAAAGACCTTGTATGTTGTGAAGGCTATTTAAAAAGAAATCCCTGTGATGTAACACTGAAGGATAATAATATAATAATAAAAACAGCACACACACTGATATCACTGCAAATGATTTACATTGGAACTAGGAATTACAACTCTTTGACTACTACAAACTACTTTCTGGATTCTGGATTTCTTCAGGTCTCATGCTGTGGCATCTTTAAAACCTTTTCCTGCAGCAAGACACCCCTCTGAAACACGACCCAATTGTTCTCTCCCTCCGGGAGCATCTGATTCGGCAAACACCCAGTTTCATTGCACAAAATATTGGTGCTTCTTGAGGCATCAGATCTGAAAAAAGGAAAGATTATCAACACTAATTTACTCACAATAAAAAAAAATCGGCACACAGACAGGAAGTCCTATTTCAGGTAAACAGTCATGATGTAAATTGCCCCAGCTATTCAGTTAATAGCATGGATATGCGAACATGTAAATATAGTGGCCATTTTTTTCTATCAGTTGTGCCAGGGGGATCCCCAGTGATATCAGTGAAGTATCCCTTTAAATAGTTTGTGAACCTTCTAGTGGAGCTCATTGTCGTCTGCGCTTTAGAAGCTGCCAGCAGTCAGCCAGAGCACCAGTACGTATGTGGCTAGGCCTCACATGTTTGTGTGTATCTAGAAGACATGACTAGATGGGACCCCATTGTGCCCTGTGGTTTCTTCATATTGTTTTCTTGTGTGAAGAGCACAAGACTTACAAATAATGATGATGTGGCAGCCGGAGGTCCCAATCAGGACTGAGACCCCATTGCAGTAGACACAGGTACAAACAGAATAAGAGACATTTTTCTGCAGAGCTTAGAGTCTAAACAGACAAGACACAACAAGTATCCTGAATTCAAACTGGAATAGATGCAGAGAACAGCTACTAGGATGGTCAGGGGAATGGAGGATCTATCTTAGGAGTGGAGACTGGAGGAACATGGCTAGTTTAGCCTGGCAAGATGAAGGCTGAGGGGGGAATATGATTACCCTCGATAAACAACTCAGGGAGTAAACGCCAGGGAGGGAGAAGAGCTATTTAAAATAAGGGACAGTGCTGGCACAAGAACCAATGGGTATGAATAAATGGCCATGAATAAATTAGTCTGGAAATTAAAAGAAGCTTTCTCACCATTACAGAAAGGAGTTTCTGGAACAGCCTTCCCATAGGAGTCATGGGGGCAAACCACTTAAGTAACTTGGTAAATGTATTAACAGGATTATATGATGGGGTTGCTTGCAATAGCAGGGAACCAGACTTGATGACCTGGCACGTTTTTCAATTTGCCACAGAATCACCATGTTGGTTACAGGGCATAGCTCCTTGCCCCACCCAGAACATGGAGCCTCTGGGGATTTTCTTAAGCTGAAAGAGTTATCTATCTACTCAAGCCTGTCTATCAAGATCATTAATAGTCAAAAATATGTTCAGATAGGATGTTTTTTGTGGGTGAGTGCACTCTGTCTCAGTGTTGAATCAGTGATAACCAAATAACCAAGTCTCTTTGTCTTCTAGCTAGTTTGCTAGCTACATACCTCATACAATAATGTTTCAGTAGTTATAACAGCCTTTTATTTTTAATTTTGAGCTGTTCTTCCAGTGAGAGACTCCCAGGAGTCTAGCTAGCATCTACTAGCCAGTGAGAGATTAATTCTTCGTGTCTTTGCATGTGACCATTTCCATGAGGAAGGCACAGGAGGATTTGCCAAAGGACCATTCAGCAATAAAAATTCCACAACTGGTCATGTTTGGTCACAAGTCACATCTGAGATGCTTTAATAATTGGACATGTCCCCCATATATGCATGAAGCCTTTGCCCAGGGATGAGCATCTCTCTTCCATTAATACATTACATTCATATCTATTCTATTCATCTCTTACCTGGAGATGAGATTTCAGCAGCCTCATCCTGGGCTTCGGCTTCTACTGCGTCTGGAGCTTGGGCCTCAGCCTCATTCTTTGTCTCAGCCACGGCCTCACTCTGGGTCTGGAAGACCAGGAAGACAACAGCAAAGAGAAGGAAAAGGATCTTCATGGCGAAACTTTGGCAAGAATCTCAATGTACCTGCAGAGATGAGCAAAGCAAAGACAGAGTGAGGTTCTTTAGTTGAAAGGAGATGGAGAGTCCCTGTATTTATAATGAGTCACCAATCTGAGGGAAAGATAGTCCAGGAGATAGTCCTTTCGGGTTGGGTTCTGGGGCTATTAAACTGCTCCAAGCTCCCTTTGATGTCGTTTGATCTGATGGCTGTCCCCTGAGCAGCACGTCCTTTCTTTTGACTCTGGATTTAGCTCTGTCAATAGCCCTCACAGCTCCCCATCTGTTTCATTATTAAATTGCAGGTGTACAGATGTCACATCTGAGGGAGCCGTCCTCTCCTTCAGTTTCAGGAGAAAGAAAAATATTTTTCATTTCTTCCTCTTCTGAAAATGGAAAATACAGGCCCAGATTCTGAGAATTGCGTCGCAGGAAGTACAGGACAGCTGGCATAGCCTGGGTTGGGAATGGCAAAAGCGACATGCAGGGAGGGCATTGTGAATTCTGGCTTGGCTGAGGACTTGCTTGGACCCTGGAGAAACTCAGTGAAGCTCCCTGGGCTCTACTAAGTTACATGACCCTTGCACGGCTGTCTATGGCCACTCTGCCTCCCAGAATAACTAGAACGCAGAGCCAACAGACTATGCCTCTTCCCTAAGTCAATATGCACATTCCTGCCCCTCTGTTGTGGCACGAAGATAGGGGCTGTGAAGGAGTCAACGTAGGTCCAGCTGCAATTCCAAATGGTCACCAAGGGACTCTTTCTGTGCCAGTGGAATTCCTTAGGGGGACACGGCACCCCTTTAACCCACTGGAGCAGTGTAAGGGGCTGAAACAGGGGGACAGAATCGGCTCACAGCTTGCGCCATCTTCACAAGCAGGCTGAGCGCTTTAGGGACAATCTGTGGCCTTGTCTGGGCTGAAATCCTGGCCGCCTTCAGACATCAGGGGCCTTTAACCTTCTGCTTGTTATTCTCTTCTTGGACCCCCTGGCAGCTCACGTGAGATGTACACAGGGATAGGGTGCTAAAAAACTGATATCAGAGTGTCTGTGAAAGAATTCAGTGCCCTAGGAACTGCCATATACAGTGAACTATTGTGGACAATAGAAGGAATTATTCGGGATGGTTGAAAACTTTCAAACAAAACCTTTTCCTATCAGACACTGGAGTTTGTCTCAATTCAAATTTTCCTCAAAAATAGATTGATTTCTGTGGAAAGTTCCAGTGCCAAATATAAAATAATAACAGGTTCTTTTTGGTTGAATGGGACTGTTTGTGCCTGCCTGTGACTTCACAGTGCATCATGGGAGTTGTATTTCTGGGTTCCTTCCTGCTCCCATTCCTCCCTATGGGCCCTGCTCCCTGCGTGGATTGCTATATAGAATATCCGATATGCCTTGGAGAGGTAGAATGATCCCATTGACTTGGACTCAGAGACAGGAGTAGAGCTTGGCAAATCATTCATTTTTTGGTTCAGTGACTGGTCTAATAAATCAAGAAAAAAAATGGTTCAGGACAAACCACATCTGGATTTTTTTTGTAAATCAAAGAAATCCTTTTTGGGTCTATTCCAGAACAGGAATTTGAGCCTGGATCTCTCACATACCAGGTGAGTGCCACAACCACTGGGCAAAAGGGTAGAGAGCAGCAGCAGAGCCAGCACTTCCTCCTGCTCCAGCTGTCTTGTGAAAGGCCCGAACTATTCATGTCAAATAAGTACATTTTTCATCACATAGACTATTCATCCAAAAAGTTTTGCTTGGCGCTTGTCAGTAATCCTGGGTTCTGTTCTAAGTTCTCCCACTGACCTGGCATGTTACCTTGAAGAAGTCACTTCACCTCCCTGTGCCTCTGTTTTCAATCCCACACTTTCTCTGTTTAGCCTGTGAACCCTTTGCAGTGGGGACAGTCTCCTGCTATGTCTTTTCACAGTGCCTCGTACAATGGGTACTGCTATTGGCTGTGGCCTCTAAGCACTACCGTCATACAAATAATAATAATAATAATAATTAATAATAATATGATATCAATAGTCTTGGAAGAATCTGATTTTTCTCAGTAAATCCGAGTAAACCACAATTCCGCCGTACAAACACAAACCCATGGAACATATGCTAATCGATAATAATAAGGCTTGGAAAGATTAGATTATTTTCCCTGTTTATGGGTAAAAGTGGATTTCAGTGTTCATAGTCAAATTCACCAAAAAGGATTTCCATTAAGAATAATTAGGCTTGGAAAGATTAGATTTTTATTGGTAAATGTCGGTAAATGTTGCTTTCCCTGTCCACGTACGAACCGACGAAACAATATTTCCATCATTTCCATCAAAAATTACAATATTACAAAATTACAATCAATATTTCCAATATTTCCATCAAAAATTACACAGAGGCAAAGTAAGAAAAATGTTTCCTGAAAAATTCTTAGTTTGATTTGAGATTCAAAAAGTGTGTGCTGTTCTTAAAATATTGTCTGACACTCCCTGCCCCACACACACACTTTATTTCCTGCAATTGTGAAAATTTAAATAGATAAAAACTATTAGAGAGGTTTAAAACCCATCATTTTGCTCAACTGTGAAAATGTAAATTGATAAAGTTTGAAAAAAAAGATTAACAATAAAAATTGATATTATTCATTGAAAGTATAAACAATTAAAAATAGAAATTCAGCCAAGCCTACACATAAATGACTCAAGCTATGGGACTTGGACTGGTATAATAATACCTAGCACTTGATAACACTTGTTATCAACCTGAGAGACTTGGGAAGTGAGGACGTCATCAGGAGTAACATGGAAGGAAAACAGCCCAAGGAAAGACCGTCGTATAATGCTGTTATTGTGGGTTATCTACTCCTGGATGAGAAGAGATCATTGTCTTTGTTCCTGCTCTGAAGGTGAAGGCTACCTCGGATGATGCTGTACAGCGTCTGCCCCGCTGAGTAAACACTGAAACAGGTGGTGAGCAGGAGGGATATTCCCCAGCAAATCCCGAATGAACTGAAAGGCTACAGCTCTCGGGGCAGGGCCAGCAGATCACAGTAACATCAAAGGAAGACTGGAGCCATTTCATGCTTTTATTCACCTGCCAATACAATGGGCCAGAATTTAATACAAGCCTGGAGTGGCCAGTATGAATTTTTAAAATCCTTGCGGGCCCCCACCTCCTGCACTCGGAGTGCCAGAGTGGGGAATCAGCCTTGACGCCTCTCCTCTCCAGGGAACACCCCCTCCTCCTCCCGCGTGATATCTCATCTGCACCTAGGGTGAGCAGATCACAAGAATAAAATATCAGGACACATAGAGGGGAGCCACAGGCTCACAGCAATCACTGGAGCCTTGCGGGAGGGGTATGCACAGCCCTAGGAAGCTGCG
Source organism: Chelonia mydas (assembly GCF_015237465.2). Taxonomy (NCBI): domain Eukaryota; kingdom Metazoa; phylum Chordata; order Testudines; family Cheloniidae; genus Chelonia; species Chelonia mydas. The sequence continues at coordinate 9,811,957 of NC_057851.1, read as the reverse complement.
GTTTGGGGCACATGGCCCTGGCCAGAAACCACGTATTGGGGTCACACTGCCCCGGCTCTGGCTCCTGCTGCAAGCCACGGATCAGTCGTGGGTGCACGGCCCCAGCTCTGGCTCCCGCCACAAGCCGTGGGTCGGTTGGAGGCTCATGGACCCTGGCTCTGGCCCCTGCTGCAAGGGGGAGTCTCAGGGCTGCAGCAGGGGGTTGGGGTGTGGGAGCGGGTTCGGGGTGCTGACTCCGGGAGGGAGTTTGGGTGCAGGAGGGGGCTCAGGGCTGAGACTTGGGGTGCAGGCTCCAGGCAGCACTTACCACAGGTTGTTCCCCAGAAGTGGCAACATCTCCCTCTGGTCCAGGCCAGAGGCGTGGCAAGGCAGCTCTGCACGCTGCCTCGCCCACATCACTGTCCCCGCAGCTCCTATTGGCGGTGGTTCCCAGCCAATGGGAGCTGCGGAGCAGGCGCTCATGGCAGGGGCAGCATGCAGAGCCCCCCTGGCCATCCCTTCACCTAGGAGCCAGAGGGAGATGTTGCTACTTCTGGGGAGCTACACAGAGCCAGGTAGGGAGCCTGCCAGCCCCGCACCAACCGGACACCTGGCAACCCTACAATATCGGGACAAATGGCGTCCCAATTGTACATCGGTCGGAACACGGGACAAAGAATTAAATGTCGGGACAGTCCTGATTTTATTGGGCTGTCTGGTCACCCTAGCTGTACTCAGGGCTTCTGCAGAGGATGGCACAAAGCTGGCTGGGCTGACTCCATGCTTGGCAGGGACTCACGCCATATCAGCAAAACTCTCTAGTGGAGCTCATCCATAATTGTGTTCTGGTTCCTTCAGGCTGCAATGCTGGGGAAAAGATTCTTTGGGGTAGGGATGAATCAGACCCCTGTTTTCCATCAGGAGAGCAGGTGGGGAAGAGCCAGCATGGCTCATTCTCCTTTCAGTTCCAGCCTGCTTTCCTCACCCAGCAGTTTTAGTTTTGTATCTACTGGAACAGAGATGGGTCAATCCACAGGTGACCATGTGTGACTGGTGCAAAGCTTCCTGGTCACAGTGGTTGACTATTACAGACGAGATGTGGTTCACATCAGGGTACCATGCAGCATATTGGGGGTTGGATAAATGTGTCCAGATTCCATGCGTCCTCATCATATTGAGAGTATATAAATATTTTGTGAGTGGAGAATGGCTTTTGCTATATTCTTTAGAAGATGAAGTTATAAGTTATATATACTATCTAGCTTGTTATTATACATGACTGGGAGGCAATGGATACCTTAGTTGAAAGGCAACAAGGAGTGTTATGTAGTTTGAACCCGAGAGAAAAAGTTATGAAATATTCATTGGAGGAAGGAGACTGGAACCTGAAGCTCCCAGGTGAGCACCCTAAGCACCAGACTAGAAAGCCGTTTGTTTTCTCATTCTCTCTCAGGCCTAATGACTATTCAAGGATTTTATACAAAGTAGAAAGGCTTCAGGAGAAGAGATAGCTCCCAAGAAATAGCCTATAAGGCAGGTGGGGAGGATATTGTTCCTCAGTAAGGTTTCAAACTTGGCTTCCACATCCCACACAGGTGATCTAAGCACTGGTCTAGCATGTATAAGGGAATGGGCATCAAGACCTTCCCCAGTGTTTTGTGATACTAGCCCTTGAAAAATGCCGAGGAACAAAATGTTTTCTTCAATCTGAAATGGCCTTTTTCTTGCTTCTTTCAAGTTGCCAAAACATTCAGCATTTTCAGATTCAGTTCCACCCAAAATGATATTTTATTTTTATTTCTCAGAACTAATCAATCAGTTATTCGTCCAGATTTACATCTGACGATCATCCATGCCTAATGGCCTGTATGGTAGAGCAAATGGACCAGGCTAATATTAACATAAATGCTTAGCTGGAATGATGTAACTCTGTGACAGAATGCACCCCTGCATTCCCACCCTGCGGACTACCATAATAATCTTTGTGCAATCCTTTTTGGGTGGGTGCTGGAGCCCTGAAGCACCCGCAGAGTCTGCGCCTATGCCTTGAACAAGACAATGCCAGGATGACAGGGTGATGGATAGAGATGTTTTGATCAAACTAACACATACAAGGTAAAGGGCAGTAACTAATCAAGTCACTGGGGCGATACATAATCTGTTTGTTTGTGTCAGTGTATAAAAGAGGGGTCGCAGAGCGGGTCTCTTTGTCCGGCCAAGGTGGGAACAGAAAGTCCCGCTGTTCTCTGCGCCGGTCCATTGCCACAGGCATGCCTGTCTCAGTATCCCTGTAGAGCCGATGGAATGCTACTTCCGTGATATGTCAGCAATGAACCTGGCCGAGTGCCTTCGCTACTGAACGGAGTCTGTGGTCGTACTGGGCAGTTTGATTGAAGTCTGCTGTTCGGGCTGTCGGGCCCGAGTCAGTGCAGCACACAGAGAGGTACCTTGCAGCTAACAACCGACAACAGTAGCTACACTGCTTTTTTTCGTGCATGAGATCAATCGAAACTATATGTGTACGGACAGCTGGAAATTACATCTCCAGCTGTTGTGTGGACGTACCCGCAGACATCCAACAACTAAACATAAAAGGGGCAAATGATATACAATTCTCTTGTCTTATACTTAGATTGTCAACTCTTTGAGGCATGGACTGTCTTTTTGTTCTGCCTTTGCACAGCACCCAGCACAAGGGGGCCCTGGGGCTCCTAGGTACTCTGATAATCATAGTAATAATAATAATATCCTTAAGTGTAGGAATGAGCAACTCAGGAACACCTGAGGAGTGCAAGACATCACAATCAGTGACCTTCAGTCACCAGCTCTCTTAGGCACTGAGAGAATTTTGAGGAAGGTCAAAGGAGAATGAGTTCAGGGGAGGACCTAAGACTCAGGAATTCTGCAGCGGTTTTAACAAAACTCCTGACTGTCCAAACCTACGGAGTCAGATCATGGTCAGGATTTATTGGTGACTTGTGGGAATTTTAGACAGTAGCTTTCCCCTTTTTAAGCTTAAAGACCTTGTATGTTGTGAAGGCTATTTAAAAAGAAATCCCTGTGATGTAACCCTGAAGGATAATAATATAATAATAAAAACAGCACACACACTGATATCACTGCAAATGATTTACATTGGAACTAGGAATTACAACTCTTTGACTACTACAAACTACTTTCTGGATTCTGGATTTCTTCAGGTCTCATGCTGTGGCATCTTTAAAACCTTTTCCTGCAGCAAGCCATCCCTCTGGAACACCACCCAATTCTTCTCTCCCTCTGGGAGCATCTGATTCGGCAAACACCCAGTTGCCTTGCACAATGTATTGGTGCTTCTTGAGGCATCAGATCTGAAAAAAGGAAAGATTATCAACTCTAATTTACTCACAATAAAAAAAAAATTGGCACACAGACAGGAAGTCTTATTTCAGGTAAACAGTCATGATGTAAATTGCCCCAGCTATTCAGTTAATAGCATGGATATGTGAACATGTAAATATAGTGGCCATTTTTTTCTATCAGTTGTGCCAGGAGGATCCCCAGTGATATCAGTGAAGTATCCCTTTAAATAGTTTGTGAACCTTTTAGTGGAGCTCATTGTCGTCTGTGCTTTAGAAGCTGCCAGCAGTCAGCCAGAGCACCAGTACGTATGTGGCTAGGCCTCACATGTTTGTGTGTATCTAGAAGACATGACTAGATGGGACCCCATTGTGCCCTGTGGTTTCTTCATATTGTTTTCTTGTGTGAAGATCACAGGACTTACAAATAATGATGATGTAGCAGCCGGAGGTCCCAATCAGGACTGAGACCGCATTGCAGTAGACACAGGTACAAACAGAATAAGAGACATTTTTCTGCAGAGCTTAGAGTCTAAACAGACAAGACACAACAAGTATCCTGAATTCAAACTGGAATAGATGCAGAGAACAGCTACTAGGATGGTCAGGGGAATGGAGGATCTATCTTAGGAGTGGAGACTGGAGGAACATGGCTAGTTTAGCCTGGCAAGATGAAGGCTGAGGGGGGAATATGATTACCCCCGACAAACAACTCAGGGAGTAAACGCCAGGGAGGGAGAAGAGCTATTTAAAATAAGGGACAATGCTGGCACAAGAACCAATGGGTATGAATAAATGGCCATGAATAAATTAGTCTGGAAATTAAAAGAAGCTTTCTCACCATTACAGAAAGGAGCTTCTGGAACAGCCTTCCCATAGGAGTCATGGGGGCAAACCACTTAAGTAACTTGGTAAATGTATTAACAGGATTATATGATGGGGTTGCTTGCAATAGCAGGGAACTAGACTTGATGACCTGGCACGTTTTTCTATTTGCCACAGAATCACCATGTTGGTTACAGGGCATAGCTCCTTGCCCCACCCAGAACATGGAGCCTCTGGGGATTTTCTTAAGCTGAAAGAGTTATCTATCTACTCAAGCCTGTCTATCAAGATCATTAATAGTCAAAAATATGTTCAGATAGGATGTTTTTTGTGGGTGAGTGCACTCTGTTTCAGTGTTGAATCAGTGATAACCAAATAACCAAGTCTCTTTGTCTTCTAGCTAGTTTGCTAGCTACATACCTCATACAATAATGTTTCAGTAGCTATAACAGCCTTTTATTTTTAATTTTGAGCTGTTCTTCCAGTGAGAGACTCCCAGGAGTCTAGCTAGCATCTACTAGCCAGTGAGAGATTAATTCTTCGTGTCTTTGCATGTGACCATTTCCATGAGGAAGGCACAGGAGGATTTGCCAAAGGACCATTCAGCAATAAAAATTCCACAACTGGTCATGTTTGGTCACAAGTCACATCTGAGATGCTTTAATAATTGGACATGTCCCCCATATATGCATGAAGCCTTTGCTTTTGACACAATTTCTCCAGCTGTTCTTCCTGTGAAGTCTCTATATCTGTTTTAATATAGCTAGTGTCAATGGCATTTTAAGCACTTTAGATTGCTGCCTATCCCCAAAATAACTGCATGCCTTCCTTGTTGTCCTACAAACAAAATGGGAGTTGTCTGGGCATCAAGTATAACCTTGTCTTGTATTATCATGTTTAATATTGTATTGGCTCTGGGTATTGCCCAGGGATGAGCATCTCTCTTCCATTAATACATTACATTCATATCTATTCTATTCATCTCTTACCTGGAGATGAGATTTCAGCAGCCTCATCCTGGGCTTCGGCTTCTACTGCGTCTGGAGCTTGGGCCTCAGCCTCATTCTTTGTCTCAGCCACGGCCTCACTCTGGGTCTGGAAGACCAGGAAGACAACAGCAAAGAGAAGGAAAAGGATCTTCATGGCCAAAGTTTGGCAAGAATCTCAATGTACCTGCAGAGATGAGCAAAGCAAAGACAGAGTGAGGTTCTTTAGTTGAAAGGAGATGGAGAGTCCCTGTATTTATAATGAGTCACCAATCTGAGGGAAAGATAGTCCAGGAGATAGTCCTTTCGGGTTGGGTTCTGGGGCTATTAAACTGCTCCAAGCTCCCTTTGATGTCGTTTGATCTGATGGCTGTCCCCTGAGCAGCACGTCCTTTCTTTTGACTCTGGATTTAGCTCTGTCAATAGCCCTCACAGCTCCCCATCTGTTTCATTATTAAATTGCAGGTGTACAGATGTCACATCTGAGGGAGCCGTCCTCTCCTTCAGTTTCAGGAGAAAGAAAAATATTTTTCATTTCCTCCTCTTCTGAAAATGGAAAATACAGGCCCAGATTCTGAGAATTGCGTCGCAGGAAGTACAGGACAGCTGGCATAGCCTGGGTTGGGAATGGCAAAAATGACATTCAGGGAGGGCATTGTGAATTCTGGCTTGGCTGAGGACTTGCTTGGACCCTGGAGAAACTCAGTGAAGCTCCCTGGGCTCTACTAAGTTACATGACCCTTGCATGGCTGTCTATGGCCACTCTGCCTCCCAGAATAACTAGAACGCAGAGCCAACAGACTATGCCTCTTCCCTAAGTCAATATGCACATTCCTGCCCCTCTGTTGTGGCACGAAGATAGGGGCTGTGAAGGAGTCAACGTAGGTCCAGCTGCAATTCCAAATGGTCACCAAGGGACTCTTTCTGTGCCAGTGGAATTCCTTAGGGGGACACGGCACCCCTTTAACCCACTGGAGCAGTGTAAGGGGCTGAAACAGGGGGACAGAATCGGCTCACAGCTTGCGCCATCTTCACAAGCAGGCTGAGTGCTTTAGGGACAATCTGTGGCCTTGTCTGGGCTGAAATCCTGGCCGCCTTCAGACATCAGGGGCCTTTAACCTTCTGCTTGTTATTCTCTTCTTGGACCCCCTGGCAGCTCACGTGAGATGTACACAGGGATAGGGTGCTAAAAAACTGATATCAGAGTGTGCGTGAAAGAATTCAGTGCCCTAGGAACTGCCATATACAGTGAACTATTGTGGACAATAGAAGGAATTATTCGGGATGGTTGAAAACTTTCAAACAAAACCTTTTCCTATCAGACACTGGAGTTTGTCTCAATTCAAATTTTCCTCAAAAATAGATTGATTTCTGTGGAAAGTTCCAGTGCCAAATATAAAATAATAACAGGTTCTTTTTGGTTGAATGGGACTGTTTGTGCCTGCCTGTGACTTCACAGTGCATCATGGGAGTTGTATTTCTGGGTTCCTTCCTGCTCCCATTCCTCCCTATGGGCCCTGCTCCCTGCGTGGATTGCTATATAGAATATCCGATATGCCTTGGAGAGGTAGAATGATCCCATTGACTTGGACTCAGAGACAGGAGTAGAGCTTGGCAAATCATTCATTTTTTGGTTCAGTGACTGGTCTAATAAATCAAGAAAAAAAATGGTTCAGGACAAACCACATCTGGATTTTTTTGGTAAATCAAAGAAATCCTTTTTGGGTCTATTCCAGAACAGGAATTTGAGCCTGGATCTCTCACATACCAGGTGAGTGCCACAACCACTGGGCAAAAGGGTAGAGAGCAGCAGCAGAGCCAGCACTTCCTCCTGCTCCAGCTGTCTTGTGAAAGGCCCAAACTATTCATGTCAAATAAGTACATTTTTCATAACATAGACTATTCATCCAAAAAGTTTTGCTTGGCACTTGTCAGTAATCCTGGGTTCTGTTCTAAGTTCTCCCACTGACCTGGCATGTTACCTTGGAGAAGTCACTTCACCTCCCTGTGCCTCTGTTTTCAATCCCACACTTTCTCTGTTTAGCCTGTAAACCCTTTGCAGTGGGGACAGTCTCCTGCTATGTCTTTTCACAGTGCCTCGTACAATGGGGTACTGTATTGGCTGTGGCCTCTAAGCACTACGGTCATACAAATAATAATAATAATAATAATTAATAATAATATGATATCAATCGTCTTGGAAGGATCTGATTTTTCTCAGTAAATCCGAGTAAACCACAATTCCGCCGTACACACACAAACCCATGGAACATATGTTAATCGATAATAATAAGGCTTGGAAAGATTAGATTATTTTCCCTGTTTATGGGTAAAAGTGGATTTCAGTGTTCATAGTCAAATTCACCAAAAAGGATTTCCATTAAGAATAATTAGGCTTGGAAAGATTAGACTTTTATTGGTAAATGTCGGTAAATGTTGCTTTCCCTGTCCACGTACGAACCGACGAAACAATATTTCCATCATTTCCATCAAAAATTACAATATTACAAAATTACAATCAATATTTCCAATATTTTCATCAAAAATTACACAGAGGCAAAGTAAGAAAAATGTTTCCTGAAAACTCCTTAGTTGGATTTGAGATTCAAAAAGTGTGCGCTGTTCTTAAAATATTGTCTGACACCCTCCACCCACACACACACACTTTATTTCCTGCAATTGTGAAAATTTAAATAGATAAAAACTATTAGAGAAGTTTAAATCCCATCATTTTGCTCAACTGTGAAAATGTAAATTGATAAAGTTTGAAAAAAAAGATTAACAATAAAAATTGATATTATTCATTGAAAGTATAAACAATTAAAAATAGAAATTCAGCCAAGCCTACATATAAATGACTCAAGCTATGGGACTTGGACTGGTATAATAATACCTAGCACTTGATAACACTTGTTATCAACCTGAGAGACTTGGGAAGTGAGGAGGTCATCAGGAGTAACTTGGAAGGAAAAGAGCCCAAGGAAAGGCCTTCGTATAATGCTGTTATTGTGGGTTATCTACTCCTGGATGAGAAGAGATAATTGTCTTTGTTCCTGCTCTGAAAGTGAAGGCTCCCGCAGATGATGCTGTACAGCGTCTGCCCCGCTGAGTAAACACTGAAACAGGTGGTGAGCACGAGGGATATTCCCCAGCAAATCGCGAATGAACTGAAAGGCTACAGCTCTCGGGGCAGGGCCAGCAGATCACAGTAACATCAGAGGAAGACTGGAGCCATTTCATGCTTTTATTCACCTGCCAATACAATGGGCCAGAAGAAACTACTTGGATTATCCAGGCTGGCCCCTGTGCTTCACAAGTGTGTTCACAAAATCATCGAATTATGGAAATTAGGTCATCTAATCCATGTCCCTGAGGCCAATGCAAGCTTGTTTTTAGCAGTCTTCTTGGAACAGGTGCAGAGAAGACGTGTCACCGCTCAGTGCCTAGGTTCCCCAACTGTGAAATGGGGACAATGATATTAACTTCCTTTGTAAAGTCCTTTGAGATCTATGGATGAGAAGTTGTAGATGTAACAACCAGGTGTCATTACAATTAACAAGCTATAAAGCAAACAGTACAGAAAAGGACTTTTGTGCTTAAACTCATATTCACCCTAGGGACCTTGATCTGTTCATACATTTTCAATAATGACAGCCCTTTTCTTCATGCAATACAAAGTGCTGGTTAACACAGATTATAAAACAATGCATTTTTGCACTGTAGTCCCCGCTCCCCTATGTGCACTGGTCTCCCTCCAGGCCTGCAAGATGGAATTGTTAAAAAAACCTGAGGCACTTACCCCAGCCTCATCCAGAAACCGAGTTTCGCTCCGAACTGATTGTGCCGTCATTCAGAATAGCATGGTGTGTGCTCTTCTGGCTCCACTGGACCCCGTGGGCTTGGTTTAATTAGATGAACAATAATTGGTTGAACCATAATCATAATCACAATCACATGAGCCATAATTGGGCTAGTTAGATTGAGGCAACTATACATATTTGCTTACACAGAACAGACGAGATAACTAATTCTGGAAAAAAATAGACTGGCCCTGTTTCCCTGCTGCAATACGCTAGTTCTGTACTGGTGGATCTTCTTTGGGCCAATTACTCAGCTGGGGTTAATGGATTTAGCTCTGTTAACATCTACAGAACTATGGGGATTCACACTGGCTGAGAAGCTGGCTCCTTGATTTCAGTGGAGTTACGCCGAGCTAAAACTGAAGCAACATGGGAGACAATCAGGTCCATTTTCTCTTGGAAAGGGATTCAAAGTATAAAAGACCTCGCTTATTATTTCTGTTTTGAGCAATACCAACTGCGATATCAGAGAAACAATCGTTAAGTCTGCAACAGATGTTATCTTCATTTATTGGGGAAACGAAGAGAACCTGACTTAGGGTTTCAGATCTGTACACACCTCCACTGGGCATCAGACTTAACACCTCACAGAGATGAACAGGCCAGTTCACCCCTCTCACAGCTATTGCTTCAGGTCACACCAGCAGAGGTGGGTCAGCACATTTTGAAAAATGGCGTCCTCTGTGCGATGCGAGGATGATTCAGGACAAAACCACGTCCAGTAGCAGACAGACGCCTGTCCCAAAAGAGGACTGTATAGCTTAAGAGCAGACAAATCACCTGCTGATGTGCATCATGAAGGGGTCTCTTCTTTGCCTTATAGGTATACCCCGCAAAGTTCATTGGCTGTGGCTTGTTTTCATATTTTTTTTACCCTTTGTGCTCCCTTCCTGCCAATTTTACATGTCTTTATTAACATCTGACTTTTTATGTAAATAGGCACCGATTGTGTTAACTTAGGAAGCTTGATTTACCACCCAGCAGAGTGAGATGAATAAACATCTCTTCTCTGAGAGGAAACCTGTTTGTCACCTCTGCTGGTGACTAATTCCATCATAGGTTTCAGAGTGGTAGCCGTGTTAGTCTGTATCAGCAAAAACAGCGAGGAGTCCTTGTGGCACCTGAGAGACTAACAAATGTATTTGGGCATAAGCTTTCGTGGGCTAAAACCCACTTCATCAGATGCATGGAGTGAAAAATACAGGAGGCAGGTATATATATTACAGCACATGAAAAGATGGGAGTTGCTTTACCAAGTGGGGGGTCAGCACCAGAATCAGGATATTCCTGTAACCCCCATGCTAGCTGGCATTAAGGGATTCTTGAAGCCAGTTGCAGGATGGGATCCATCATGTGCTAGGCATGCTCCTCTCTAGATGTGCTTAGAGTCAATCCTGCATCCTCTGTGAGACTGTCAGGGCCAAATCCAGCCCTTGGGACAAGGACAGAGAGGGGAGAGGTGAGGACAGGCAGCTTTCAGTCACCTTCGCACTTCCCTTATTCTGAGCTCATAAGTAGCCAGTTTGGCCCATAGGGCAGTTTAGAGCAGCCCAAGGAGCTTAGTCAACATGTTCCCATTCCCCCATGGGTCATTCCAGCGGCCAGTAACAGCGAAGGCATGGGAATGCCCCAACCATACCTCCTGTGATAAATGAAGGGGTAAGGGGTAACTCCCTTTTATGGACACCCAGCCAGCCCTTTAGCTAGCTATTAAGTCCCTCTTGGTGGCTGTTCTCTGTTTGCTTTACCTGTAAAGGATTAAAAAGTCCCCTAGGTAAAGGAAAGGGAGTGGGCACCTGACCAAAAGAGCCAATGGGAAGGCTAGAACTTTTTAAAATGGGGACAAAACTTCCCCTTTGGGTATGTCTGTTGTTGTTCTCCAGAGAGCGGAGACACAGAGCAGCAATGCTATAAGCAGCTTTAAAACCAAGTATGAAAAAGCATCAATTCATACCTCAAACCTACTTATCTGAAACCCTAAATATGGAAGTAAATCAGGGAATGTCTAGGAAGAGGCAATTAGGGTTATTTCTTTTATTTCTTACTGGCTTGTGGACTCCGCTGTGCTAACCCCAGATGCTTTTGTTTTGCATGGAACCTTTAAGTTGAACCTCAAGAGAGCTATCTTGATGTTTAATTTTTGTAAGTAGGTTTTTTAAATCTAGCAAAAGTCTAAGTTCCAGATGTATTTTATTTCTTTTTGGTTTTAATAAAATGTACCTTTTTTAAGAACGGGATTGGATTTTTTGTGTCCCTAAGAGGGTTGTGCGTATTTTTTTAATTAGCTGGTGGCAAGAGCTGATTTCTTTGTTTTCCTTTTTCTGCTCTTCCCTGGAGGGGGCGTGATAGGGCTTGAAGGTACCCCACAGGAAGGAATTCCCAAGTGCGCCTTCCTGGGTTCCAAAGTGGGGGGAGGTGCGTTTGGGTGGTGGTCGCATCTACCCATCCAAGGTCAAAGAGAAGCTGTAACTTTGGGAGTTTAATACAAGCCTGGAGTGGCCAGTATGAATTTTTAAAATCCTTGCGGGCCCCCACCTCCTGCACTCGGAGTGCCAGAGTGGGGAATCAGCCTTGACGCCTCCCCTCTCCAGGGAACACCCCCTCCTCCTCCCGCGTGATATCTCATCTGCACCTAGGGTGAGCAGATCACAAGAATAAAATATCAGGACACATAGGGGGGAGCCACAGGCTCACAGCCCTCACTGGAGCCTTCGGGGAGGGGTATGCACAGCCCTAGGAAGCTGCGGTTTGGGGCACATGGCCCTGGCCAGAAACCACGTATTGGGGTCACACTGCCCCGGCTCTGGCCCCTGCTGCAAGCCACGGGTCAGTCGTGGGTGCACGGCCCCAGCTCTGGCTCCCGCCACAAGCTGTGGGTCGGTTGGAGGCGCATGGCCCTGGCTCTGGCCCCTGCTGCAAGGGGTGTCTCAGGGCTGCGGCAGGAGGTTGGGGTGTGGGAGCGGGTTTGGGGTGCTGACTCCGGGAGGGAGTTTGGGTGCAGGAGGGGGCTCAGGGCTGAGACTTGGGGTGCAGGCTCCAGGCAGCACTTACCACAGGTGGTTCCCCAGAAGTGGCAACATCTCCCTCTGGTCCTAGCCAGAGGCGTGGCAAGGCAGCTCTGCATGCTGCCTCGCCCACATCACTGTCCCCGCAGCTCCTATTGGCGGTGGTTCCCAGCCAATGGGAGCTGCGGAGCAGGAGCTCATGGCAGGGGAGGCATGCAGAGCCCCCCTGGCCATCCCTTCACCTAGGAGCCAGAGGGAGATGTTGCTACTTCTGGGGAGCTACACAGAGCCAGGTAGGGAGCCTGCCAGCTCCGCACCAAACGGACACCTGGCAACCCTACAATATCGGGACAAATGGCGTCCCGATTGTACATCGGTCAGAACACGGGACAAAGAATTAAATGTCGGGACAGTCCTGATTTTATTGGGCTGTCTGGTCACCCTAGCTGCACTCAGGGCTTCTGCAGAGGATGGCACAAAGCTGGCTGGGCTGACTCTATGCTTGGCAGAGACTCACGCCATATCAGCAAAACTCTCTAGTGGAGCTCATCCATAATTGTGTTCTGGTTCCTTCAGGCTGCAATGCTGGGGAAAAGGTTCTTTGGGGTAGGGATGAATCAGACCCCTGTTGTCCATCAGGAGAGCAGGTGGGGAAGAGCCAGCATGGCTCATTCTCCTTTCAGTTCCAGCCTGCTTTCCTCACCCAGCAGTTTTAGTTTTGTATCTACTGGAACAGAGATGGGTCAATCCACAGGTGACCATGTGTGACTGGTGCAAAGCTTCCTGGTCACAGTGGTTGACTATTACAGACGAGACGTGGTTCACATCAGGGTACCATGCAGCATATTGGGGGTTGGATAAATGTGTCCAGATTCCATGCGTCCTCATCATATTGAGAGTATATAAATATTTTGTGAGTGGAGAATGGCTTTTGCTATATTCTTTAGGAGATGAAGTTATAAGTTATATATACTATCTAGCTTGTTATTATACATGACTGGGAGGCAATGGATACCTTAGTTGAAAGGCAACAAGGAGTGTTATGTAGTTTGAACCCGAGAGAAAAAGTTATGAAATATTCATTGGAGGAAGGAGACTGGAACCTGAAGCTCCCAGGTGAGCACCCTAAGCACCAGACTAGAAAGCCGTTTGTTTTCTCATTCTCTCTCAGGTCTAATGACTATTCAAGGATTTTATACAAAGTAGAAAGGCTTCAAGAGAAGAAATAACTCCCAAGAAATAGCCTATAAGGCAAGTGGGGAGGATATTGTTCCTCGGTAAGGTTTCAAACTTGGCTTCCACATCCCACACAGGTGATCTAAGCACTGGTCTAGCATGTATAAGGGAAGGGGCATCAAGACCTTCCCCAGTGTTTTGTGATACTAGCCCTTGAAAAATGCCGAGGAACAAAATGTTTTCTTCAATCTGAAATGGCCTTTTTCTTGCTTCTTTCAAGTTGCCAAAACGTTCAGCATTTTCAGATTCAGTTCCACCCAAAATGATATTTTATTTTTATTTCTCAGAACTAATCAATCAGTTATTCGTCCAGATTTACATCTGACGATCATCCATGCCTAATGGCTTGTATGGTAGAGCAAATGGACCAGGCCAATATTAACATAAATGCTTAGCTGGAATGATGTAACTCTGTGACAGAATGCACCCCTGCATTCCCACCCTGCGGACTACCATAATAATCTTTGTGCAATCCTTTTTGGGTGGGTGCTGGAGCCCCGAAGCACCCGCAGAGTCTGCGCCTATGCCTTGAACAAGACAATGCCAGGATGACAGGGTGATGGATAGAGATGTTTTGATCAAACTAACACATACAAGGTAAAGGGCAGTAACTAATCACGTCACTGGGGCGATACATAATCTGTTTGTTTGTGTCAGTGTATAAAAGAGGGGTCGCAGAGCGGGTCTCTTTGTCCGGCCAAGGTGGGAACAGAAAGTCCCGCTGTTCTCTGCGCCGGTCCATTGCCACAGGCATGCCTGTCTCAGTATCCCTGTAGAGTCGATGGAATGCTACTTCCGTGATATGTCAGCAATGAACCTGGCCGAGTGCCTTCGCTACTGAACGGAGTCTGTGGTCATATTGGGCAGTTTGATTGAAGTCTGCTGTTCGGGCTGTCGGGCCCGAGTCAGTGCAGCACACAGAGAGGTACCTTGCAGCTAACAACCGACAACAGTAGCTACACTGCTTTTTTTCGTGCATGAGATCAATCAAAACTATATGTGTACAGACAGCTGGAAATTACATCTCCAGCTCTTGTGTGGACGTACCCGCAGACATCCAACAACTAAACATAAAAGGGGCAAATGATATACAATTCTCTTGTCTTATACTTAGATTGTCAACTCTTTGAGGCATGGACTGTCTTTTTATTCTGCCTTTGCACAGCACCCAGCACAAGGGGGCCCTGGGGCTCCTAGGTACTCTGATAATCATAGTAATAATAATAATATCCTTAAGTGTAGGAATGAGCAACTCAGGAACACCTGAGGAGTGCAAGACATCACAATCAGTGACCTTCAGTCACCAGCTCTCTTAGGCACTGAGAGAATTTTGAGGAAGGTCAAAGGAGAATGAGTTCAGGGGAGGACCTAAGACTCAGGAATTCTGCCGTGGTTTTAACAAAACTCCTGACTGTCCAAACCTACGGAGTCAGATCATGGTCAGGATTTATTGGTGACTTGTGGGAATTTTAGACAGTAGCTTTCCCCTTTTTAAGCTTAAAGACCTTGTATGTTGTGAAGGCTATTTAAAAAGAAATCCCTGTGATGTAACCCTGAAGGATAATAATATAATAATAAAAACAGCACACACACTGATATCACTGCAAATGATTTACATTGGAACTAGGAATTACAACTCTTTGACTACTACAAACTACTTTCTGGATTCTGGATTTCTTCAGGTCTCATGCTGTGGCATCTTTAAAACCTTTTCCTGCAGCAAGACACCCCTCTGGAACACCACCCAATTGTTCTCTCCCTCAGGGAGCATCTGATTCGGCAAACACCCAGAATCATTGCACAAAATATTGGTGCTTTTTGAGGCATCAGATCTGAAAAAAGGAAAGATTATCAACTCTAATTTACTCACAATAAAAAAAAATCGGCACACAGACAGGAAGTCCTATTTCAGGTAAACAGTCATGATGTAAATTGCCCCAGCTATTCAGTTAATAGCATGGATATGCGAACATGTAAATATAGTGGCCATTTTTTTCTATCAGTTGTGCCAGGGGGATCCCCAGTGATATCAGTGAAGTATCCCTTTAAATAGTTTGTGAACCTTCTAGTGGAGCTCATTGTCGTCTGCGCTTTAGAAGCTGCCAGCAGTCAGCCAGAGCACCAGTACGTATGTGGCTAGGCCTCACATGTTTGTGTGTATCTAGAAGACATGACTAGATGGGACCCCATTGTGCCCTGTGGTTTCTTCATATTGTTTTCTTGTGTGAAGATCACAGGACTTACAAATAATGATGATGTAGCAGCCAGAGGTCCCAATCAGGACTGAGACCCCATTGCAGTAGACACAGGTACAAACAGAATAAGAGACATTTTTCTGCAGAGCTTAGAGTCTAAACAGACAAGACACAACAAGTATCCTGAATTCAAACTGGAATAGATGCAGAGAACAGCTACTAGGATGGTCAGGGGAATGGAGGATCTATCTTAGGAGTGGAGACTGGAGGAACATGGCTAGTTTAGCCTGGCAAGATGAAGGCTGAGGGGGGAATATGATTACCCTCGATAAACAACTCAGGGAGTAAACGCCAGGGAGGGAGAAGAGCTATTTAAAATAAGGGACAGTGCTGGCACAAGAACCAATGGGTATGAATAAATGGCCATGAATAAATTAGTCTGGAAATTAAAAGAAGCTTTCTCACCATTACAGAAAGGAGTTTCTGGAACAGCCTTCCCATAGGAGTCATGGGGGCAAACCACTTAAGTAACTTGGTAAATGTATTAACAGGATTATATGATGGGGTTGCTTGCAATAGCAGGGAACCAGACTTGATGACCTGGCACGTTTTTCTATTTGCCACAGAATCACCATGTTGGTCACAGGGCATAGCTCCTTGCCCCACCCAGAACATGGAGCCTCTGGGGATTTTCTTAAGCTGAAAGAGTTATCTATCTACTCAAGCCTGTCTATCAAGCTCATTAGTAGTCAAAAATATGTTCAGATAGGATGTTTTTTGTGGGTGAGCGCACTCTGTCTCAGTGTTGAATCAGTGATAACCAAATAACCAAGTCTCCTTGTCTTCTACCTAGTTTGCTACCTACATACCTCATACAATAATGTTTCAGTAGCTATAACAGCCTTTTATTTTTAATTTTGAGCTGCTCTTCCAGTGAGAGACTCCCAGGAGACTAGCTAGCAACTACTAGCCAGTGAGAGATTAATTCTTCATGTCTTTGCATGTGACCATTTCCATGAGGAAGGCACAGGAGGATTTGCCAAAGGACCATTCAGCAATAAAAATTCCACAACTGGTCATGTTTGGTCACAAGTCTCATCTGAGATGCTTTAATAATTGGACATGTCCCCCATATATGCATGAAGCCTTTGCTTTTGACACAGTTTCTCCAGCTGTTCTTCCTGTTAAGTCTCTATATCTGTTTTAACATAGCTAGTGTCAATGGCATTTTAAGCACTTTAGATTGCTGCCGATCCCCAAAATAACTGCATGCCTTCCTTGTTGTCCTGCAAACAAAATGGGAGTTGTCTGGGCATCAGGTATAACCTTGTCTTGTATTATCATGTTTAATATTGTATTGCCTCTGGGTATTGCCCAGGGATGAGCATCTCTCTTCCATTAATGCATTACATTCATATCTATTCTATTCATCTCTTACCTGGAGATGAGATTTCAGCAGCAGCATCCTGGGCTTCGGCTTCTACTGCGTCTGGAGCTTGGGCCTCGGCCTCATTCTTTGTCAAAGCCACGGCCTCGCTCTGGGTCTGGAAGACCAAGAAGACAACAGCAAAGAGAAGGAAAAGGATCTTCATGGCCAAACTTTGGCAAGAATCTCAATATACCTGCAGAGATGAGCAAAGCAAAGACAGAGTGAGGTTCTTTAGTTGAAAGGAGATGGAGAGTCCCTGTATTTATAATGAGTCACCAATCTGAGGGAAAGATAGTCCAGGAGATAGTCCTTTTGGGTTGGGTTCTGGGGCTATTAAACTGCTCCAAGCTCCCTTTGATGTTGTTTGATCTGATAGCTGTCCCCTGAGCAGCACGTCCTTTCTTTTGACTCTGGATTTAGCTCTGTCAATAGCCCTCACAGCTCCCCATCTGTTTCATTATTAAATTGCAGGTGTACAGATGTCACATCTGAGGGAGCCGTCCTCTCCTTCAGTTTCAGGAGAAAGAAAAGTATTTTTCATTTCCTCCTCTTCTGAAAATGGAAAATACAGGCCCAGATTCTGAGATTTGCGCCGCAGGAAGTGCAGGACAGCTGGTATAGCCTGGGTTGGGAATGGCAAAAGTGACATGCAGGGAGGGCATTGTGAATTCTGGCTTGGCTGAGGACTTGCTTGGACCCTGGAGAAACTCAGTGAAGCTCCCTGGGCTCTACTAAGTTACATGACCCTTGCATGGCTGTCTATGGCCACTCTGCCTCCCAGAATAACTAGAACGCAGAGCCAACAGACTATGCCTCTTCCCTAAGTCAATATGCACATTCCTGCCCCTCTGTTGTGGCACGAAGATAGGGGCTGTGAAGGAGTCAACGTAGGTCCAGCTGCAATTCTAAATGGTCACCAAGGGACTCTTTCTGTGCCAGTGGAATTCCTTAGGGGGACACGGCACCCCTTTAACCCACTGGAGCAGTGTAAGGGGCTGAAACAGGGGGACAGAATCGGCTCACAGCTTGCGCCATCTTCACAAGCAGGCTGAGCGCTTTAGGGACAATCTGTGGCCTTGTCTGGGCTGAAATCCTGGCCGCCTTCAGACATCAGGGGCCTTTAACCTTCTGCTTGTTATTCTCTTCTTGGACCCCCTGGCAGCTCACAGTGAGATGTACACAGGGATAGGGTGCTAAAAAACTGATATCAGAGTGTGTGTGAAAGAATTCAGTGCCCTAGGAACTGCCATATACAGTGAACTATTGTGGACAATAGAAGGAATTATTCGGGATGGTTGAAAACTTTCAAACAAAACCTTTTCCTATCAGACACTGGAGTTTGTCTCAATTCAAATTTTCCTCAAAAATAGATTGATTTCTGTGGAAAGTTCCAGTGCCAAATATAAAATAATAACAGGTTCTTTTTGGTTGAATGGGACTGTTTGTGCCTGCCTGTGACTTCACAGTGCATCATGGGAGTTGTATTTCTGGGTTCCTTCCTGCTCCCATTCCTCCCTATGGGCCCTGCTCCCTGGGTGGATTGCTATATAGAATATCCAATATGCCTTGGAGAGGTAGAATGATCCCATTGACTTGGACTCAGAGACAGGAGTAGAGCTTGGCAAATCATTCATTTTTTGGTTCAGTGACTGGTCCAATAAATCAAGAAAAAAAATGGTTCAGGACAAACCACATCTGGATTTTTTTTGTAAATCAAAGAAGTCCTTTTTGGGTCTATTCCAGAACATGAATTTGAGCCTGGATCTCTCACATACCAGGTGAGTGCCACAACCACTGGGCAAAAGGGTAGAGAGCAGCAGCAGAGCCAGCACTTCCTCCTGCTCCAGCTGTCTTGTGAAAGGCCCAAAGTATTCATGTCAAATAAGTACATTTTTCATCACATAGACTATTCATCCAAAAAGTTTTGCTTGGCGCTTGTCAGTAATCCTGGGGTCTGTTCTAAGTTCTCCCACTGACCTGGCATGTTACCTTGGAGAAGTCACTTCACCTCCCTGTGCCTCTGTTTTCAATTCCACACTTTCTCTGTTTAGCCTGTAAACCCTTTGCAGTGGGGACAGTCTCCTGCTATGTCTTTTCACAGTGCCTCGTACAATGGGGTACTGTATTGGCTGTGGCCTCTAAGCACTGCGGTCATACAAATAATAATAATAATAATAATAATTAATAATAATATGATATCAATCATCTTGGAAGGATCTGATTTTTCTCAGTAAATCCGAGTAAACCACAATTCCGCCGTACACACACAAACCCATGGAACATATGTTAATCGATAATAATAAGGCTTGGAAAGATTAGATTATTTTCCCTGTTTATGGGTAAATGTGGATTTCAGTGTTCATAGTCAAATTCACCAAAAAGGATTTCCATTAAGAATAATTAGGCTTGGAAAGATTAGATTTTTATTGATAAATGTCGGTAAATGTTGCTTTCCCTGTCCATGTACGAACCGATAAAACAATATTTCCATCATTTCCATCAAAAATTACAATATTACAAAATTACAGTCAATATTTCCAATATTTCGATCAAAAATTACACAGAGGCAAAGTAAGAAAAATATTTCCTGAAAACTTCTTATTTTGATTTGAGATTCAAAAAGTGTGTGCTGTTCTTAAAATATTGTCTGACACTCCCTGCCCCCCACACACAATTTATTTCCTGCAACTGTGAAAATTTAAATAGATAAAAACCGTTAGAGAGGTTTAAAACCCATCATTTTGCTCAACTGTGAAAATGGAAATTGATAAAAATTGAAAAAAAGATTAACAATAAAAATTGATATTATTCATTGAAAGTATAAACAATTAAAAATAGAAATTCAGCCAAGCCTACATATAAATGACTCAAGCTATGGGACTTGGACTGGTATAATAATACCTAGCACTTGATAACACTTGTTATCAACCTGAGAGACTTGGGAAGTGAGGACGTCATCAGGAGTAACATGGAAGGAAAACAGCCCAAGGAAAGGCCTTCGTATAATGCTGTTATTGTGGGTTATCTACTCCTGGATGAGAAGAGATAATTGTCTTTGTTCCTGCTCTGAAAGTGAAGGCTCCCGCAGATGATGCTGTACAGCGTCTGCCCCGCTGAGTAAACACTGAAACAGGTGGTGAGCAGGAGGGATATTCCCCAGCAAATCCCGAATGAACTGAAAGGCTGCGGCTCTTGGGGCAGAGCCAGCAGATCACAGTAACATCAAAGGGAGACTGGAGCCGTTTCATGCTTCTAATCCCCCGCCAATACGATGGTGTTGGGGCAGAAAAGACTATATGGAGATCCAGGCTGGCTCCTGTGCTTCACAGGTGTTGTTCAAAGAAAAGGAGTACTTGCGGCACCTTAGAGACTAACCAATTTATTTGAGCATAAGCTTTCGTGAGCTACAGCTCACTTCATCGGATGCATACTGTGGAAAGTGTAGAAGACATTATATACACAGAGACCATGAAGCAATACCTCCTCCCACCCCACTCTCCTGCTGGTAATAGCTTATCTAAAGTGATCACTCTCCTTACAATGTGTATGATAATCAAGGTGGGCCATTTCCAACACAAATCCAGGTTTTCTCACCCCCCCGCACAAACTCACTCTCTTGCTGGTAATAGCTTATCCAAAGTGACCACTCTCCTTACATTGTGTATGATAATCAAGGTGGGCCATTTCCAGCACAAATCCAGAGTTTAACAAGAACGTCTGTTGGGGGTGGGGGCGGGGTAGGAAAAAACACGGGGAAATAGGCTACCTTGCATAATGACTAAGCCACTCCCAGTCTCTATTCAAGCCTAAGTTAATTGTATCCAATTTGCAAATGAATTCCAATTCAGCAGTTTCTCGCTGGAGTCTGGATTTGAAGTTTTTTTGTTCTAAGATAGCGACCTTCATGTCTGTGACTGCGTGACCAGAGAGATTGAAGTGTTCTCCGACTGGTTTATGAATGTTATAATTCTTGACATCTGATTTGTGTCCATTTACTCTTTTACGTAGAGACTGTCCAGTTTGACCAATGTACATGGCAGAGGGGCATTGCTGGCACATGATGGCATATATCACATTGGTGGATGTGCAGGTGAACGAGCCTCTGATAGTGTGGCTGATGTTATTAGGCCCTGTGATGGTGTCCCCTGAATAGATATGTGGACACAGTTGGCAACGGGCTTTGTTGCAAGGATAGGTTCCTGGGTTAGTGGTTCTGTTTGTGTGGTATGTGGTTGCTGGTGAGTATTTGCTTCAGGTTGGGGGGCTGTCTGTAGGCAAGGACTGGCCTGTCTCCCAAGATTTTTGAGAGTGTTGGGTCATCCTTCAGGATAGGTTGTAGATCCTTAATAATGCATTGGAGGGGTTTTAGTTGGGGGCTGAAGGTGACGGCTAGTGGCGTTCTGTTATTTTCTTTGTTAGGCCTGTCCTGTAGTAGGTGACTTCTGGGAACTCTTCTGGCTCTATCAATCCATTTCTTCACTTCCGCAGGTGGGTATTGTAGTTGTAAGAATGCTTGATAGAGATCTTGTAGGTGTCTGTCTCTGTCTGAGGGGTTGGAGCAAATGCGGTTGTATCGCAGAGCTTGGCTGTAGACGATGGATCATGTGGTGTGGTCAGGGTGAAAGCATTATTAAGGATCTACAACCTATCTTGAAGGATGACCCAATACTCACAAATCTTGGGAGACAGGCCAGTCCTTGCCTACAGACAGCCCCCCAACCTGAAGCAAATACTCACCAGCAACCACATACCACACAACAGAACCACTAACCCAGGAACCTATCCTTGCAACAAAGCCCGTTGCCAACTGTGCCCACATATCTATTCAGGGGACACCATCACAGGGCCTAATAACATCAGCCACACTATCAGAGGCTCGTTCACCTGCACATCCACCAATGTGATATGCCATCATGTGCCAGCAATGCCCCTCTGCCATGTACATTGGTCAAACTGGACAGTCTCTACGTAAAAGAGTAAATGGACACAAATCAGATGTCAAGAATTATAACATTCATAAACTAGTCGGAGAACACTTCAATTTCTCTGGTCACGCGATTACAGACATGAAAGTCGCTATTTTACAACAAAAAAACTTCAAATCCAGACTCCAGCAAGAAACTGCTGAATTGGAATTCATTTGCAAATTGGATACAATTAACTTAGGCTTGAATAGAGACTGGGAGTGGCTTAGTCATTATGCAAGGTAGCCTATTTCCCCTTGTTTTTTCCTACCCCCCCTCCCAGACGTTCTTGTTAAACTCTGGATTTGTGCTGGAAATGGCCCACCTTGATTATCATACACAATGTAAGGAGAGTGGTCACTTTGGATAAGCTATTACCAGCAGGAGAGTGAGTTTGTGGGACGGGGGCGGGGGGGGTGAGAAAACCTGGATTTGTGCTGGAAATGGCCCACCTTGATTATCATACACATTGTAAGGAGAGTGGTCACTTTAGATAAGCTATTACCAGCAGGAGAGTGAGTTTGTGGGGGGGGGAGGGGTGAGAAAACCTGGATTTGTGCTGGAAATGGCCCAGCTTGATTATCATACACATTGTAAGGAGAGTGATCACTTTAGATAAGCTATTACCAGCAGGAGAATGGGGCGGGAGGAGGTATTTTTTCATGCTTTATGTATATATAATAAGATCTTCTACACTTTCCACAGTATGCATCCGATGAAGTGAGCTGTAGCTCACGAAAGCTTATGCTCAAATAAATTGGTTAGTCTCTAAGGTGCCACAATACTCCTTTTCTTTTTGGGAATACAGACTAACACGGCTGTTACTCTGAAAGGTGTTGTTCACAACATCATCGAATCATGGAAATTATACATGGAAAACAACAATCAGTTCATCTAGTCCATCTCCCTGAGGCCAATGCACGCTTGTTCTTAGCAGTCTGCTTGGAACAGGTGGAGAGAAGCCATAGCGCCACTCTGTGCCTCAGTTTCCCCATCTGTATAACGGGGGATAATGATACTGGCTTCCTTTGTACAGTTCTTTGAGATCTATGGATGAGAAGTGGTAGATGTAATAAGCAGGTGTTATTATAATTAATAAGCTATAAAGCAAACAGTACAGACAAGAACTTTTTTGCTTACACTAATATTAAATTTAGGGCCCATGATCTGTTAACACATTTTTAGCCATTGTCTTGTAAACTGGTCTCACGCCAGGCTTCAGGGTCGAATAGTTAAAGAAAAAGCCTCCTACCAGATTGTGCAGTCATTCAGAACAGTATGAGATGTGCTGTTCTGCATTCCACAGGGCCTCTTGGCCTTGGCTTAATTAGATGACCAATAATTTGTTCCAACCATAATCATAATCACATGAGCCGTAATTGGTTTAATTAAATTAAGGTAACCAAATTTCATTGCTTACACAGAACAGAGGAGATAGCTAACTATGGAGAAAAATATACTGGGCCTGATGCCCCACTGCGATGCACCATTTCTGCGTTGGTGAAGCTTCTTTGGGCCAATTCTTCAGCTGATGTTAATCGACTAATAATAATATCATATAAGTAGGCTTTGAAGGATTAGATTTCACAATGACATTAAGAACCAGTGTGACACCAGCTTTCACTTAAGACCCCATATGACATTATTTGGTGAACTAGAATGTATACACCAGAATCACCACAGTCCTGTAACCCCCTTGCCAGTTGGCATTAAAGGATTCTTGGGTCACGTTCCCACCACGTCTAAACTGAACCTAGGCCTCCACTCACGTCTTTCAATACTCCAGCTTCTTCCTCCATTCCCCCCCACCACCTCCAGCAAATTCATTCCTTGCCTGCCATGCCTCCCTCCCACCAAACTGATCTTCTACCTTTGTACCTTCCTGCCCTCAGCAAATCAATCATGTGCTGCCTCCCTCCCTCAACAAATTGACCTTGTGTTCCTACATCCCCCACAACTTATCTGCAGCTGGGCTATGTGTGAGTCTGTGATAACCCAGGAACTCCCTTCTTTTGCCACCCTGGTGGCAGCATCCACTTGCTGGATAGGAGCCATCCTGTGCTCAGCACACCCCACTCTAGATGGGCCCAGAGTCAATTCTGCAGCCCCCCTAGGCATTCAGGGTCCAATCCATCCCTGGGGGCAGGGACAGGGATGGGGAGAGGAGAGGGCAGGCGGCTTTCAGTCAGCTTTGCACTTCCTTTATGCCGAGCCAGCAATGAGCCAGTTTGGCCTATAGGACAGTTTAGAGCAGCCCAAGCAGTTGAGCCAACATGTGCCCACTGCCCCATGGGTCATTCCAGCAGCCAGTAACAGCAAGGGCATAGGAATGTCCTGACCATGCCTCCCTTCTCCAGGGAACTGCCCTTCCAGCCCCCGCTGTATGTCTCCTGCACCCAAGGCTTCTGCAGGGAGTGGCATAGAGCTGGCAGTGCTGATTCTATTCCTGGCAGAGACTCACAGCACACCAGCAAAACTCATTGGTAGGGTGCATCCATAATTGTGTTCTGGTTAGGGTTGCAAGCCTTCCAGCATTGGCCTGGAGTCTCCAGGGATTAAAGATTCATCTTTAATTAAAAATTGATGTCATGTGTTGAAACCTCCAGGAATATGTCCCACCACAGCTGGCAACCCTAGTTCTGGTTCCTTCATGCTGCAATGCTGGGGAAATGGTGCTTGGGGGCTGATGATTATCAGACCCTAGTTGTCCACCAGGGGAGCAGGTAGGGAACAGCCAGCATGGCTCATTCCCCTCTCAGTCCCAGCCCGCTTTCCTCCCCCACCAGTTTTAATTTTGATCTGCTGCATCAGAAATGGGTCAATGTACAGGTGACCGTGCATGAGTGGTGCAAAATTTCCCAGTCACACTGAGGTTTTGCAAAACCCAAACTAGATGTGGTTCACATCATGGTACCACGCAGTGGGTTGGGGGTTGGATAAATGGGTATAGGTTTAACTCATCCCTATAATATTGAGGGGAGGTAGATACTTTCTGAATGGCTTTTGCTATATTATTTGGGAGATGAAGTTACAACTTGTATATAGCTTGTAATTGTACAAAACTGAGAGGCAGCGTGTACCTTAGTTGGGGGTGTTAGCCCTCCCTTGGTTCTTGTCACGCAGACAGGAAGCAGAAGGCCAGAGTCCAAAGTGCAGGCAATGTGATGTTTACTGGGGTTAAAAAGGAAGCATCATCTGCAGCTCTGTATACCAGTACAGCTTTTCCTTCCCCTTCCTACCCTCTCCTTCTTAGTAGGCTTAATATACCTATCATGCCCACCCTTGGCACCACCCCTGGCCATTTATGGTCAAGTTCCATTATAAAGGATCCTGAGTCTGAGGGCTTTGGTACCAGATCTTTTGTACCCCAGGGGAAGGGGAAGGAGTGAGGTTTTGTACCAGCCAAGGCCACCTTCTTTGAATATTGTTATGTAGTTTGAACCAGGATGAAAACTTATTCAATATTTATTGGAGGAAGCATCTGGAGCTCCCGGGTGAGTGCCCTAAGCACCAGGCTATAAAGCCATTTGATTTCTCATTCTCTCCAGGCCCAAAGATATTCAAGGATTTTATACGAAGTGGAACAGCTTCAACAGAAGAGACACCTACCCCAATATAGTCTGTATAGGAGGGTCAGTAGGATACTGTTCCCAAGCAAGGATTCAAACTTCAGTCTTCCACATCCCACATGAGTGACCTAAACACTGGGCTAAAACAGATTGCTGGCACATAAAATAACAAAGGTCGTAGAGCAGTTTTTAAATTAAGGGCTGGGGGAAAGCTGACAGGTGCGGAGAAGCAGGTGGCTTGGACAGAGACATTCCTTAGGGGACGATCTATTCATGGAGATTCTCTATCTCCTAGTAAGGAGGAGAGGATGGAAGATGATAAAATATGTGTAGGATCCAATGTGAAACAGTCAAATGAAAAAGAGTCCCATTCAATTAAATCTCATATTGGCAGATAGCTAAAAAGTGACAATTTTTAAGTACTTATATACAAATGTTAGAAGTCTAAATAATAAGATAGTTGAACTTAAGTGTCTCATATTAAATGAGGATATGGATATAATAGGCATCACAGAAACTTGGAGGAACGAGGATAATCAATGGGATACAGTAATACCAGGGTACAAAATATATCGGAAGGACAGAACAGGTCGTGTTGGTGGGGGAATGGCACTGTATGTGAAAGATAGCCTAGAATCAAATGAAATAAAAATCTTAAATGAACCAAACTGTACCATACAATATTTATGGATAGTAATTCCATGCTTGAATAATAAGAATAAGCAGTAGGATATAATACCAACCACCTGACCAGGACGGTGATAGTGACTGTGAAATGCTCAGGGAGATTAGACAGGCTACAAAAATAAAAAACTCAATAATAATGGGGGATTTCAACTATCCCCATATGAACTGGGTACATGTCAACTCAGGATGGGATGCAGAGATAAAGTTTCTTGACAGCTTAAATGACTGCTTCTTGGAGCAGCTAGTCCTGGAACCCACAAGAGGAGAGGCAATTCTTGATTTAGTCCTAAGTGGAGCACAGAATCTGGTCCAAGAGGTGAATATAGCTGAATCACTTGTTAATAGTGACCATAACATAATAAAATTTAACATCCTTGGGGGTGGGGGAACACCACAGCAGCCCACCTGGGTAGCATTTAATTTCAGAAAGGGGGACTACGCAAAAATGAAGAAGTTAGTTAAACAAATTAATGGGTACAGTGCCAAAAGTAAGAGGACCCCAAAAGTGCCACCATGGCTAAAAAAGAAAGTAAAAGAAGCAGTTAGAGGCAAAAATGCATCCTTTAATAAGTGTAAAATAGAAAGGAACATAAGCTCTGGCATGTGAAGTGTAAAAATATAATTAGGAAGGACAAAAAAGAATTTGAAGAACAGCTAGCTAAAGACTCAAAAAATAACTGAAAAAAAATTAAATGCATTTGAAGCAGGAAGGCTGCTAAACAACCAGTGGGGCCACTGGATGATCGAGATGCTAAAGGAGCACTCAAGGATGATAAGGCCATTGCAGAGAAACTAAATGAATGTTTTGCATCAGTCTTCACAGCAAAGGATGTGAGGGAAATTCCCACACCTGAGTCATTCTTTTTAAGTTACAAATCTGAGGAACTGACCCAGATTTAGGTGTCATTAGAGGAGGTTTTGGAACAAATTGACAAATTAAACAGTAATAAGTCCCCAGGACCAGATGGTATTCACCTAACAGTTCCGAAGGAACTCAAATGTGAAATTGCAGAACTACTAACTGTCGTCTGTAACCTATCATTTAAATCAACTTCTGTACCAAATGACTGGAGGAGAGCTAATGTGATGCCAAATTTTAAAAAAGACTACAGAGGCGACCCCAGCAATTACAGGCCAGTAATCACAGACATAGAGAAGAACACAATTTGTTGGGGGAAGAGTCAACATGGTTTTTGTAAAGGGAAATCATGCCTCATCAATCTACTAGAATTCTTTGAGGGGTCAACTAGGATGTGGAAAAGGGTGATCCCGTGGATATAGTGTACTTAGATTTTCAGAAAGCCTTTGACAAGTACCTCACCAAAAGCACTTGAGTAAAGTAAGCTGTAATGGAATAAGAGGGAAGGTCCTTTAATGGATTGGTAACTGGTTAAAAGATAGGAAACAAAGGGTAGGAATAAATGGTTAGTTTTCAGAATGCAGAGAGGGAAATAGAGGTGTCCCCTAGGGATCTGTATTGGGCCCAGTCCTATTCAACATATTCATAAATGATTTGGAAAAGGGGATAAACAGTGAGGTGGCAAAATGTGCACGTTACAAAACTACTCAAGTCCTAGGCAGACTGCGAAGAGCTACAAAAGGATCTCTCAAAACTGGGTGACTAGACAACAAAATGGCAGATGAAATTCAGTGTTGATAACTGCAAAGTAATGCACATTGGAAAACATAATCCCAACTCTACACATAAAATGATGGGGTCAAAATTAGCTGTCACTCAAGAGAGAGATCTTGGAGTCATTGTGGATAGTTCTCTGAAAATATCCACTCAATGTGCAGCGGAAGTCAAAAAAGCAAACAGAATGTTGGGAATCATTAGGAAAGGGATCAATAATAATATCAGAAAATATCACATTGCCTCTATATAAATCCATCGTACACCCACATCTTGAATACTGCATTCAGATGTGGTTGCCCCATCTCAAAAAGATATATTGGAAGTGGAAACGGTTCAGAAAAGGACAACAAAATTGATTAGGGGTGTGTAACAGCTTCAGTATAAGAAGAAAATAATAAGACTGGAACTTTTCAGCCTGGAAAAGAGACGACTAAGGGGAGATATGATAGAGGACTATAAAATCATGACGGGTGTGGAGAAAGTAAATAAGGAAGTGTTATTTACTCCTACTCCTTCTCATAACACAAGAACTAGGGGTCACCAAGTGAAATTAATAGGCAGCAGGTTTAAAACAAACAAAAGAAAGTATTTCTTCACACAACACCCAGTCAACCTGTGGAACTCTTTGCCAGAGGATATTTTGAAGGCCAAGATTATAACAGCGTTCAAAAAAAAACTGGATCAATCCATGGAGAATGGGCAGGGATGGTGTCCCTCGCCTCTGTTTGCCAGAAGCTGGGAATGGGTGACAGGGAATGGATCACTTGATGATTACCTCTTTTGTTCATTCCCTCTGGGGCACCTGGCATTGGCCACTGTTGGAAGACAGGATACTGAGCTAGATGGGCCCTGGGTCTGACCTAGTATGGCCGTTCTTATGTTCTTAATGTATAAGGGGGAGGGGGAAACACCACCTGTGATATAAGCCCTTTAAAAATGCCTAGAATCAAAATGTTTTGTTTGATCTGAAATGGCCATTTTCTTTCCTCTTTCAGTTTACCAAAATGTTCAGCATTTTCCGATTTAACTCCATCCAAACTGATTTTTTTTTATTTTTCAGAACTAATAAAGAAGTTATTTGACCAGCTTTACTTCTATCATCCACAAATCTAATTACATTTCAGTGTACATACATACATGCCTAGTAGCCCGTATGATGGAGCAAACTGACCAACCCAACATTAAAATAAATACTGATCTGAACTGATGCAACCTTCATAAGAAACATGGAATCAGTCAAGAGTTGGTAGGATACTGCTGTTCCTGCCAATTAAGATTTGCTTCAAACCAGTTTGCTCTAACTACCAGAGTAAATCACTTTGTAGTAATGGGTCTGTACAATATTCCTTGCCATACTCTTAAGCTATGGCTACACTGCAGCTGGAGGTGTAATTTCCAGCTCAGGTAGACGGACATGCACTTGCTAAGAATAGCAGTGTGGCGGCAGCAGCATGGGTGGTGGAATGGGTCATCCGATCAAATACGTACCTAGAGTCTTGGATGGGATTGTACTCAGGCAGCTAGCCTGGGCTGCATCACTTTACTATTCTAGGCCAGTCAAAGCTGGCCTACCTACATGTATCTGACCTAGAAATCACACCTCCAGCTGCAGTGTAGATACACACTCAGACATCCAGCAACTGATCATAAAAGGGACAAATTACATAAATACCTTGTCCTTTTTGTTCTGGGTGTGGACAGCACATAGCAAATGGGACCCTAGCACGTTACTGGGGTGTCTAGGTGTTATGGTCATACAAATAATAAGAAGAAGAAGAAGGAGAACAACAACAACAACACACACTAATATCAATACCAAGGATTTGCATTTAAACTAGGAATTACAACTCTTTGGCTATTACAAACTGCTTTCCGGATTCTGGATTGCTTCAACTCTCAGACTGTGGCTTCTTTAAACAAACTTTGACGGCAGCAAGGAATCCCAGTGAGACACCACCCATTTCGATATTCATTCCAAGAGCAGCGTCCTTGGCAAACACCCTGCATCACTTCACAACATCTTGATACTCCCCATCCTCTGCAGACTGCACAAAGGAAAGATGATGAGCGCTCATTTATTTACATTTAAAAAAATCGGCAAAGACAAAGTCTTATTGCAGGTAAATAGCCTTGATGTAAGTTGCCCCAGCTACTTAGTTAAGAGCATGGTTATCCGAATGCATCGATTGAGTGGGACGAATTCTGCTCTCAGTTGCATCAGTATAACCCTGAAGTACCCCCAATGATTTCAGTGAAGTAACCTTTTCAAATTGTTTGTGAACTCTTGGGTGGTGCTCCTGTGTTCTATGCTTTTGAGTCTGCCAGCAACCAGAGCAGCAGCGTGTATGTAACTAGGCCTCGCAGGTTTGTGGGTATTTAGCAACACCACTATTTAGGTATTTAGGGTTGGGTATTTAGGACCCACTCAGCCTGTGTGATTTCTTCGTATTGTTTTGTTGCATTAAGATTAAAATACTTCACAATGAGGAAGATCTGGCACATGGAGGCCCCAATCAGGATTGAGACCCCACTGTACTAACCACAGGGAGAGACATAAAATAAAAGACATTTTCTGCAGGCCTTACAAACAGACAAGCCACGAATGTCTTGACTTCAGACTGGAACAAGAGCAGGGAAGGGCTACTAGCATGGTCAGGAGAATGGAGAGCAAGCGGATCTTTGGAGAGGAGACTGAATGAGCTCGGCTTGTTTACCTTAGCAAAACAAGGGCTGAGAGAGGATAGGATTACTCTCTGTAAATACATCAGGGGGGTAAGCAACAGGGACAGAGAAGAGCCATTTAAAATAAGGCACAGTGTCAGCACAAGAACAAATGAGTATTATATACTGGCCATGAATGAATTTACATTCAAAACGATGGGGTCTAAATTAGCTGTGACCACTCAAGAAAGAGACTTCGAGTCAGCATGGCTAGTTCTCTGAAAACATCCACTCAATGTGCAGCGGCAGTCAAAAAACCTAACAGAATGTTAGGAATCAATAGGAAAGGGACAGATAACAAAACAGAAAATCTCATAATGTCTCTATATTAATCCATAGTATGCCCACATCCTGAATACCATGTGCAGTTTGGTCAACCCATCTCACAAAAGGTATATGGGAATTGGAAAAGAAGGGCAACAAAAATGATTAGGGGTATGGAATAACTTCCATATGAGAAGACATTAAAAGGACTGGGATTGATCAGCTTGAAAAAGAGGGGCTATGATAGAGGTCTATACATTCTTGACTGGTGTGGCAAAAATAAATAAGAAAGTGTCATTTACTGCTTCACATAACTCAGTATCTAGGGATCACCAAATGAAATTAATAGGAAGCAGGTTTAAAACAAAAGGAAGCACTTCTTCATAAAATACGTAGTCAACCTGTGGAACTCATTGCCAGGGGATGTTGTGAAGACCCAAACTATAACTGGGCTCAAAGAATTAGATAAGTTCATGGAGGATCGATCAGTGGCTATTTGTCAGAGTAGTCAGGGATGCAACCCCATGCCATGAGTGTCCCTAGCCTCTGTTTGCCAGAAGCTGGGAATGGATGACAGTGGATGGATCACCCGATGACTGCCTGTTCTGTTCATTCCTTCTGAAGCACCTGGCATTGGCCACTGTTGAAAGACAGGATACTGGGCTAGATGGACCATTGGTCTGACCCAGTATGGCCGTTCTTATGTTCTTATGAGTCACCAATGAGAGGGAAGTAGAGTGCATGGGATTTTGGACTCTTTTGGGTAGGATTTTGTGGCAATTAAGCTGCTCCAAGCTCCCTTTGAAGTCGCTTTGATCTGATGGCTGCCCCCTGAGCAGCACTTCTTTTCTGTTGACTCTGGATGTAGCCAGTCACCCTCACAGCTCCCCATCTGTTTCATTATAATTGCAGCTGTGCAAATGTCATATCTGAGGGATCCATCGCCCCCTTCATTTTCAGGAGAAAGAAAACTATTTTCCATTTCCTCCTCTTCTGCAAATAGAAAATATAGACCCAGATTCTGAGCTTTGCTTCTCAAAAGGTACAATACAGCATGCACAGCCTGGGCTGGGGATGGCAAAAGTGTCTTTGTGACAACTCAGACCTTTGTGAATTCTGGCTCTGCTGAGAGCCTGCTTGGGCACCAGAGAAACTCAGAGCAGCTTCAGTGGTTCCTCTAAGTTACATAAGTCTTGCATGGCTGTCTATGGCCACTCTGCAGTCCAGAGAAAAGGGAACACAGAGCAAACCGGCCATGCCTCTCTGCCCTAATTCAATATGCACCTTCCTACCCTTCCATCATGTCCCTAAGATGGGGGCTGTGAAGGAGTGCGATGTAAGGCCACCTGCACTTCCAATGTGCCACCAAGGGACTCTTCCTGTGCCAGGTGAATTCTTTAAGGGGATATTGGACCCCTTTAACTCACTGGAGCAGTGTAAGGGGCTGAAACAGGGGACAGAATCAGATTCACAGCTTGCACCATCTTCACCAGCAGGCTGAACGCTTTAGGGAGAATCCATGACCTCGTCTAGGCTAAATGCTGGCTGACCTCAGACATCAGGGGCCTTTTATGTTTGGTTTGATGTTCTCTTCTTGGTCTTCTACACAACTCATAATGAGATGTGGATAGGGTGGTAAAAAACTGATCTCTAAGTGTATGTGAAAGAATTCAGTTCCCTACGGAATCACCGTATTCAAAGCCAGTGAAATATTGCGGACAATGGAAGGAAATATTAGGGCTGTTGAAAGATTTCAGTCAAAACCTTTTCCTGTCAAAAACTGGGTTTTGTCAGCTTTTGTATTTTCCTCAGAAAAAGATTGATTTCACTAGGGAAATGGTGATTGTTCCATGGGGAAAATTAAAAACAAAAAACGGCTCCTTTTGTTTGGACGTGACTCTCTGTGTCTGCCTGAGTCTCTACAATGAGTTATAATAGTTGTAGTTCTGGGTTCTCACATACTCCCATTTTCCCCTATGGGTCCTGCTCCCTGGACAGACTGCATCTCCCATGATGCATTGCTCTATGAAATATGCAGTATGCCTTGGAGAGGCACCATGATCCCATTGGACCGTGCTGAGAGTCAGGAACAGATCTGGGCTAATAATTAATTTGTTGGTTCAGTGGTACATACAAAAAAATCAGGAAAAAAAATTTGGTTGAGGTCGAACCAAATCTGAATAGCTTTGGAATTTTCACTGAATCAAAGAAGTCCATTTTGGGTCTGTTCCAGAGCAGGGGTTTGAGCCTGGCTCTCCCACGTCTCTAGTGAGTGCTGTAACCACTGGGAAAATGGTTATAAGGGGGGATAGTGGAAGAAGATCCCCCTCCCCCTCCTCTGACAGTTTTGTGAATGGCCCAAGCTACTCATTAGAGAATTAGAGAATAGTTTCATGTTGACCAAAACTGTATCTTGCACAGAATAAAGTATTCATCAGAACAATCTCGCCCAGCTCTAGCTAGCAATCCTGGGTTCCATGCCTGGCTCCCCCTCTGACCTGCTGCGTGACTTTGTACAAGTCACTCCATCTCCCTGTGCCTGTTTCCCCTCCCACACTTTTTCTGCCCTTTGGAGTGGCAACTGCCTCTTACTGTGTGTTTGCACAGTGCCTAGCACAATGGGGCTTTGAAATTGCCTCTGGTCTCTAAGCGCTATGGTAACACAAATAAGAGATAATAATAATAATAATCTCATCTAAGTAGGCTTGGAGTCAAGTTATAGAACTTGCACCAGTATAATAATACCTAACACTTGCTAACAGCTGTAAACATTAACCAGCTAATCCTCGCACCTCTGACTTGTAAATGGTCAGAGGAGAAGCCTGTGGCATAGAGTGTCACTCTTTATGTGTTCTGCTGAGCGATGCCGCCTGCATCTAACCAAAACCAGCCATGCCTGAGGATGGAACCTGAAGGCTTTGGGGTCAAGCAGAAGCAGCTGGACTCCATCAGGAATTTTTAAAGTGGGTGTAGGAAGATGGAAACCTAGAGGCTCATGGGAAGGGGAGAGACAGAGGCCCATAGGAAAACAGGTGGACAAGGAGCAAGCTGAGAGACTTGGGAGAGAGGACAAAAAAGAACTAGATAAGTTCATGGAGGATAGGTCCATCAATGGCTTTTAGCCAGGATGGACAGGGATGGTGTCCCTTGCCTCTGTTTGTCAGAGCTGGGAATGGGCGACAGGGAATGGATCACTTGATGATTACCTGTTCTGTTAATTCACTCTGGGTCACCTGGCATTGGCCACTGTCGGAAGACAGATATTGGGCTAGATGGACCTTTGGTCTAACCCAGTATGGCCATTCTTATGATCTCATGGACATCATCAGGAGTAACTTGGAAGGAAAACAACCCAATGAAAGGCCTCTTGAGTGATGTTCTTGTGTGTTAACTATTCCTGGATGGGAAGGGATAATTGTCTTTTTTCCTGCTCTGAAGGTGAAGGCTCCCTCTCATGCTTTACAGTGTCTGCCTAGATGAGTAAACAGTGAAACAGGTGGTGAGCAGGAGGAATGATCCACAGCAACTCCAGAATAAACTGAAAGGCTACAGCTCTCTGGCAGAGCCAGCAGATAAGAGCAACATCAAAGGGAGACTGAAGCTGTTACAAGTCTCTAATTCCCCACCAGTACTGATGGTGTTGGTCCAGAAGAGACTATTTAGGTATTCCGGAGTGGTCCCTGTGCTTTGCAGGCATGTTCACAATTGCATAAAATCAAGGAAATTATACACAGAGAAGAACAATTAGTTCTTAGTTCAGTCTCACTGGAACATGTGCAGAGAAGGACTACTAGATAGTCAGAGGCATGGAAGGCCAGTCTTACAAGAGGAGGCTAAAAGTGATTGGCTTGTTTAGGCTAGGAACATGAAAGCTAAGAAGGGACTGGATTTCACTCTATGAATACATCAAGGGGATAAACACCTGGAGTAGAACTATTGACAATAAGGGACAATGTTTTCACACAACCCAATGGGGATAAACTGGCCATGAATGGGGATAAACTGGCCATTTAGGCTGGAAATTAGAAGGAGGTTTCTAACCATCAGAGAGGTGAGGTTCTGGTACAGCCTCCCAATAGGAAAAGTGGGGCAAACCACCTTACTGGTTTTTAGATGGAACTTGTGAAGTTTATGAATATGGCCTGGACTTGATAACCCAGGAGATCTAAGACCTGTGAGGCGGGAGGGTCTCAGAGCTCAGGCTGCAGCCTGAGCCCAAACATCAGTACCACAATGAAACAGCCCCTTAGCCTGAGCCCCGCAAGTCTGAGACAGCCGGGCCTTGGTTTTTAATTACAATGTAGACATGCCCTATCACAGTCAAATTGTTCTTATGTCAAGATGTTTTTACTGGTAATTGGTCTAAATTTTTCACTGCCTTTAGGTGCTCGGATACTACAGTGAAGTAAATACTAAGGACACAGGGAACCCACTATCCCTGGTTATACCCCATCTACTGCAAATGTGGCACCTGCACAGTAGGCAGCAACAGCCGGTGAACAGCCACACAGCTGGGGAGCAGAGGGGATGATCTGTAGCAAGTCCAGAGTAAATAGACAGGATGAGTTGTTGAGGGCAGAGCGGCTAGATCATGGCAACACCAGAGGGAGTTTGCAGCAATTTCACGCCCTCTAGAACTACGCCCTCTGTTGCTCACACCTCTGCTTGATAGGCTTAAATAAATAAAGGAGCTCAGCATTCTCATTCTTGAGAAGAACCTCTATCACTCTGCCTCAGAGGCAACGTGTGGGGGAAGACGCGACACGTGGGGTCACATGTCTCCCGCCCCAGCTTTGCAGCTTGGCTTTTACTGAGCATGCTCACACGAACTGTGTAGGCTTAGTAACCCTGCTGAAGCCAGCTGCCTTCACTCTGCCCCTCCCCACCACTATTGGCAGACACGGGTTGTCTCTGCTCTGCCTTTGTGTCATTTGTCCTGCATTGACACAGAAATCCCAGCTCATCTTCGGCCATGAAGATCCTTTACCTTCTCTTTGCTGTTGTCTTCTTGGTGCTCCATGTCCAGGGCCAGCATCAGCAAGAGCCCCAGGATGATCCCCAAGCTTGGAATGAAGCCCCGGATGATGCTGAGGAAGAGGCAGAGGCAGAGGTGGCCCCAGGTAAGATGTGAAAATCCATAGGTGTGTCAATGTGTATGTGTGAGAACATTATCAAATATCTATGGAGAGACTGCTGCTAGGTCTTGGCCAATTCTGGGCCATCATCTATCTACCTGTCTGTCTGTCTCTCCACGGTTATACGGTCCCTTTCAACTCATTGTACAAACTCTTCCTAGAAATCACTTCACCCATTGCTGAAAGACCCTGACATTGGGGGCAAGTGGGGAATGGGGAACACACAGAACCTCTGGTATGAGGGAGACTGTGGGGAGTTGCAGGGGGTCCCTGAAATAGATGGGGATGGGAGGGTGGCACACAGGGAATTTATGAGGGGAATGGAAGCATGCAAGGTGTGTGCTGTGTGCAGTGGGCTTGGCCTTGAGAAGCTACGAGTGCAGCCCCTTAGTTACTGCTAGCAACTGTTCAGGTTTATAATGACAAATGTTCCAGAGTTTAAAATTGTTCTGCTGTTGTAGGGATAATGAATTCGCTGGCAGCGGTGTAAGAACACATATAGCATTGAACAGAGTGTTTGCATTAGATTGTAGCTTATTTATTATGTTCATCATTGAATATTATATGAATCACTGAATCATTAGAGAATTTCTTCTGTCTCTCTTAACTTGCAACCATAATATCTACTCTCTTCATTTTATTAATATAAAGGGTCTTAGAAACTTTTTTTCCTTTCTGCAGGTCCTGACAAACAGCAAAGCCACATTCTGTGTAGCTTCAGAGGTGGCGTGTGCCGGTCCAAGCGCTGCAGCAAGTCACAGGAAAGGAAAATTGGAAACTGCGCTTACCGGAAGGCTTGCTGCGTAAAGAGAAATTGAAGAGAGGTGCTTGGCTGAGACTGGAGAACTCCAGAAAGAGGATGTTCGGTGTCCAGACAACATATTTGCTGAGCCATGTAAATCGATCCGCCTGAAATTTGTCATAAACATTTATGCAAAGATGTTTTGAAATTTTCTGCTAAAATTGTTCTTTTTGCGTGTGTGTGTGACCAGCTTACAGACTGGGTGAGTTTTTCAATCAGATCTGCATGTGCATTAAGATTAAGCTGTTCTCAAATCCTGCTTCTTTAATTAAAAAAAATCTTTGTATGGATATGACTCTGAGTGTATTTATTTAATTCCTCCCTAAGGTCAATAATTTATAATCCTGGGTGGTTGGGGTGTCAAGGAAACCCAGATAAATGGCAGGTATCCAGTTGGGTTTAATCAAGGCAGAAACATGACATCCTCATGTATAGAGGAGAAAACAGTGGAACTCATTGCTGCTTTACCAATCCTGTACAGCAAGAAACTCTACTGCCACTGTTTCTTCTCCCCAAGCCAGTTCCTTTTCGCTGTCCAACTGTCCTGTTTTCTCTCAGGTCAATGGAGTTGATCCAGCACCACTTTAACGGAGATTAGATTCCAGCCACCGCTCTTGTCTCCTGACTGACACATTGGGCTTGTCTATAGGCTTTGAACTACGTGTTTGCATTATATGAACACTTAGGGCTTGTCTACACTGGCAAGTTTCTGCACAGTAAAGCTGCTTTTTGCGTTCAAACTGCAGAAGTGTGCACACTGCCAAGCCACTTTGTGCACAGAAACTCCTCAGTTATAGCCCTGCAAAAACACCACCTCGACGGGAGTTATAAGGCAATTTGCGCAGAGGCTCCAGCGCTTTATTGCCAGTGTAGACACTTGATTGCTTTCTGTGCTGTAATTGGCCCCCGGAGCTGTCCCATAATGCCTCAAGTGGCTACTCCACTCATTGTTTTGAATTCGGCTGCCCTGGAGACATGCGCCCCTCCCCTTTCAAAGCACTGTTTCTGACCGCCTTTGCATGCTGTGCTGATCTGCTCCGGGACACACAGCAAACCATTCATGTGGAATGCTGGGGCTGTTGAACACAGAGGCAGGTGTCTGTGTCTGTGTGTGGGAGAGAGAGAGATTGCTGTGCAGAGAGCCCAGGGAGGGGCTGATGTCTGACTTCCCCCTCCCCCTGCCTCAGGACTGGTTGCGTCCTGCCGCTGTCTGAACTTACAAGACAGCATGCTGAACACATTCTGTCTCCCCCAAAATACACTGTCTCTCTCCCCCCCTCCATACACACACACACCCTGTCACACACTCTCCCGCCAAAAGCTGAAAAGCAGCTGGCAGTGTCGTAGGATGCCCATGGAACAACGGAATTGGGAAACCTGCATCAGGTGATGCTGACACGGTGCCTGCGGCCAGTTGCACAGTGGGATAGCGACCACAGTGCACTTGGAAGTGGGGAATAGTCCCGCTATTATTGTGGAGAACTTTCCTGGCTTCTGCACTACCCCGGTGAAGTGGGCCAGCGAAAGGATCTGAGTCCTCGCTTCCACTTCCTTTACCCAGTGGCCTCCCTGCCCTCGAGGACTCCCCTTCCACTCTCCTGTCTGGCAGAGTCCTCATAACCCCAACAAGGCTGGGCCCAGGATTCCTGGGGGGCTTGACCCCCAACCCTGCTGTGGTCACCTAGGACAGGGGCTAGGGTGTCCCCACCCCGAGGTACTCTCTCTGCCCTGGGCACTTCTCTGACCCACTGACCATTACATACAAGTTAAAGCAAATGCAAGTTATTTAATCAACAATTAATTTTAAAAAGAATAAGGAAAAATGGGAAAGGTCAACCCACTCTGTGGCAGGGAACATCACAAACAGTGTCTCTGGAACATCAGGGCAGTTCACAGTCTGTTCCTTGTGAGTCCCAGGCTCCCCGCTCAGGCCCTGGCTGT
This sequence comes from Chelonia mydas, assembly GCF_015237465.2. Lineage (NCBI taxonomy): Eukaryota > Metazoa > Chordata > Testudines > Cheloniidae > Chelonia > Chelonia mydas. The sequence continues at coordinate 9,773,385 of NC_057851.1, read as the reverse complement.
GCTGCAGGGATGCTGTGGGTTGGACACTTGCTCTGGTGGTGGCCACAGGCTCTAAGAGGTAGGACCCTTCTTCCCAGTGTCACCCGTGCCCTGTCGGGGATACGATCCAAGCCTGGCCTGCAGAGCCCCTTGGCTGAGGCGTCTCCCTGTGCTGGGCCTGCTGCCCAGGGTCCCCCTCGGTCTCCCCAGCTGCTCACCGCACCCAGCTCCGGACTGTTCCAGTCCCAGCTCCACCACTCTGTCTCTGCACTGCTGCTGGTGCTCTGCCTCCAGCTCCCTGGGCTGCTTCTTTGGCCCCTCTGGCTCTGGCTGCTACAGCTCTGCTCCCAGGGCAAGTCTGCTCTCTCTGGGCTGTGCCTCTGGCTTTGGGGCTGCAGCTCTGCTCCCAGGACAGGGTCTGTTCTCTCTGGGCTGCTTTTCTGGTCCCTCTCGATCTGGCACAGCTCTGCTCCCCAGCTTAGCTTGGGCCCCTGCTTTCTCCTTAGCTTGGCCCCACGCTGTCTGACCCAGGCAAATCCAGCTCACACGGGGTTACGGGACCTCCCTGGCCTCCTGACTCCCTGATTAGCCCGCCCACCCTGTCATTCAGGCTGACCTGGAGCATTGGCCTCTCCCCATTGTTCCTGGGGGCTGTCAGTCTCAGGGTCCTGATTCCCCATCGACCCTTCCCCCTTCTTAGTACAGGGAGCTAGCAACGAAAACACCCCCGCTGAATGTTAGTAAGGGGGCAACAGTCCCCTTACACACTGCTGTCTTTGCAGTTGCAAGAGCTGCTAATGTGGATGCGCTCCAGCGTCACAACGGGCACAGTGTAGACACGCGGCAGTGGTTTAATTCCAGCGTTTTAATAAAACTGGTGTAACTTGTGGTGCAGAAACTTGCCAGTGTAGACATACCCTTAGTTTGTGGCAAGCTGGGGTGTAAATACATCCTTCACTAACCTGCTGCACACAAAGTGTCCATGGGGACTCAGCCCATGTATTTATGGTGCCTAAATATGGCTTTAGGAGCCTGACTTTAGGCCCATCTATCTGTCTACCTATTTATCTATCTTTAGGTAGTAATGTCAAACCCCACTGATCTCAAAGTCACTGAGGAAATGAAGTAACACCCTGTAAGCAACTGACCCTTCTCTTGTACTAGGAGCTCTTCCCAACACCCACTTTCTTTCAGCAACTCCTCAAGAAGAAAGAAATGAAAGAAAATATGTGGGAGAAAAGGGGAGCACAGAGAGACCCTAACAGAGGGGGAAACAGGTGATGGGGAACACACAGAAACCTTGGTATAAGGGAGAGATATTGTAAAGCAGTGACCTACATAACCAAAAAAATACCCACTCCTGCTTCACCACCCTCTCCCCCCAGGATCTCTGCACCCTGCTCCCGTCCCCGAAAGGAAACAAGATTCCCATATAACTGTTTCTATAATAAAATGCAAAGCTTCTGGAAACGCTGTCACAGAGCCAGCCCACCAGTATTTCTCAGGCTCTAATGCCGTGGGCTGACAGGCTTTGCATCTCAGCATTAGGGAGCGTATATGACACTGCTGCCTTCTGGTGGTTTGGGGGGGAATACAAGGGACAGCAGATTACATGCTAGCTCTACCACATACCAGCGCCACCTCCCCGCAATGCAGCATTATGTTAAGTGCTGCAGTTGGAAATGCAGCAATATTAGCAGAGGGTGAGCCTCAAAATTAATGAATTAATTAATTAATTAAAATCGGAGTTCAGGTTTGGTCAAACACCCAAAATTTCATAGGATCTTTTGAGCCTGCCCTTCTCCTCACAATTTCACTTTCCATTTTACACCTTCTTCCCTACCTTCTTATTTTGATTGTCAGCTCTTTGGGGCAGGGACTCTCTTTTTGTTCTTTGTTTGTACAGCACCTAGCGCAGTGGGGTCCTGGTGCGTGACTGGGCTTGTAGACACTCTCACAGGACAAAGAGTGAATAATGATACTGCCTTCTCCCAAACAAACTAGCTCCTTCTTCCCTGATGAAAACCTTCCCTTCCCCGAACCTCTCCTCTGTCCTCACCAGCCCTCCACCGTCTCCACTCGAATCCCAGGTTTTGCACAGATGTTTATTTTTTCCCAGGTGGTTGGCTCTTCCCTACCTATTTACAATTATATGGTGTACTCAGTGGTGAGCTGGACCCAGTTCGCACCGGTTCACACAAACCAGTTGTTAAATTTTGAAGCCGGTTTAGAACCAGTTGTTAAAGAGTTGGGCAAACTACCGTCCTGTCCAGCCCACCTGAACTCCCGGCTGGGGAGGCTCCTCTGGCTGAGAATCCCTTTTTACTCACCCGGTGGTGCTCCGGGTCTTCGGCAGCACTTCGGCGGTGGGCCCTTCACTCGCTCCGGGTCTTCGGCGGCACTTCAATGGCGGGTCCCTCAGTGCTGCTGAAGACCCGGAGCGAGTGAAGGAACCGGTTCTTCAGATTTTGGCAGCTCATCACTAGGTGTACTGCTTGTGTTACTTGTGAAAATTCTTTGCTGCAGTGGTCACTTGCACTCCACAGCAGTTCTTGTCTCCTTCTTGCTCTTCAGGCTTCTTCCCTTGGGTGTCTCTGACCACGGCCCTAAGCGATAGACTCTCTGAGGAAGGACCTCTTTGTCCATGCCCAGGAGACTTTGTCCCAAGTGGAAGCTGAGTTCCGGAGACTCTTTACCTTTCACTACCTCTCCTTCAAGGATAAGGGATTCTTGCCTTTCTGAGACATTAACCCATGCAGACAAATAATTGTGTTAAAGGCCAGAGTTATTAAAAACAGAGAGGAAATACTAGTAAAGCAAAACAAACAGTTTGAAAAACTTAGCTTCTCCTCGGGGAAGATCTAGATAAGTTAGATTTAGAACACCCAGCTTAGTCAGGAAATCTCGCATCTCTGTTACAAATATCTGCTAGAATTATGTTCTTAAAATGTGTTTGGCAAGCAATGCATAAACCCTGTCTGCCCCAGAAAAAGGAATGTGTATTTGCTTGTCTGACCAGCTTGATCGTCAGGAAGAGACAATGAAGGTACATTTACATCCAAGGTAAACAAAGCTATCAGGAGAAGAAATGGGGGAAGATGACCACTTGCCAATCCACACAGGGGACGGAGACAGCACAGCAGGAAGCCTTCCTGCCTCTTGTAACAGGGTCAGTGAGCTTTGGGAGACATAAGCGGGGACAGACAGCCATTTTGGCACCTGTTGCTTGAGGGATTTGAGGGGCCAGAGCTTTTGAAATCACAGAATGTTTGATTCTTCAGCCAAGGGGGTTGAAGTCTCTGGGAAGTGAGTGTAGGTGAGAAACCTGCTGATGCAAAGATTGTAACTTGCTATAGTAAATCTTTAGTCTCAGAAGAGTATTTTTACTTTTGTTTGCTTGTGACCCTTTCTATCTTTACTCTTTATACCCGGGGTTGCCAACCTGTGCCTCCGGAGCCGGATGCAGCTCTTTAGCTACCCCCTTGCGGCTCTTTGCAGGCTCTCCTGCCTGCCATGGCCCCACGCCACTCCCGGAAGTGGCTGGCTGCTGGCATGTCTCTGCGCGCCCCTGTCCGGGGGAGGTGGCTCCGTCCGCTGCCCCTTCCCCCAGCACCGTCCAACAGCACCCGTGGCCCAGGAAACAGCCAATGGGAGCTGCAGGGGCAGTGCTTGTGGGCGCAGGCAGCACATGGAGACCCGCTGACCCCGTCCCCCACAAGAGGCATGCAGAGACGTGCCAGCAGCCAGCGGCCGACATCTAAGCAAATCCACCCATGCATGAAGATGGAACCTGGAGGCTTTGGGGCCCAGCAGAAGGAACTGGACTCCATGAGGAACTTTTAAAGTGGGTGTAGGAAGATGGAGACCTGGAGGCTCAAGGGAAAGGGAGAGACAGAGGCCCGTAGGAAAACAGGTGTGTGAGGAGCAAGCTGAGAGACTTGGGGAGTGAGCACATCATCAGGAGTAACTTGGAAGAAAAACAACCCAATGAAAGGCCTATTGTGTGATGTTCTTTTGTGTTATCTACTCCTGGATGGGAAGGGATAATTGTCTTTTTTCCTGATCTGAAGGTGAAGGCTCCCTCTGATGCTATACAGTATCTGCCCAGATGAGTAAACAGTGAAACAGGTGGTGAGCAGGAGGAATGATCCTCTGCAACTCCAGAATAAACTGAAAGTCTACAGCTCTCTGGCAGAGCCAGCAGATAAGAGCAACATCAAAGGAAGACTGGAGCTGTTACATGCTTCTAATCCCCCGCCAATACTGATGGTGTTGGGCCAGAAGAGACTATTTGGGTATTCCAGGATGGTCCCTGTGCTTTGCAGGCATGTTCACAATTGCATAAAATCAAGGAAATTATACACAGAGAAGAACAATTAGGTCATCTAGTCAGGCCCCCTGAGGCCAGTCCAAGCTTGTTCTTAGTAGTCTCACTGGAACATGTGCAGAGAAGGGCTACTAGATGGTCAGAGGCATGAAAGGCCAGTCTTACAAGAGGAGGCTAAAAGTGATTGGCTTGTTTAGGCTAGGAACATGAAGGCTAAGAAGGGACTGGATTTCACTCTATGAACACATCAAGGGGATACACACCTGGAGTAGAACTATTGACAATAAGGGACAATGTTTTCACACAACCCAATGGGGATAAACTGGCCATTTAGGCTGGAAATTAGAAGGAGGTTTCTAACCATCAGAGAGGTGAGGTTCTGGTACAGCCTCCCAATAGGAAAAGTGGGGCAAACCACCTTACTGGTTTTTAGATGGAACTTGTGAAGTTTATGAATATGGCCTGGACTTGATAACCCGGGAGATCTAAGACCTGTGAGGTGGGAGGGTCTCAGAGCTCAGGCTGCAGCCTGAGCCCGAACATCAGTACCACAATGAAACAGCCCCTTAGCCTGAGCCCCGCAAGTCTGAGACAGCCGGGCCTTGGTTTTTAATTACAATGTAGACATGCCCTATCACAGTCAAATCGTTCTTATGTCAAGATGTTTTTACTGGTAATTGGTAAATTTTCACTGCCTTTAGGTGCTCGGATACTACAGTGAAGTAAATACTAAGGACACAGGGAACCCACTATCCCTGGTTATACCCCATCTACTGCAAACGTGGCATCTGCACAATAGGCAGCAACAGCCGGTGAACAGCCACACAGCTGGGGAGCAGAGGGGATGATCTGTAGCAAGTCCAGAGTAAACAGACAGGACGAGTTGTTGAGGGCAGAGCGGCCAGATCATGGCAACACCAGAGGGAGTTTGCAGCAATTTCACGCCCTCTAGAACTACGCCCTCTGTTGCTCACACCTCTGCTTGATAGGCTTAAATAAATAAAGGAGCTCAGCATCCTCATTCTTGAGAAGAACCTCTATCACTCTGCCTCAGAGGCAACGTGTGGGGGAAGACGCGACACGTGGGGTCACATGTCTCCCGCCCCAGCTTTGCAGCTTGGCTTTTACTGAGCATGCTCACACGAACTGTGTATGCTTAGTAACCCTGCTGAAGCCAGCTGCCTTCACTCTGCCCCTCCCCACCAATATTGGCAGGCACGGGTTGTCTCTGCTCTGCCTTGGTGTCATTTGTCCTGCATTGACACAGAAATCCCAGCTCATCTTCGGCCATGAAGATCCTTTACCTTCTCTTTGCTGTTGTCTTCTTGGTGCTCCATGTCCAGGGCCAGCATCAGCAAGAGCCCCAGGATGATCCCCAAGCTTGGAATGAAGCCCCGGATGATGCTGAGGAAGAGGCAGAGGCAGAGGTGGCCCCAGGTAAGATGTGAAAATCCATAGGTGTGTCAATGTGTATGTGTGAGAACATTATCAAACATCTATGGAGAGACTGCTACTAGGTCGTGGCCAATGCTAGGCCATCATCTATCTATCTATCTATCTATCTACCTGTCTGTCTGTCTGTCCACTGTTATACGGTCCCTTTCAACTCATTGTACAAACTCTTCCTAGAAATCACTTCACCCCTTGCTGAAATGAAGCCACCTAAACAGCAAACAGCAAAACTACATGACAAGTTAGGGAAGGCAGTTAAGATGTATACCACATCCAACCGATAAAGAGAATCTGAGCAGGGAAAACACAGCTACTCAGATTACTAAAGGGCATCTTGTTTTAAAAGAAAAACACAATAGGAGTTTGTTAAGAAACTATCTTAAAATATTTCCCTTATGTCACGGAGTGTGGGGGAGTCCAGGCCCTGCACCCCTCTTCCTGGGATTCACTGAGACTCTCAGCCAGCCAGTAAAACAGAAGGTTTATTGGACAACAGGAACACAGTCCAAAACAGAGCTTGTGGGTACACCCAGGACCCCTCAGTCAAGTCCTTCTGGGGGAGCAGGGAGCTTAGACCCCAGCCCTGGGGTTCCCTGTGTTCCTCCACCCAGCCCCAACCTGAAACTAAACCCACCGAGCAGGTTCCCTGCTGCCACCTCCGTCCACATTCCTGGGCAGAGGTGTTACCTCCCCCTCCCCCTCCTGGCTCAGGTGACAGGCTCTCAGGTCTCCCGTCCCCAGGGCACATTCCCAGGGCAACACTCCCCCCTCCCTGCTGCTTCACATCGTCACATCTCTCCCCCCTTCGAGACTGAACTGAGCGGGGTCACTGTGACCAGTGACCTGGGGAAGTTCGGGGCCCCCTCTCCGGGACAGCGCATCCGCTATCAGGTTGGCACTTCCCTTCACGTGGACCACGTCCATGTCGTAATCCTGCAGGAGCAGGCTCCACCTCAGGAGTTTGGCGTTGGCTCCTTTCATCTGGTGCAGCCAGGTCAGGGGAGAGTGGTCGGTGTAGACGGTGAAGTGTCGCCCGAAGAGATAGGGCTCTAGTTTCTTGAGGGCCCACACCATGGCCAGGCACTCCTTCTCGATGGCCGCGTAGTGTTGCTCCCGGGGTAGCAACTTCTTGCTCAGATACACGATGGGGTGTCTCTCCCCCTTTTCATCCTCCTGCATCAACACCGCCCCCAGTCCCGTGTCGGAGGCGTCGGTGAACACCACAAAGGGCTTGTCAAAGTCTGGGTTTGCCAGAACTGGGCCACTGACCAGAGCCTCCTTCAGCGCCCGGAAAGCCTCCTGGCACTGCTCGGTCCAGACCACCTTGTCTGGCTTCCCCTTCTTGCATAGCTCAGTGATGGGGGTGGCGATGGCGCTAAAGTGGGGCACAAATCTTCGGTAGTATCCTGCCATCCCAATAAAGGCTTGGACCTGCTTTTTGGTGTGGGGAGCGGGCCAGTCTCTGATCACCTCCACCTTGGCCGGTTCCGGCTTTAGGCGGCCGCTCCCCACCCGATGGCCCAGGTAAGATACTTCAGCCATCCCCACCTTGCACTTCTCCGCTTTAACAGTCAGCCCAGCCCCCTGGAGTCGGTCCAGCACTTGTCTAACCTGGGACACGTGGTCCTCCCAGGTCTGGCTAAAGACACAGATGTCGTCAATATACGCCACGGCAAAACTCTCCATCCCCCTCAGGAGCTGGTCCACCAGGCGCTGGAAGGTGGCCGGCGCTCCCTTGAGGCCGAAAGGCAGGGTCAGGAACTCATAGAGCCCCAGAGGGGTGATAAAGGCCGATTTCAGCCGGGCATCTGCATCCAGCGGCACTTGCCAGTAGCCCTTTGTAAGGTCCATGGTGGTAAGGTACCGAGCTCCTCCCAGCTTGTCTAGGAGCTCGTCCGGCCTGGGCATGGGGTAGGCATCCGATACAGTGATGGCATTGAGCTTCCGATAGTCCACACAGAACCGGACTGACCCATCCTTTTTGGGGACCAGCACCACCGGCGAGGCCCAAGGGCTGGCCGATGGCTGGATCACCCCCAAAGCCAGCATGTCCCGGACCTCTCTTTCCAGGTCCTGAGCAGTTTTCCCTGTGACTCGGAAGGGGGAGCATCTTATCGGCGGGTGCGACCCTGTCTGCACCCGGTGCACAGTCAGATTGGTGCGTCCAGGCTGGTTGGAAAACAGCTGTCGGTATGGATACAGCACCCCCCTGACCTCAGCTTGCTGGGCAGGGGTGAGCTGATCCGAGAGGGGAATTGTTTCCAGGGGGGAACCAGCTCTGGTCCCAGGGAACAGATCTACTAAAGGGTCATCTCCCTGCTCCTCCCACTGACCACACACAGCTAACACCACATTCCCCCTGGCATAATATGGCTTCATCATATTCACATGGTACACCCGGCGGTGGTGGGCCCGGTTCGACAGCTCCACCACATAGTTTACCTCATTGAGCTGCTTGACGACCTTGAACGGGCCCTCCCAGGCGGCCTGTAGTTTGTTCTTTCTCACGGGGATGAGAACCATCACCTGATCCCCGGTGGCGTAGGCACGGGCCCGTGCCGTGCGGTCATACCAGACCTTCTGCTTCCTCTGGGCTCTGGCCAGATTCTCCCTGGCCAGGCCCATGAGTTCAGCCAGTCTCTCTCGGAAGGTCAGGACATACTCCACCACTGACTCTCCATCGGGAGTGGCCTTCCCCTCCCACTCGTCTCTCATCAGGTCCAGGGGGCCCCTCACCCTCCTTCCATATAACAGTTCGAAAGGCGAAAATCCGGTAGACTCCTGGGGCACCTCCCTGTACGCGAACAGCAGGTGAGGTAAGTACTTGTCCCAATCCTGCGGGTGCTGGTTCATAAAGGTTTTCAGCATCATCTTTAGCGTCCCGTTAAACCTCTCCACCAGCCCATTGGACTGGGGGTGATACGCTGAGGCCCAGTCGTGCCGGACCCCACATTTCTCCCACAAGCACCGGAGCAGGGCCGACATGAAGTTGGAGCCTTGGTCTGTCAAGACTTCCCTGGGGAACCCCACTCGGCTGAAAATGGTCAGGAGCGCATCTGCCACGGTGTCTGCTTCAATGGAAGCTAAGGGCACTGCCTCGGGGTAGCGGGTGGCGAAATCTACCACCACCAGAATATATTTCTTCCCCGACCGGGTCGTCTTGCTGAGTGGCCCCACGATGTCCATGGCCACCTTCTGGAAAGGCTCCTCTATGATGGGCAAAGGTCTCAACGCCGCTTTCCCCTTGTCCCGGGCCTTCCCCACCCTCTGACAGGGGTCACAGGATCGGCAATACTGCCGGACGGTGGTAAAGACCCCGGGCCAGTAAAAGTTCTGTAGCAACCTCTGCCGGGTGCGCCGGATTCCCTGGTGCCCTGCGAGGGGGATGTCATGGGCCAGGGACAGGAGCTTGCGGCGGTACTTCTGGGGGACCACCAGCTGCTTCCTGATCCCACAGGACTCCCCTTCCCCTGGGGGAGCCCATTCTCGGTACAGGAACCCCTTCTCCCACAGGAACCTCTCCTGGCAGCCTCTCCTCATGGTCCGTCCCACACTGAGGTCGGCCAGGTCCCTGAGCTTCTGCAAGGAGGGATCTTTCCTCAACTCGGCCTGGAACTCAGCGGCTGGGGAAGGGATGGGGCCCGGTTCCCCTTCCGTGGCCAGGTCTGAGGCCTCAGCCTCTCTGAGCCGTGCCCCTCGGCGCTCCCTCCCCACCCGAGTAGGGTCTCGCGCCTCCAGTGTGGTACCCTCCCCAGGGTCAGGTCGCAGTGCCCCTCGCCGGCTCTGGCTACGGGTCACAACCAGGGCGGTCTGGGGGTCGCTTGGCCAGTCCTCTAGGTCTCCCCCCATCAAAACTTCAGTGGGCAAATGGTGGTGTACCCCCACATCCTTGGGGCCCTCCTTGGCCCCCCATTTCAGGTGTACCCTTGCCACGGGCACCTTAAATGGGGTCCCGCCCACCCCCGTCAGGGTCAGGTAGGTGTTGGGCACCACCCGATCTGGGGCCACCACCTCGGGCCGGGCCAGCGTCACCTCCGCGCCCGTATCCCAGTATCCATTGACCTTCCTCCCATCCACCTCCAGGGGAACAAGGCACTCTCTCCGGAGGGACAGCCCCGCGCCCACCCTGTAAACTGAGCACCCTGAGTCCAGAGCCTCCAGCCCTCTGGCGGGGCTGGCTGGGGGTACTCTTCCCTCCTGAGCAGGTGGCAAACTGGTAGCCCCCCTTTCCTGGGTCGCCTGCCCCTCGTCCAGCTGAGTCCCTACCCAGTTAACCCTGGGTAGGTTGGGTCTGCTCAGTTTATCCCTGAGCCCGGGGCACTGGGCCCGTACGTGGCCTCTCTGGCCACAGTGATAGCAGCTCAGGTCACGTTGGTCCCCTCGAGCGGGTCGGAGGGGCCCAACACCAGGCGTTCCCCTTTGGAGGGGGTTCTCCCTATTTCCCCGCTGGGAGGCCCCATGGTGATTCTCTCTCTGCATCGGGGGGGGCCTGTTCTTTTGGGATTCCTCCCGGCTACCCCCTGACCGACTGTTCACAAACTCGTCGGCCAGCTGCCCTGCGTGCTGGGGGTTCGCGAGCTTTTTGTCCACCAGCCACAGCCTCAGGTCGGAAGGGCACTGTTCATACAGGTGCTCCAGTACGAACAGGTCAAGCAGGTCCTCTTTAGTTTGGGCCCCCGCTGTCCACTTGCGGGCATATCCCTGCATCCTGTTGACCAGTTGTAGGTAGGTGACCTCAGGCGTTTTACGCTGACCCCGGAACCTTCTCCGGTACATCTCGGGGGTCAGCCCAAACTCACGGAGCAGGGCCTGTTTGAACAGTTCATAGTCCCCTGCCTCTGCCCCTGTCATCCGGCTGTAGACCTCTACGGCTTTGGGGTCCAGTAAGGGGGTGAGGAACTGGAGCCTGTCTGCAGGGTCAACCCTGTGCAGCTCGCAGGCATTCTCAAAGGCCGTCAGGAAGCTATCCATGTCCTCCCCCTCCTTCCGCTGGGCCAGGAAGCACTTATCAAAGCTCCTTGCAATCTTGGGTCCCCCCTCACTCACCGCAGCCGGGGCCCCACTGCTCCTCAGCCTGGCCAGCTCCAGTTCATGCTGTCTTTGTTTCTCCTTCTCCTGCTGCTCATGTTGACGTTCCCTCTCCTTCTCCTGACGCTCCCTCTCCTTCTCCTGACGCTCCCTCTCCTTCTCCTCCTGCTCATGTTGACGTTGTTTCTCCTCATGTTGACGTTGTTTTTCATGATCCTCCAGCTCCCTCATTTTCCTCTCCCTCTCCCATTCCAGCCGCATCCGCTCCAGGGACGGGGAGCTCCGCCGGGAGGATCCCCTGCTGGCTGCTGGGGTCAGGGTGCCCTCGGTATTCGCTGGGCTTCCCCCAACCCCTCCCCCAGGCATAGGTAGGAAGGGTCTCGGGGTGTCCTGGGCAGCAGTCTGACCCCTCCCAGCCTGGTCAGGCCCCAGGGCCCACGCTGCGTCCGCCGGGCGGCTTCCCTCAGGGACAGGGATCGGGTCATCCAAGCGATCCCTCTCCTCCAACTGGGCAATCAGCTGTTCCTTGGTGGACCTCCCGATGCGCAGCCCCCTCTGCCTGCACAGCTCCACCAGGTCGCTCTTAAGGCGTTTAGCGTACATCTCCCTGCTGGCCACTCGCAGGCCGGGCAGCTTTCCACGGTTTCCAGGAAAAGCCCCTAGTGTGCCAGTCCTTCTTGAGGTCACCACCTCTTTGCCAGGGTCGAGCTGCAGACTCCTCCGCCCCTGGGACCGCTCGCTGCAATCCCCCGGGGGACCCTGTTACTGCAAAAGTCCTTCTCTCTGGTCACACACTCCCAGGGGTTAACCGCCCCCTGAAACCGTCTCTCTCTGAATCTTCAGCACACCTGGTCCCCGTCAATCCCCCTTCGTTTTACTGTTCCCCAGTCACTTACTGCAGGAAGCGCCGTTCACGGGGTGCAGTAGATCCCACCGCTGCCACCAGTTGTCACGGAGTGTGGGGGAGTCCAGGCCCTGCACCCCTCTTCCTGGGATTCACTGAGACTCTCAGCCAGCCAGTAAAACAGAAGGTTTATTGGACAACAGGAACACAGTCCAAAACAGAGCTTGTGGGTACACCCAGGACCCCTCAGTCAAGTCCTTCTGGGGGAGCAGGGAGCTTAGACCCCAGCCCTGGGGTTCCCTGTGTTCCTCCACCCAGCCCCAACCTGAAACTAAACCCACCGAGCAGGTTCCCTGCTGCCACCTCCGTCCACATTCCTGGGCAGAGGTGTTACCTCCCCCTCCCCCTCCTGGCTCAGGTGACAGGCTCTCAGGTCTCCCGTCCCCAGGGCACATTCCCAGGGCAACACTCCCCCCTCCCTGCTGCTTCACATCGTCACACCTTAGTATTGCAGATTCCTTCTGTAAGCATGTTACTAGTCCCACTGACTTCAGTGGGAAGAACTTGTACACCTAAAATTAAGCATGTGCTTAAGTTCACTGCTGAATAGGGATTGTGTTAGTCAGGCACTTAAAGTTAAGCACAGGTTTGCGTGCTGTGCTGAATCGAGGCCTAAATCCCTATAAAATTCTGTACGAATTTGCTATCAGGATGCAAAGGTAGAAAGCTTGTGGTACTTCTATGGCCAACATCACCATAGTATCTGAGCAGCTCACCATCTTCAATGCACTTATCCTCCCAACAGCCCTGTGAGGTAGGGAGATGCTATTGTCCCCATTTTAAAGATGGGGAACTGAGGCACGGAGAGAATAAGTGACTTGCTCAAGGACACACAGGTCGAATTGTGACACAGCTGGGAATTGGTGTCTCAGGATAGCAGCCTAACTGCTGGACCATTCTTCCTCCCTCTAGTATACAGGGGAAGGTTCACTGAAGAGAGGTGGAATTTATCAGGACCTTTTTTCATGTTAGTTTGATCCAAAATGGTTGGACTACCTCTGTTTGGGGCTTGATTCTACTGCCCTTACTCATGTTGATTTCAGTGGTGATACTTATGCTATGAGCTACTCATCAAAATGAGTGTTACGTAACGGAGCCTTTAATTAGCTGAGCAAAGTGAGGTCTGGTGCTCAGCTTGATGGGATTTCTCTGTTTGCATTTAACATGAAAACTTTTGAATGCTTCATCCGATCAATCTAGGCATCAATGGGCAGAACCCTATAGATTTTGGAGGAAATCAGCAAACAGGAAAGGGAAAATGGGGGGCACATGCACCCCTATCACCCAGTTAGCAGAGCCAGCAGCTTCAACCAGCTCTGTAATTTTCTCTAGATCAAAGAACTGGTTTATGGCTGCTGTTAACACCTTCCAGCAAAAACAGTCTCCACCACCACCTCAGCTCTGCCCATCCTCCCAACAGAGTTTAACATGTTGACACCCTGAATGACTTATGTCCAGACAGAAAGAAAAGAAATAAAATTTGTGGTGGGCAAAGCGGGGGCGGGGAACGCAGAGAGACCCTGACATCAGGGGAAAGTGGGGAATGGGAACACACAGAACTGCTGGTATGAGGGAGAGTGTGGGGAGTTGCAGGGGGGGGTCCCTGAAATAGATGGGGATGGGAGGGCAGCACACGGCGTTTTTGAGGGGAACAGAGGCATGCAAGGAGCCCCTGGTATGTGCAGTCAACTCGCCTTTAGAAGCTACCACGTGGGCAGCCCCTTAATTATAGCTAGCAACTTTACATGTTTATAATTACAAATGTTCCAGAGTTTAAGATTGTTGCTCTGTTGTAGGGATAATGAATTTGCTGGCAGCAGTATCTGAACCCATATAGGACTGCAAAGAGTTTTTGCATTAGACTGTAGCTTATTTATTATGTTCATCGTTCAATATTATATTAATCATTGAATCATTAGAGAATTTCTTCCAACCCTCTTAACTTGCAACCGCAATCTCTACTCTCTGGAATTTATTAATGTAAAGTGTCATAGAAACTCTTTTTCTTTCTGCAGGTCCTGACAAGCAGCAAAGCTACATGGTGTGTAGCTTCGAAGGTGGCATGTGCCGGTCCAAGAAATGCAAGCGATGGGAAAAGAAAATTGGAACCTGCACTCAGCAGAACGCTTGCTGTGTAAAGAGGTCGTGGAAAGAGTTGCTGGGCTGAAACTGAAGAGCTCCAGAAAAGGATGTTCAGTGTTCAGAGAAAATAGTTGCTGAGCCATGTAATTAGAGCTGGCTGAAATTTTTCATAAACATTTATGCAAAGATGTCTTGAATTTTTCTTCAAAAATTGTTGTCTTTTTTTTTTAATGTGACCAGCTTACAGACTGGGTGAGAGGTTTTTTTGAAAATTTAATGAACATTTTTTGTAAAATTTTTGAAAATTTGTTGTGAAAATTCTGCATTTTTCTGTCGCATCTGCATGTACAATAAGATTAAACTGTTCTCAAATCCTGCTTCTTTAATGAAAAAAAAATCCTTCTATGGGTACGACTCTGAGTGTATTTATTTAATTCTTTCCTACGATCACCAATTTATAAGCCTGAGTGTTTGGGGTTTCAAGTAAACCCAAATAAATGATGGATATTCAGCTGGGTTTAACCAAAGTGGCCGTATAACATCCTTGTGTATAGAGAAGGAAACAGTGAAACTCACTGCTGTTTTATCATTCCTGTACAGCAAGAAACTCTACTGCCTCTGGTTCTTCTCCCCAAGCCAGTTCCTTTCCACTGTCCCACTCTCCTGTTTTCTCCTGGCTGTAGTCAGTGGAGTCGATCCAGAATTACATCAAGTTTCCAGCCACTGGTCTTGTCTCCTGATTGACACATTGGGCTTCTCAAAGGCTGCGAACTAAGCCATGGTCTACACTACGGGGTTAGGTCGAATTTAGCTGCATTAGGTCGATTTACAAATGACTGCGTCCACACACCAACCCCGTTCTGTTGACCTAAAGGGCTTAGTGAGGATGCACTCCGCTGACTTAATGCGCTTAGTGTGGACATACGCAATCGACTGTATAAAATTGAATTCTAAAAATCGACTTCTATAAAATCGACCTAATTTCGTATTGTAGACATACCCTAAATGTTTGTATTACATGAACACTTAGTTCATGGAAATCTGGGGGGTAAATATACCACTCATTAACCGGCTGCACAGTAAGTGTCTGTGTAGATTCAGCCCATTAATTTCTGTTGCCTAAATACCGGCTTTAGAAGCCTGACTTTAGGCTCCTCTCTCTGAAAGTCTGTCTATCTGTCTATACATGAAGAAAAGGAGTGGCACCTTAGAGACTAACCAATTTATTTAAGCATGAGCTTTCGTGAGCTACAGCCGATGAAGTGAGCTGTAGCTCACGAAAGCTCATGCTCAAATAAATTGGTTAGTCTCTAAGGTGCCACAAGTCCTCCTTTTCTTTTTGCGAATACAGACTAACACGGCTGTTACTCTGAAACCTGTCTATACATGGGTGGTCATATCAAACCCCACTGAACTTAAAATCACTGAGGAAATGAGATAACACCCTGCAAGCAACTGACCCTCCTCCTGGTCCTGTGAGTTTTCCCCCACACCCACTTTCTTTCAGCAACTCCTCAAGAAGATGAACAGCGTTTACATGTCTGAGGATACTTATAATAGGATACTTTAAATCAGTGACCTCCACAACCATAAAAATACCCACTCCTGCTTCACCACCCCTCTCCCCCCAGGGTCTCTGCACCCTGCTCCCGTCCCCCAAAGGAAATAAGATTCCCATATAACTGTTTCTATAATAAAATGCAAAGCTTCTGGAAACGCTGTCACAGAGCCAGCCCACCAGTATTTCTCAGGCTCTAATGCCATTGGCTGACAGACTTTGAGTCTCAGGATCGGGACCGTACATGTCACTGCTGCCTCCTGGTGGTTTGGAGGGGAATACAAGGGGCAGCAAATTATGTGCCAGTTCTACCACATACCAGCGCCACGTCCCTCCAATGCAGCACTGTGTTAAGTGCTGCCGCTGGAAATGTTGCAGTACTAGCTGAGGGTGAGCCTCAAAATAAATAAATAAATAGACACATACATAAAATCAGAGTTCAGGTTTGGACAAATGTCATGGGATCTTTTTGAGCCTGCCCTTCTCCTCACAATTTCACTTTCCATTTCACATCTTTTTCCCTACCTGCTTATTTCGATTGTTGGCTCTTTGGGGCAGGGACTGTCTTTTTGTTCCGTGTTTGTACAGCACCTAGCGCAGTGGGGTCCTGGTGCGTGACTGGGGCTCGAAGACACTCTCACAGGAGAAATAATAAATAATGATACTGCCTTCTCCCAAACAAACTAGCTCCTTCTTCCCTGATGAAAACCTTCCCTCCCCCTGAACCTCTCCTCAGTCCTAACCAGCCCTCCACCGTCTCCACTCGAGTCTGACTGCTACAGCTTTGGGTGATCCAGGAGTGCACGGAGAGAGGCTGAGCTGCTATGGGGCAGCCAGGGAGTCCCAACAGCTCACCCATCGCATGGGAGCAGTGCCGGCTCTTTCTACAGGCTCTTGTCATTCCATGCTCAGAGGCGCTCAGGTGGCCTATCCTGTTGCCTTTGCCCAGGGGAGCTAGTTGTCTGGTACTTCCACTGGGCGGTGGAAGGGTGACTCAGGGAGATGCGTCACATGCTGCTCACAGCTGTTATAAATGAGGGACCTGGAGGATCATAGAGGAGAAAAAAACGTGTTCACGAAAAAGTGCCAGTGACAATAGCTTTGCAGGGAGTTTCCCTGACCTGGACTCTGCATTCCCCGCACCAACCGGCAGGTCTATCCTTTTGACCAGAGCCCCCATCAGCAGCAGCAGCCACCATCTCTGGATATAACGCTGAGCAGATAGCAGAAAACTTAGACTTTTCCAGCTGTGCATGCAAATCACTAATTAGCATATTTAAATGAATCCCTTGGACACTGAAATGAGGACGGTAAGGGCAGAGTCACACAGGCCTGTGCCATGGGGTCGTTTTTTGCTTAGTTTGTGCTGAAAATGCCAAGTGCTCAGCACCGCAAAGCAACCCCGTTGCTCGGTAGGTGCCCAGCCCAAAGCTGCCCAAGCTGAACTCTGGCAGCAATGTGGGAGCAGCGGAATATAGTACAACTCCTGATTCACCCCATGGAAGGGAGAAGACAATCAGGACCTTTATTTTTTAACAGTAAAGTTCTGTGCATGGTTAGAAGCCACTCTGCAGGCTCTGACATTGCTACCTCATGACAGCAGGACCAGAAATGGTGGCTTCTTTCTTTTTTTCTCTTTTAGCAAGGTAGCTGCTGCCAGCAATTGACTCATAGGGCACGTCTGCACTGTAGCTGAGGGCGTCTTCCAGCCTGCTTAGACAGGCATGCACTAGCTTTGCTTAAGATAGCAGCGTGGACGCTGGAGCATGGGCTAGCCATCCAACTATGGACCCAGAAGTCAGGTGGGCATGGACTCGGATAGCTAGCTCCTGTTTTTATTGTGCTAGCTTACACAGAGCTCCCAGCTGCTGTGTAGATATACCCATCAATGCCAATGTTGGGCATGATTTCCAAAGGTGTTGAGCACTGATAACTCCCACGGATGTCAGGTGGAATTGTGGGTGCCCAGCACTTCTGAAAGCCAGGACATTTATTTTCAAAAGCAATGGATGCTGGACAGGACTTATCTCATTGGGAGTTTATACCTGAGCAAACAGGTGCATTGCTCCCTTAGGGCAGATTTCTGATAACCTCACTCAACTTGAATAATCCAGTATCCATGACGTCAGTGGGACTACTCCGGGAGTACGGTATTTCTGAACCAGAGCACAGGTATCAGAAACTGATCCTGAGTGCAATAATTATCTAACAGGGGACTGAATCCTACTCTTTGAGCTTCTGATTTCATTTGCCTCTTAATAACTAGGTGGGTCTGAACAGAGCAGAATGAAAGGAACTCCCAACCTTCCCTTCGCACACCACCCCCAAAGCAAAATTCACCACATTTAAACAATGTGCTTTAACAAATTGCCTTCATTAAAAGAAGGGGGTACAAAGCTCTCATTTGATGCTACCAGGTTTCCCCTTCTGCATCTCTGCAGCTCGGTATGTTCTTGAGAACATATGTGGAGGAGGGCAAAGGGCAGGCAGCAGTAAACCAGAGACGCACAAGTTTAAAGACCAAGTGCACTGGCCACCCTTGGCAGTACAGGGAACTGCTGATACGCTTAGGCCAGACCTTGTGCAAAGAGGAAAAGGAAAGATTTGCTCATAGCCATAGCTGCACAGAAAGTATGAGCAGCGGCCAAAGCTTTCAAACAGATGGGGCCTAAAGTTAAGCTTCTAAACACTGGCTTAGGACCCTAAACAGAGGTGGCCTGGCTTTCAGAGGGGTCAGGTGTCTGCCACTGCCTCTGACTCCACTTTTGGGTGCTCAGCACATCTTTTAAGTTCCCCTTTAAATTCCTAACAATGGATGTCGGTGGCTAGCTTCAGGATGGGACCACGAAGCCCACACTGGAAACAGTGGAAGCTGGGTGTGCCCAGCTGGTCAGGAAATCAGCTCGTGTGCACTCAGGTGCACTGAGATCACCTAGGAAGTCACCATCTGGCCTTTCAGGCTTGTTCTCAAGCCACTGGACCCTCAGATACACAAATATCCTTTTTTATCCTCTTGCTGTTCCCATATGCTCCCCGATCTGTTTGTTGTGTGCACCGGTTTGTTAAGGGCTTTCCCTTCACTTCTCCCCTGGTTCTTGTCACGCAGATGGAAAGCAGAAGACCAGAAGTCCAAAGTGCAGGCAATGCAATGTTTACTGGGGTTAATCAATCAAGCATATCCATGTCTCTGTATGCTGAAGAGCCTTCCCAGTGTCCCTGTTCCCCCTCCTTTCTCTTAGCAGGCATAATTATACCCCGTAGTGCACGCCCTCGGTTCTACCCCTTACAATTTATGGTCATGTTCCGTTGTGGAGGGTCTTGAGTCTGGGCTTCAGTACCACCTCCTTTGTATCCCATGGGAGGGGTAAGGAGTGGGGTTGTGCTTCAGTCAGGGCCAGACCTTTCTTTGGCTTTTAGTGTTTCTTACACCTTTCCCCCTCCATCCCCCTCACTGCTCCCGACTGGTTGCTTGACCTTATCTTGGGAGAGGAGTTGAGGCAGGACTGTCCTTCAAGTTACACTCGCTTATTAAACTCCCACTCTACCCAGCAACACCTTTGCTCTATCTCTTATCTCTTTTCCCCTTATCTGCTTGTGAGCAGGTGTAACACCCAGTGTCTTGTTCCTTGTTCACACATATTAGTAAGAATATAAAAATAGCAAAAGTCAAATGGGCAAACAAGACCCACAATTCTATCTCAGGCAAAGATACAGACCTGAATCCTAAATTATCATCATGAATGCTCCTAACACCGTTGATTCTCCTCATGCGTTTAGACTGTGAGCTCTTTTGGCCAGGAATCATCTTTTATGATGTGTGTGCCATGCCTGGGACAATGGAGCCCTGATTTCTGGCTGGGGCCATTCCAGGCCACCACAACGCAGCACCTTGAATAGCTTCACCACTAGCTTCACCTCTCAGCTAGATTTGCTCATCTTCTGGCCTTGAAATGGGTTTTGTCCTGTTGATTCACTTGAATTGTGAAATGTGCAAGGTGCACACTCCTGTTCAGTAGGGTTAGGGCTTTCCTGGGGCTGAGGCTGACCTGGAATCTCTGTCTTCCTGGATATAAGAGGCACCAGAAACTGATCAACACTGAAGCACATTAAACATTGTGACTGATATGTCACTGTATTTCTTCACTGACAAAAAAACATAGTTAACAGGGAGTTAAGATTGCTGAGAGGTATCTCGTGCCCTTCCAGACACTCAAATCTCTGGAAAAAAACAGGAAATGAAGAGTTAAGGAACACACCTTAATTCTGCACCCTGGAGCTGGCAATGGCCACTGGGAATTATCTGCTGCACTCACTCTGTCAGGTGTAGCTGTATTCAATGGTGCAGGGATTAGTCTGAGGAGTGTCGCTGAGCTGTGACTGTGATATGAGGTGTGGAGGGAGCCCTGCCCTTCTGGTTAAGTCTGAGCCCTCCCCACCCTTCATGTGTGTGATCAAAGGCAAGAGGGGCATGTACACCGTTCCTGTACGCATTATTTCTGCACTGAGCTGTGTACGGTGTGTCACTAGCAAGGCACAGGGGTCTTCTTGCCATAGGCTTGTTAACAGGGAAGTCAGCTATGAGAGTGGCCTATAAGTGTAATGTTGGTGAGTAGAAGCATAGTGTTAGATGGAATCCTGTGGGTTAGAGCGAAGAGGTTAGGTTGTGAAATTTAGCAAGTGTGGGGCTGTTTGTAGGCTGTAGGCTCGGGTTGGAGTGCAGAGCAGGTGTAGCTCCTGTTGAGTGCAGTTCACCTAAACACAAGTGTTGCCTGAGCAAAGAGAAGGGACTTGACTGTTCTACATTTGTCCTATGCACTGTTCCCTGAGTGGTGTGCACTATCTGCAAAGGCAGAGTGGGCGTATGGGTGTATAGGGCATCACATAAAGAGGGCCATGCTAAGGTGGCATTGGTGTGTACGTTAGCCCTTCATTTCCTGGTTTTCAGAGGTTTCATAGAATCATAGAATATCGGGGTTGGAAGGGACCTCAGGAAGTCATCTAGTCCAACCCCCTGCTCAAAGCAGGGCCAGTCCCCAACTAAATCATCCCAGCCAGGGCTTTGTCAAGCCTGACCTTAAAAACCTCTAAGGAAGGAGATTCCACCACCTCCCTAGGTAACCCATTCCAGTGCTTCACCACCCTCCTAGTGGAAAAGTTTTTCCTAGGTTTGAGTGTCACTGAACCCCATGTTCTGACAGGGCACAAGACACCACTGGACAACCTGAACTCTGCATTAGTGACGCTTTTTCTCAGCCATCTGGGAGAATGCAAGATAGTGCAGGGTATTTTAGAGCTGAGACTGGTGATAGGAAATTGTCTCAAATGCCATTTGATGTTGCTCTGATCTGTCTGCAGCATGTTTTTTCCTACTGCATCTAGTTTAGACTTGCTGACTCTAATCTATCCAGGTGCCCATCTGTATTGCTATTTACATGAAATTCTGCAGATGCCACATCAAAAAGACCCATTGTCACCTTCAGATGAGGAAGTAAGGCAAAGATCACCGCCCGTTTGAAAAGCGGAAATACAGCTGGTGACAATAAAACCACAGGGCAAAGTTCTCATCAGGGGCAGTCGGTACAAGACAACATGCCTGTCAGCAACCTTTCACTGCACCCTGTGCGGATTGCACCTCACGAAGGTTGCATGGTTAAATATGGGCTTGTCTACACAGACAGTTAGTGCATGGTAAGTTGGGCCGTAAATCTGCAGTGCACTAGCCGGCTGTACACCAGTATTAGACGAGCCCCCAGTGTTGGAACCTGATCAAATCTGACATGGAGTTTACAGTTGAAGAAATACAGGCTAAAATTTTAACAAGTGACTGGTGACTTTGGGTGCATCCATTTTGGGGTGCCCTGCTGGAGACACCTTAAGGAGGTCTGAATCCCAGAGGGCCGGTTCTTAGTGATGGTAATATAGTATGTTGGCTTGTTTATTAGCCTGAGATAGAATTCGGGGGGGTTGTTTGTCCATTTGATTTGTGATATTCTTATATCCTTACTACCATGTGTGAACAAAGAACAAAGACACTGTGTGTTGCATCTGCCCACGGCCAGAGGGGGCTTATAGCACGGTGAGGAAAGAGAAGGAATAGACTTAAAGTGTTGCTGGGTATGGTGGGAGTTTAAATAGACGAGTGTACACTTGAAGGCTGCTCTCCCAAGCCAAGGTCAAGCAACCAGTCGGGAGGGGCGAGGGGGATGGGGGGGAGAGGTATACGAAACACTAAACCCCCCCCAAAATGATAACCCTGGCTGAAACACAACATCACTCCCTACCCCTCCCATGGGGTACACAAGAGGTGGTACCGAAGCCCCCAGACTCACGACCCTCCGAAACAGAACATGACCCTAAATTGTAAGGAGTGGGGCCAGGGGCATGCACTAGAGGTATAATTAAGCCTGCTCAGAAAGAGGAGGGGGACAGGGAAGGGAAAAGCTCTACTGGTGTACAGAGCTGTGGGTGATGCTTGCTTGGTAACCCCAATAAATATTGCATTGCCTGCACTTTGGGCTCTGGCCTTCTGCTTTCTGATAAGCACCAAAGGAGGACAAGGGGAAGACCCTAACACACTTCCTGAAAATCAAACGCCTTTATGGCTGGGTACCCAAAATCAGTAGTCAGGGAGCAAGCAAGGGAGAACTGCCCCTCAGGGTGATCCACGATGTAATTTGTGATGCTGGGAAGAGAGCTGCAATAGAGAAGCTGCTAAGACTCAGAAATCCAGAGCGGGAACCTGAGAGCACCCAGAGATTTGTTCCCTTCCTTTTACTAAGGACAAGTGGGGAGGATGTAATTCAGTGTGATAGCAGGAAAATCCCTATGGCCTTTCTAACCACAGTGAGCTGCTTCTGCTTTCTGTGTGATCTGCAGTGCTAGGGAAGACTAGTAACTACGCCTGTCCAACAAAAAACGCGACTAACTCAAGCTGGTTGGAAAACATCCATAAAAACCAGGGAGATCATTGTTTCATGTGTTAATATAAAATCAGTTTCTTATTGGAGAAGATGAAGATATGAACTAACCAGAGCTTGCAGGAGTCGAAAACCACACAAACCAGTGAAATAAGACAATAAGCCACAATATGATCGTTCCGGGCTGACTGAGTACTTTGTTGCTGTTAGCAGAACTCAGAGAGCCGTGGAAAATCACATCTTTTCCATGCTGGGAAACTTCCTCTATAAAGTTATAGGCCCAAATTCTGCCCTCATGTCAATCTGGAAAAGCACAATGGATGGTGGATTTACACTGTTACAAATGCTTGTGATTTTATTCTGGCAAAAAAATGGTGCATTTTTTAAAGCCCTGGTTCTGGGGGAAATGTGATTAGATGGGAATCCCAGCTTCCATTAAAAGAAAGAAAGAAAGAAAATAAAGTGGGTTGAGTTTCTTGCCTTCATGATTGTGGAGAAAAACTTGAAAATTACAGCCTAAAGACACGCAAACCAGAAAGCAAATAAAAATAAACCTTTTTTCAAAAAAAAAGTCTCATTATTTTAAACCAATCAGACCAGGGGAATCTGATTCATGATATTTTAAAACTTTGGAGTCTCCTTTGAGCATTTATCCATCTGGATCCCACTCTAGATGTGAGACAAGGTGGGTGAATTAATATATTTTATTGGACCAACTTCTGATGGTAAGAGAGACAAACTTTCGAGCTACACAGAGCTGTTCTTTGATCCCTGCAGTCCCTTCTAACCCTATGGTTCAATGACTCTAGGATTCTTCAGATCTGGGAAAGGTACTCTGCCAACATTTGAGCAACAGTGCATATTGGGGCCAGGCCTGCAACCTGCAGGTCCTTATATCTAGGATTCTACCAAATTCATGGTCCATTTTGGTAGATAGGTTTTTAAAAATCTTAAATTTCATGGTTTCAGATATTTAAAACTGAAATTTGTAACCATGGGAGATCCCGACCCAAAAGTGTTTTTTTCCTGTGGGGGGGGGGGGGGGGGAGGGGGGGGGTTCAAGGCTATTTTCGAGTGTCATGGTATTGCCACCCTTACTTCCGCGCTGCTGCTGCTGGCGATGCTGCCTTCAGAGCTGGGCTCCCAGTCAGCAGCTGGAGAGCTTCCTGCAGCTGGGGGAAGTTCCCAGAGGTGGATCTGACTTGGCCCCAGGAGCAGCCTGTGCAGGGGAAGAGAAAGTCCTGTATCTCCCCAGCCTGGCCAGGACCAGCAGATGGAGCCCAGTGCATAGTAGGAGCCCCGGCCAGGGTGCCCCCAGACCTTCCCTGCTTCTCCTCGGCTCCGGGCCCAGTGCTCAGGGGTGAAAGGGGCCTTGGCTGTGTTGGGGGAGGATGACCATAGTGTCCCCCTCAACCCCGGCACCCTAAACGGTTTCCCATGTTGCCCACCTGTAAGACTGGCCCTGCCTCCCCCACAAAAAAGTGACAACCCACCTATCCCATGCAACCCTTACTTCTGCGCTGCATGGCGCTGCCTTCAGAGCTGGGCAGCCAGAGAGCAGCAGCTGCTGGCCAGGTGCCCAGCTCTGAAGGCAGAGCAGAAGTGAAGGTAGCAATACCATGATCCCCTACAACAGCCAGATTTCATGGGGGAGACCAGATTTTGTGGTCTGTGATGTGACTTTGGTAGAGCCCTACTTATATCCCCCACGCAAGATCGTAAATTGTGGAACAGCCAAAACTGCCACTCAATTCCTCCTTACCAGCAGTGGCAGTGAGATGGAACCTCCTAGTCCTCTATGATGCCAGAGCTGTAACTTTTCTTGTTGTTGCTTCGTAATTTCTAAGAGTAATAGTTATTTAGTAGCTATTTAATCTATTGTCAATAAAAATAATAATAAAAAAATCTTTTAGAGATTTTACCTCATACTGAGGCATCGTCCTGATGGCAGACGCTAGGTCTCCAAATTTAAAAACCTTTCTGGTCTGTGAGGAAGCTATACCCTTAAAGGTTATCTATTAAATGTCCTTTTTTGCCTTGGAGAGGGGCATGGGCCTGAAAAATGCCCAGTCTGAAGTTCTGTCTCAAAACACGCTAAAAAAAAATGGAGACGCTTGATCTAAAATTGCACCTTTCAATCCTAATCTAGACAAGGACTAAGCTTTGAACCAGTGATCGGGAAGAACAATGTGAAATCCCAGGGTAGGGCAGGTCAGGAAAATGACGATGTGGTGTGAAGGCTTCAGGAATGTTCAGATGCTGTAATAATTCATCCCGTTATTTCTACCTGACCATGTTCCTTTTCTGCATAAGAGGAAGCAACTTCCAGCTTCCACGTTCTAAGGAATATGGCAGGATAGGCTGGGTTCAGTGCTGGTTGCTGCGGCAGCCATGTTGGATGGGCGGAGAGTTAGGCTACCGAGCCTGGAGTGAGTGACTCTTTGGAGAACCTGTCCCTTCCACTGATGTATCTGAGAAAGAAATTTGACCTGCAGTTTACATCTTCTTTGTATTTAAGGAGCTGGTTTATAGTCCTGCTCCCTCTCTGTTCAATGGGAAACTCCCTTTGACTTCAGTGGGATCAAATGTGGTCTTAGGGTGAGTTTGCATTTGCTCTGGCCTATTTGTTTTTCCATATGAGGGTACAGGGCGTGCGGAAGCAGGGACTCGGTGACTGCAAACAGCAAGTACTAGACACTGTCAGTTTCACCTAGGCTCAGTG
Source organism: Chelonia mydas (assembly GCF_015237465.2). Taxonomy (NCBI): domain Eukaryota; kingdom Metazoa; phylum Chordata; order Testudines; family Cheloniidae; genus Chelonia; species Chelonia mydas. Next base: position 9,748,416 of record NC_057851.1, on the reverse strand, counting down.
CTTCCGGCAGACAGCCCCATGAGCCAGTCACTGCTCACAACCTTTGCCCTCTTCTAAGCACTGCAGCTGCCTCATTGCACTGATAAAGATCATGAGCTGAACTTCTCTGCCTCTCAGCTATTAACGGAACTTCTTTCTTCACTGCATTCCCAGGGCCGATGACGCATCCCCACTTGGGGCTTGATCCAAAGGTCTTTGAAGTCAATAGGACTCTTTTCATGGGCTTTGGGTCAGGTTCCTGGAAGGGGACAGCCACAAATTTCCCCTTAAGAGGACATGTTGTACAGGATAGGCTGCACTTCCTGGGCCAGATTCTGATCTCATTTACACTGCTTTACACCAACTGCAGTGCAGTTACTCCTGATTTACACCAGCGTAAGTGAGATCAGAATCAGACCCACTGTAACTATTGCTGGATATTTCTTTGTCCAGTTCTACTTACCCCTGACTTAGCACCAGAGATACCAGATGTAAGTAAATCTACTACCAGTAAAAGGCATGAAAATGTGCATCTGAATAAAACATTGCACGATCATCATGTATTTGTGTTACTCCAGAGTAAAATTCCAGGCTATGGATCTGCTCCCCACTGTGTTACTCTAGTTTTACCCCAGAATATTTCCTTTGGCTTCAGTGACGTTATCCCAGCATAACAATGAAGTAACTCAGTGGAGAATCCTGTTTTATGGCCTGCCCTTGAATGGCTGAAATGGCAAGTGCTCTCAAAATGAACATGCCTGGGCCAGAAGCTCAGCTGGTGTAAATCGCCAGAGCTCATTTACTTCAATGGAGCAATGTCAATTTCCACCAGTTAGAGTCTGCCTCTCTGGCTATGAACAGAAGCTGAATGAATCAAAATTTGTTTGGAAATTCCAATTTCCCAGATTACAGGGGGAGATGCATTATTATCCCATGGACCAATCTCTGAAGAAGTGGTGGACTCCTCCTCACATGGGACTTCTCTTTAGCATCCATCATTAATCTCAGGACTTTATTTCTGGAGTCTGAAATGTTAATAGGAAATGCAGGAGGATTTTCAAAACACGTACAGCGTTGCCAATTCGCAGTTTCATTGTAAGTTTTGTGATATTTGGTGCTTCTCGTAAAGCCGCAGCTCCTGGAGTCAGTTGATCACCTGGAAATTTCAACTCTCTCTTTTTATTTAAAGTGTGTTTTAGCCCTCCTGTTCGCAGAGAAAAACTTGAAAACACGAACCCCAAAGGCTAGGACAACAGAAAACAAATAAAAAGAAACCAGCCTAATATTTTAAAAAATCTCACGTTGTTTAAGCCAATCTCATGATATTTTGGGGCCTGTCTCACGATATTTGAATGGTTGGGGTTGACAATACTCCTAAGTGATTTAGGAGCCTAGTTTTCTTTGAAAGACTTAGGGACTGCCCTTCAGCTAATGTAAACTGGAATAGTTTTATTGACTTCAACTGACCACGTAGCCAGTTGTCCGTCCGCCCCTCTGGCTCCTACATCACTTCGGCAGTTTTGAAAGTCCCACCTGGTGTCAGGAAACCCCCCCCCGAATACTATTAAAACAGTTCTACAGTTTCAGGTAGCTATGGGTTTTTTCCAGTGTTACAGTTGGGTGTTTTGCATTTAAGTGAAGAGCACAGTCCTAAGTTTGACACTTCTGGGGAAAGAAGGGGGTTTCCATGGGAAAAGAACATCTTTTCATTTACTCTCTGCTCTGCCTGGTGTCCAGCCAATGAGCTTCCATTCTGCAATGCAGATAAATGCTGATCCTGCACATTTAAGGCCTATTTTATGAAGCAGCTTGTGCTGCCATTGCCACATTTAGGAGACAGCGAACGGGAAGCCCCATTTTCCTTTGTGCCTCGGCCTGTCTTGTCTGCACCAGACTTCAGGAAAGGTAAAGTATCCACAATCTTAGAGCAGAAACAACCTCCCTCCAGGAGGGATTTCAAATCCCTAGAAGAGTGAGAGCTGGAACTGCTCTTATGGACTGGAGACGGGAATGGATCTTAGCTGCTTTGGCGTGAGAGCTGTTCTGTAGCACAGGACAAGCCTCCTAGAGAACTGCCTGCCTCCAACTGAACTAGGAGAGCATCTGTGGGAAGGTACGTGGTTTGGAACTTGCTCTTTTGCTCATTTTAAACTCATGGGGCTTGATTCTGCCATTGCCAAATGAGTAACACTGTGCCAGGGCCCCTGGGGTCCCCCGTGTGAGGAGCTGATATCCTCAGGGGAAGGTACAGTCGTTTCTAACCCTTAAAGGTTTCATTAGTTGAGTTTTTCTGCATAAATGACACTGTGACAATAGCTTGTCCCCAAGGTTAGTGAATTTCACGTCTTCAGCACCTTGGAATTGCCAGTTCTCAGTGCTGCAGAGGGAGCTGGGGGGAGCACTGTGCTGGGTAGAGAGAGATTTTCTGGCTGATGGAAGGCAGGACCAGGTGGACCTTTACCAGCAGTGGATGTGGGTCATAAAGAGTCTGGAACAGCCCCCGTGGAGAATTCCTCCTGTTATACTGATTCTGATGGAACATAAGGGCCCAAAGAGTCAAAGGTGTTCACATGACCTGTCACTGTACAACATTAATAGTTTCAGAGTAGCAGCCGTGTTAGTCTGTATTCGCAAAAAGAAAAGGAGGACTTGTGGCACCTTAGAGACTAACCAATTTATTTGAGCATAAGCTTTCGTGAGCTACAGCTCACTTCATCGGATGCATTCAGTGGAAAATACAGTGGGGAGATTTATATACACAGAGAACATGAAACAATGGGTGTTATCATACACACTGTAAGGAGAGCGATCACTTAAGATGAGCTAATACCAGCAGGAGTGGGGTGGAGAAGTAGAAAACCGTTTGTAGTGATAATCAAGGTGGGCCATTTGCAGCAGTTGACAAGAACATCTGAGGAACAGTGGGCGGGGGGGGGAGGAATAAACATGGAGAAATAGTTTTACTTTGTGTAATGACCCATCCACTCCCAGTCTCTATTCAAGCCTAAGTTAATTGTATCCAGTTTGCAAATTAATTCCAATTCAGCAGTCTCTTGTTGGAGTCTGTTTTTGAAGTCTTTTTGTTGTAATACTGCGACTTTTAGGTCTGTAATCGAGTGACCAGAGAGATTGTAGTTGTCAAGGTTCCTCCCCCACTCTGAACTCTAGGGTACAGATGTGGGGACCTGCATGAAAAACCTCCTAAGCTTATCTTTACCAGCTTAGGTCAAAACTTCCCCAAGGTACAAAATATTCCACCCTTTGTCCTTGGATTGGCCGCTACCACCACCAAACAAATACTGGTTACTGGAGAAGAGCTGTTTGGACACGTCTTTCCCCCCAAAATACTTCCCAAAACCTTGCACCCCACTTCCTGGACAAGGTTTGGTAAAAAAGCCTCACCAATTTGCCTAGGTGACTACAGACCCAGACCCTTGGATCTTAAAAACAATGAACAATCCTCCCAACACTTGCACCCCCCCCTTTCCAGGGAAATGTTGGATAAAAAGCCTCACCAATTTGCATAGGTGACCACAGACCCAAACCCTTGGATCTGAGAACAATGAAAAAGCATTCAGTTTTCTTACAAGAAGACTTTTAATAGAAATAGAAGTAATTAGAAATAAGAAATCCCCCCTGTAAAATCAGGATGGTAGATACCTTACAGGGTAATTAGATTCAAAACATAGAGAACCCCTCTAGGCAAAACCTTAAGTTACAAAAAAGATACACAGACAGAAATAGTTATTCTATTCAGCACAATTCTTTTCTCAGCCATTTAAAGAAATCATAATCTAACATGTACCTAGCTAGATTACTTACTAAAAGTTCTAAGGCTTCATTCCTGGTCTATCCCCGGCAAAGACAAAATATAGACAGACACATACCCCTTGTTTCTCTCCCTCCTCCCAGCTTTTGAAAGTATCTTGTCTCCTCATTGGTCATTTTGGTCAGGTGCCAGCGAGGTTACCTTTAGCTTCTTAACCCTTTACAGGTGAGAGGAGATTTCCTCTGGCCAGGAGGGATTTTAAAGGGGTTTACCCTTCCCCTTATATTTATGACACGCCCCCCAAATCTCAGCTAGGGTGAAACACTGGCTGGGATTTCTTCCTGGAGCTCTAGGAAAAACAGAGTTAATAAGACACATGCATCTCTAAATATACTACCAAGTACATAAAGACTAACAATATTTTCTACATCTCAAGGACGATTTTAACCAGTTGATTCTGGGAAACTTTCACGGGAGAGTGCATCAGCCACTTTGTTAGAAGCTCCTGAGATGTGTTGGATGTCGAAATCAAAATCTTGGAGAGCTAAACTCCACCGAAGAAGTTTTTTGCTATTTTCTTTGACCGTGTGAAGCCACTTCAGTGCAGCATGGTCGGTTTGCAGGTGGAAACGCCGTCCCCAAACATATGGGCGTAGCTTTTCCAGAGCGTAGACAATGGCGTAACATTCTTTTTCAGTGACTGACCAGTGGCTTTCCCTCTCAGACAGTTTTTTGCTGAGAAACACTACAGGGTGGAATTCTTGATCAGGTCCTTTCTGCATTAAAACTGCTCCCACACCACGCTCGGACGCATCTGTGGTTACTAGGAACGGTTTGTCAAAGTCTGGGGCCCTTAGTACAGGGTCAGACATGAGTGTCGCTTTAAGCTTGTTAAAGGCCTTCTGACACTTTTCAGTCCACTGAACCGCATTTGGCTGTTTCTTTTTGGTTAGGTCTGTCAGTGGGGCGGCGATTTGGCTGTAGTGCGGTACAAATCGTCTGTAATAACCGGCCAAGCCTAAGAAGGATTGAACCTGTTTCTTTGACTTTGGGACAGGCCACTTTTGGATAGCATCCACTTTGGCCTGTAGGGGGCTGATAGTTCCTTGACCCACCTGGTGTCCAAGGTAAGTCACTCTGTTTAGGCCTATTTGACACTTCTTAGCCTTAACAGTTAGTCCTGCCTCCCTTATGCGCTCAAGGACTTTTTGTAGATGTTCCAGGTGGTCTGCCCAGGAATCCGAAAATATGGCCACATCGTCAAGGTAGGCGACTGCATATTCTCCTAATCCCGCTAGGAGACCATCTACAAGTCTTTGGAAGGTGGCGGGTGCATTTCGCAGCCCGAAAGGGAGTACATTGAATTCATACAGCCCGAGATGTGTGGTGAAGGCTGACCTTTCCTTGGCAGATTCATCTAGCGGTACCTGCCAGTACCCCTTGGTTAAGTCCAAGGTAGAGATGAACTGGGCCCGTCCCAGTTTCTCTAATAGTTCATCTGTGCGTGGCATTGGATAGTTGTCTGGGCGAGTTACAGCATTTAGCTTACGGTAGTCCACGCAAAAACGTATTTCCCCATCTGGTTTGGGAACTAGAACCACTGGAGATGCCCATGCACTTTCAGAGGGGCGGATTACACCCATCCGTAACATATCTCGGATCTCCCGTTCTATAGCAGTTTTAGCTTGAGGAGACACCCGGTAAGGTTGGACTCTAATTGGGCGAGCATTACCTGTGTCAATGGAGTGGTATGCCCGTTCAGTCAGTCCTGGGGTGGCTGAGAACGTTGGCGCGTAGCTAGTGCACAGCTCCTGGATCTGCTGTCGCTGCATACGCCCAAGGGTCATGGAGAGGTTCACCTCTTCCACACCACCAGCACATTTCCCTTCGTAGTAGACACCTTCAGGCCACTCAGCGTCGTCTCCTCCCTGGGCTGTAAACTGACAAACCTTTAATTCTCTGGAATAAAAGGGCTTTAGAGAATTAATATGGTACACCTTAGGCTTTCGGTTGGAGGTGGGGAATGCTATGAGATAATTAACAGCTCCCAGGCGCTCCTGGACCGTGAATGGCCCTTCCCACGATGCTTCCATTTTATGGGCCTGGAGCGCCTTTAACACCATGACCTGGTCCCCTACTTTGAAGGAACGCTCTCTGGCATGTTTATCATACCAGGCTTTTTGTTCTTTTTGAGTATCCTGTAAGTTTTCTTTAGCAAGGGCTAAAGAGGTTCGGAGGGTGTTTTGTAGGTTGGTTACAAAGTCCAGAATGTTAGTTCCTGGAGAAGGTGTAAATCCCTCCCATTGCTGCTTCACCAACTGCAATGGCCCCTTAACCTCACGGCCATATACAAGTTCAAATGGGGAAAACCCTAAACTGGGGTGTGGTACAGCTCTGTAGGCAAAGAGCAACTGCTGCAACACTAGGTCCCAATCATTGGAGTGCTCATTTACGAATTTACGTATCATGGCCCCCAAAGTTCCATTAAACTTCTCCACCATGCCATTTGTTTGATGGTGGTAAGGAGTGGCAACCAAGTGATTTACCCCATGAGCTTCCCAAAGGTTTTTCATAGTTCCTGCCAGGAAATTAGTCCCTGCATCTGTGAGGATGTCGGAGGGCCAACCTACCCTGGCAAAAATGTCTGCTAGTGCCTGGCACACACTTTTAGCCCTGGTGTTGCTTAGAGCTACTGCTTCCGGCCATCGGGTGGCAAAATCCATGAAAGTCAGTATGTACTGCTTTCCTCTGGGTGTCTTTTTCGCAAAAGGACCCAGAATATCCACAGCTACTCGCTGAAATGGAACTTCAATGATGGGGAGTGGCTGGAGAGGGGCTTTGACCTGGTCTTGGGGCTTTCCCACTCTTTGGCACACCTCACAAGACTGGACATAGGTAGAAACATCCTTGCCCATTCCCTCCCAGTGGAATGACCCCCCCAAACGGTCTTTGGTCCTGTTCACCCCAGCATGGCCACTAGGGTGATCATGGGCTAAGCTCAAGAGCTTGGCCCGGTATTTAGTTGGAACTACCAGCTGTCTCTGAGGATGCCAGTCTTCCTGGTGTCCACCAGAAAGAGTTTCCTTGTATAAAAGTCCTCTTTCTACAACAAACCTGGATCGATTAGAAGAGCTGAGAGGCGGTGGGTTGCTCCATGCCGCCGTCCAAGCTCTCTGGAGGCTTTCATCTGCTTCCTGTTCGGTCTGGAACTGTTCCCTTGATGCTGGAGACATCAGTTCCTCATTGGATTGTGGACCTAGGCTTGGTCCCTCTGGAAGCGATATAGGGGATGGAGCTGTTTCTGTTGACTGTGAACCGCTCTCCGCTGGTGCACTATGTTGGGATTCAGGCTCCGGCTGAGCCTCTTGTGTCGGGTTATCGGCTGCTGCCGGTTCAGGGTCGGTGGGGCCCTCTGGTGTTGAGGTTGCAAGTACTGGATTCAGGGCTGACAATGGGTCTGGTGTTGGTTGTTCGGCTGGTTCCGGTTCTGGGACTGGTTCCGTCTGGGTCTCTGGGACTGGATCCACTACTGCTGTTGCAGACATTGGCCTGGGGTCCGGGTCCATCACCTCTGACCGGGTCCTGATAGAAGTTTTCGGAGCAGAGCTAGGCCTCACGGCTTGTTTAGCCTGGCTGCGGGTGACCGTTCCCACCCTCTTGGCCTGCTTCACATGATTGGCCAAGTCTTCCCCCAACAGCATGGGGATGGGATAATCATCATAGACTGCAAAAGTCCACATTCCTGACCAGCCCTTGTACTGGACAGGCAACTTGGCTGTAGGCAAATCGAAAGAGTTGGACTTGAAGGGTTGAATCGTCACTTGGATCTCTGGGTTGATTAAATTGGGGTCCACTAAGGAAGCATGGATAGCTGACACTTGTGCTCCGGTGTCCCTCCACGCGGTGACCTTCTTCCCGCCCACACTCACAGTTTCCCTCCACTCCAAGGGTATCTGGGAGGTATCTGGGCCTGTGGACCTCTGGTGCGATTCCGGTGCAATGAACTGTAATCTGTTGGGGTTCTTGGGGCAGTTGGCCTTTACATGCCCCAGCTCGTTACATTTAAAACATCGTCCAGCTGACTGGTCACTGGGGCGAGGAGGGTTGCTGGAGAACGGGGTGGAGGGATGATAAGGGGTCTGGAGGGTTCTTTGGGAGGTAGGTGGGGCTTTGGGCGGCCCCCGGTAATAGGGTGTGGTCTGGGGTTGTCCCTTCTGGTCTCCGCTCCAACTGCGACCAGTTTTCTTCTTCTCTGCCACCTCCACCCATCTGGCTCCAATCTCTCCTGCCTCGATTACAGTTTTGGGCTTCCCATCTAGGATGTATCTTTCTATTTCCTCAGGAACACCCTCTAAGAATTGTTCCATTTGCATTAGGAAGGGCAAATTTACTGGAGATTCAACACTTGCTCCGGATATCCAGGCATCCCAATGCTTCACAATATGGTAGGCATGTCGGGTAAATGACACGTCTGGTTTCCACCTTAGGGCTCTGAACCTCCGACGAGACTGCTCGGGTGTTATCCCCATTCTGACTCTTGCCTTGGATTTAAACAGTTCATACTTGTTCATGTGTTCTTTAGGCATTTCAGCTGCCACCTCAGCTAAGGGTCCACTGAGCTGCGGCCTCAGCTCTACCATGTATTGGTCAGTAGAGATGTTGTACCCAAGGCAGGCCCTTTCGAAGTTTTCTAAGGCCTCAGTATCATCACCTGCCTTGTAGGTGGGGAACTTTCTGGGATGGGGAGTGGTACCTGGAGAAGGATTGCTAGGGTTTGTTGGTATATTCTGCTGAGCCTTTACCTTCTCCATCTCCAGTGCATGCTTCCTCTCTTTTTCCTTCTCCTCCTCCACATGCTTCCTCTCTTTTTCCTTCTCCTCCTCCACATGCTTCCTTGCTTTTTCCTTCTCCTCCTCCTCATGCTTCCTTGCCTCCATTTCCCTCCTGTGGGCAGCCTCCTGTACCTCCTTCTCCAGCCGCATGAGTTCTATCTGTCTTTCATGTTCCTTTTGTTTTTCCTCAGCCTGAAATCTGGCTAATTCCATCTTTTGTTGTGCCGTGGATTCTGTCATCCTAAACTCTCTGTTTTTAACTAACTTTACACCCGAGGTTTAGAAATAAACAAACAAAACTTGGCTGTAAAATTTTGCTGTGCTGGAATAGAATACCTATTCTCTGATAGTGATTGTCAGCCTACAAAAAAAAAGACAATTCCCTTGTCTCTGCTCTGGGCCCAAATCAAAGCAAAAACTTCCAGCTACTTTGAAACCTGTTTACCCAGCCCAAAGAAAAAACAAGTTTCCTTTTTAAACTTGTGCTCCTTGTAAAAAATCAAAATCCAAAAAAAAAAAACCCCTGCCACTTTTGTCTCCAGGCAAATGGGTAGAACACCCCCCCTTCTATTTACTTTTAGGAAAAAAAAAAACTCTGGGTTGGAAGACTGTGAATTTCCCTGCAGGAGTTAAGTACCCTGCCTCCAGGCAAAGAAAACCTGCAATTCACAAAGATAATGCCCTTTTGTCTCTGCTTGGCCACAAAGCAGAGAAAAAAACAAGCTGCTTTCAGTTTCAGCTGCTTCTGGACTTCCTTTCCAAAGGAAAGAAAAATCTCTTTTTAAAATCTCAACTGGATCTCAAAATGATTTCAGGTTAATCCCACCACGCTGCCACCATGTCAAGGTTCCTCCCCCACTCTGAACTCTAGGGTACAGATGTGGGGACCTGCATGAAAAACCTCCTAAGCTTATCTTTACCAGCTTAGGTCAAAACTTCCCCAAGGTACAAAATATTCCACCCTTTGTCCTTGGATTGGCCGCTACCACCACCAAACAAATACTGGTTACTGGGGAAGAGCTGTTTGGACACATCTTTCCCCCCAAAATACTTCCCAAAACCTTGCACCCCACTTCCTGGACAAGGTTTGGTAAAAAAAGCCTCACCAATTTGCCTAGGTGACTACAGACCCAGACCCTTGGATCTTAAAAACAATGAACAATCCTCCCAACACTTGCACCCCCCCCCTTTCCAGGGAAATGTTGGATAAAAAGCCTCACCAATTTGCATAGGTGACCACAGACCCAAACCCTTGGATCTGAGAACAATGAAAAAGCATTCAGTTTTCTTACAAGAAGACTTTTAATAGAAATAGAAGTAATTAGAAATAAGAAATCCCCCCTGTAAAATCAGGATGGTAGATACCTTACAGGGTAATTAGATTCAAAACATAGAGAACCCCTCTAGGCAAAACCTTAAGTTACAAAAAAGATACACAGACAGAAATAGTTATTCTATTCAGCACAATTCTTTTCTCAGCCATTTAAAGAAATCATAATCTAACATGTACCTAGCTAGATTACTTACTAAAAGTTCTAAGGCTTCATTCCTGGTCTATCCCCGGCAAAGACAAAATATAGACAGACACATACCCCTTGTTTCTCTCCCTCCTCCCAGCTTTTGAAAGTATCTTGTCTCCTCATTGGTCATTTTGGTCAGGTGCCAGCGAGGTTACCTTTAGCTTCTTAACCCTTTACAGGTGAGAGGAGATTTCCTCTGGCCAGGAGGGATTTTAAAGGGGTTTACCCTTCCCCTTATATTTATGACAGTAGTGTTCTCTGACTGACTAACATTATGAATGTTATAATTCTTGATATCTGATTTGTGTCCATTTATTCTTTTACGTAGAGACTGTCCAGTTTGACCTTTGTACATGGCAGAGGGTCATTGCTGGTACATGATGGCATATATCACATTGGTAGATGTGCAGGTGAACAAGCCTCTGATAGTGTGGCTGATGTGATTAGGCCCTATGGTGGTGTCCCCTGAATAGATATGTGGACACAGTTGGCAACGGGCTTTGTTGCAAGGATCGGTTCCTGGGTTAGTGGTTCTGTTGTGTGGTATGTGGTTGCTGGTGAGTATTTGCTTCAGGTTGGGGGGCTGTCTGTAAGCAAGGACTGGCCTGTCTCCCAAGATCTGTGAGAGTGATGGGTCGTCCTTCAGGATAGGTTGTAGATCCTTGATGATGCATTGGAGAGGTTTTAGTTGGGGGCTGAAGGTGATGGCTAGTGGCGTTCTGTTATTTTCTTTGTTGGGCCTGTCCTGTAGTAGGTGACTTCTGGGTACTCTTCTGGCTCTGTCAATCTGTTTCTTCTCTTCAGCAGGTGGGTACTGTAGTTGTAAGAATGCTTAAACAAGGTCTGGGGTTCCAAGTACAGAGACCTTAGCATGCTTAGTACCATGGCAAGCACACTAGGAAATTCATGGCCAAGATTAGAAACATATCGACTGAGACCCACGAAAGGAAAAGAACCAAAACAAGGCAAAAAGCACTGAAACTGAAACTGCCTGATTATCCAAAACACATTTAATTAAACCTATATCAGACCTTTTTGAGCAGGAGAGGTCTCGGTTAGAGTCTTTTAGCCCACCAAGCAGTTCTTGGTGGGGAAGAAAGGGTTAGTTTTCTTGTTCAATTCTGCGTTGGGAATGACAGTCACTTCCCTTCTTTCAATAAAACAGACATACGGAAAAAGTGAAGACGCGACAGGATAGTAAAATTTGGGGGAATAAGTCTTTTGTTGATGTTCTCTGGATACAGGGCAGCTGATCAGTCACAGGTGGATGCTTTGGGCTGGTAGGTCGGCCACGGCAGCTGTTGCTTTAGACCCTGGCTCACCTCCCCGGTTAGGGACATCATCTGGTTGGTTTGGTCAGGTCGCTTTCCATCATTGCTCCTTCTCAGGCCAAGCGCTGCTGGGTGAGCCATCTCATCTCATTGAGCTGGTGCTGTGCAGTGCAGTTGATTTCAGTTTCAGGTGAAAACCTGAAAGAGAGAGCTAAGACAGGCCGAAAATAGTGCGGGACGGAAAGGGACACACAAGGGAGGATAAAACAGAGCAGGATCTCACATATATCAAGCGAGGGTCCTTGCTGGTGCAGTGGTGATGGCCTGGCATCCCCACCGGTGTGTCACAATGAAAATCCTTCCTCTGCCCTCTTTCCTTCCCCAAAGACTTCTTAAAGGGGCTGATGAATGGAATAAGTGCATCCCTTCATTATTTTGTCCACCAATGAGACTTAATTTCTGGTCTCACAACTCCTCTTGTTTGCCAGATGTGGCTTTAACACAGTTGTGGGGCGGTATTATTATACCTCTTTGTTTACATTAATGCAGCCTCCCTCTCTCCTTTTTCCATCTTTCTTACACAATTGTGCATCACAAGCCAGTGTGACAATTTAGGAACCTCTGCGCACTTTCCACCAGTTAAGGTCACAAGCAGAGCTGGCCTGCTAGGGCCCAGTTATTCCTACACACACACCCCTGAACAGAGGAAGCACAGGGCTGGCATAGGAGCCCTACATTGCCCTCCTGTGGAGACCCTGCCTGGGGTGGAAGAGGGAATGGCCAGAGTGCTTTATGCTCTGGCAGTTCTGGGCTGCCATGCAACAGGGGGGAGCAACCCAGTGTTAGAGAGGCACAACACTGGCATATTGCTGTACTCCCTGATCTTCTATGATTCCTGCCCTCCCTCCCACCTTGGGCTGTGCTCCCTGAGAGATGTAACACAGAATCTGGCCCAGGGAGCCTCCCACTCCATCTATTAAGAAGCTTCAATCCTGATCTGCTTCTCTGCTTTCCTCTTCAGACAACTGAGACCCCAGCCCACCTCCAGCCATGAGGATCCTTTACCTTCTGCTTCTTGTTCTCTTCCTGGGCCTCCAGACAGCTCAAGGTAAGGCGCACACAGGGATGGGATGGTGAAAACTGATACCCACTTAGCATCTTCAAACCTTAACCAGTTAATCCTCAAAACATGCCTTTAGGGTCACGTGGTTCAGTGGTCACAGCAAGAAGTTGCAGTCTAGAATCCTGGATTCCAGTCTCAGCTTTGCTACTGATCTTCTGTGTGACCTTTGGAAATTCATTTACACTCCCTCAGCCTGTTTCCCCATCTATAAAAATGATCACGAATATGAGCTGCCCTTGAGGTCTACAGATGACGAGTGCTATATCTTATCATTTTCTCTATTTTATGGGGAAACTGTCACAGTGGTAGCTTGCTTAAAGCCAGAGTCCAGACTGCATCTTGGGAGATCTGGAACCCCACCCCTGTGATCATCAGGTTGCCCCTCAATGTCTCTGTTCTGGTGCTGTTCCTAAGGAAAGTTGGCCGTTCAGCTCCTGCTGGGTCACACAGTTCAGTAGATATCAGGAGATCACAAGGTGGGATTGTTGAATTCTTGTGCTTCAAATTGTATCGTCCATGTCTGTCAATGTCCTGGAGGCAATAACTCTAGTGTGTGCCATTTGTAGTTGACAGTGTGCATGATCGTTAACATTTTCTTTAGACTGAACACTTTTCTTGCAACAATATTTTGCCCTAGTGGGAATGAATTCACTGGAATGTAGATGTACCAGGCTCTGAACTAGACGTCTCACTCTCCAGCACTGGATAGCTGGCAGTGTCTTCTTTCTTGAAACCACAGTGACTTTCCGTGTTTATTTTACAGGAAGCTTTTCATTTAAAGACACACGGAAATGTAAAAGCAACTGGTATCATATGGGTGGCCGGTGCCGACTGTGGGGCTGCAAATTTGGTGAGAAAAGGACCGGAACATGCTTGGCTGGGTTAATGACCTGCTGCCACCCAAAGCACTAAAGAACCCGCTGTGCTGAGTTGAACATCCCAAGAATGGAGACTAGTAACATCAACAGCAACATAGATTGTAAGATCCAGGTGGCAGGGACCTCTGGGCACTGTACCACGCCCACTCTGGGCACTCAAACAGTAAATAAAATAATCAAATAATAAATGTGCGTTGTCTTGCACTGGTGCCTAGATGCTATGGTGATGGACTCACTAGACAGGCCATAGAATTGAGATGAACTAGTTTATTTGAAAGCAACAGGCCTGATTCTCCACTAGATACACTCTGTGGAGTCCTTTACATCTGTGCAAAGTGGGTGCAGAATGACACCCTGCCGGAAGGGTGGCTTTTTACACCCACTGTGCACGGGTGTAAATGGTTTGAAAAGGCACAAGGTGATGGAGAATCAGTCCCAAGCTGTTAAACTATGTTTCTTCAATAAGGATTAAAGCCTTTCTGTGACCCATGTGTAATGCCTACAGGTCCCAGGCACCTGGGATCAAAATTGGGAACCTCTGGAGCTTAATGCATGAGCCTCTACTGCCTGGTCTAGCCACCACTAGAGGGGGACAGAGTGCCATACCAAGTAGGCGTGGGTTACATATGTACATTTCAGACCTCGGCTTGCATGCATTTATACTTTTTTCCACATGCCTGAATAACCTCAACTTCCCTCCATCTCTCCACCTTTAAGAAGCTACTCCAAATCCTCCGTGCTTCAAAAGCATTCACACTTAGGGTGTGTCCCCACTGCAATCAGTCATGACTAGCACAAGTAGACATACCCGAGCTACCATTGATCTAGCTAGCATCTCCAGATTGCAGGGTAGACCTACCCTTAAATGGTCACCCCTCACTTTGCACACTGTCTTGTTGTGTTTGCCTCAGTCCCTGCCTCTTTTAGCTGGTCAACTCTTCAGTGGCAGGGACATTGTATCTGTGTAGCTCTGGGGTTGTCTACATGAACACTTAGTTCGTGGGAAGCTAAGGTGTAACACTACCCACCATGCACTAAGTGTCCCCACTGACGCTCACTAAACATTCCCTGGTGCACGTTAATCTAGTCCCATTTCAAAGCAGGGAGATTAAAGCACACTAGAGAGCTTTTAGTGCACAGCAGAAGGGTCCACACAGACACAGAGCGCAGCAGGTTAGATTTACATGCAAGCTTGCCACAAACTAAGTGTTCGTTTAAATAAGCCCTCTGTTCTTCCACCCTACAGAACCACGTGCATTTCTTATGGAACTATATAAGGATCTGGGCCTGTGAGCTGCTGAGTCCCTGCAAATCTCAGTTGCGTTGAGGATGGCCCACACTGGGACATTGTTGCAGGCACCATCTCTGAGCACCCCCTTGTGGTCCAGCAAGGCCCAGCAGGCACTCTGGCCTCTACTGGGGTTCAGAAATAAACCAGTCACCTCCATAATCCTTACACAACAGCTCCCTTCTCCTGGGATCTAATGTATTTCGTTTGCACAGCTTCCCCCGAGAAGGGCTCCCCTTTAGGGTCCTCCCAACCCTCCTGCTTGGGGATGGGGAGGATTTTAGTCTTGGCGTTCCTGGCCTCGATTCTCCCTTCAAGTTTGGGAATCGTCCCAGCCTTCCTGCTTGGGGCTGGGGTCGTGTGTCAGACTGTGTGCCTTCCGTGTGCCTTCTATGCCTACAGCTCCCCTGGCTGGGCTGTGTTCATTACTTCAGGCCCTCTGTGCTGTCTCCTTCAGCAGGTCCCTGTCTCCAATGAGTCCCCCTGCTCCAAGGGTTCAGCAGACAGCCTCGTCCTGGAGTCTCACTCTGGTTCAAGGGAAGAGGCAGCATATATACAGCCCTCTTTCCCCGGGCTGGCTTTGGGGGAGAAGGGAGCCGTGCCTCAGCCTCTCCACAAAGCTCCTGGTCCCGGGCCCGTAAAGGAATAGCAACCCAGGTTTCCCACAAACACAGACTATTCCCTTGGGACAGCTTCCTCTCTTGCCATATCTGCCTTGGTCATTTTCGTAGACCATTGGGTCCCAAACCTTAAAGGGGCCACACCACAGGACAGGGTGGGATGAGTCTTAGGCCCTACTACCCTAAAGGCAGGGGTGGGCAAACTTTTTGGCCGGAGGGCCACATCGGGGTTCCAAAACTGTATGGAGGGCCGGGTAGGGAAGACTGTGATTCCCCAAACCCTAACTGCCCCCTCCCACTTCCTACCCCCTGGCTGCCCCCCTCAGAACTCTTGACCCATCCAACCCCCCCTACTCCTTCTCCCCTGACTGCCCCCTCCTGGGACCCCCCTGCCCCTAACCGCCCCTCCAGGACCCCACCCCCTGTCCAACCCCCCCTACTCCCTGACTGCCCAGATCTCTATCTAAACCCCCACCCCCTAACAGGCCCTCTGGGACCCCGACCCCTATCCACATCCCCACCCCCTGACAGGCCCCCTGGGACCCCACCCCTATGCAACCCCCCCCCCCACTCCTTGTCCCCTGACTGTCCCCTCCTGGGACCCCCCCCCCAGCCCCCTGGAACCCCACACCCTATCCAAACCCCCCTGCTCCCTGACTGCCCCGACCCCTATCCACACCCCCACCCCCTAACAGGTCCCCCGGGACCCCACCCCCATCCAACCCCCCCTCTAAAGCCCCTTTCGGAATGTGGCCCTGCGAACATGGGCGGAGGACTCAGGAGGAGCAGGGGTAGCCACGCAGCCAGAGAGAAATGGCGGTTTCGCCTTCAAAAAAAGTGGGCACAGGCAAAGAAATCAGGGTCTGAGCATGTATGTTGGCAGCGGCGCCATAACAGTGAAATGTTTTGGCCACAAAAATAAAGCATCAGCTTTAATCCCTTACTATTTCTTTTTAAGGGGAAACTGAGGCAAAAAAGTGATGCCCAAAAGGTCAGTGTCAGGGCCCAGACTGAAACTCAGGAGGCGCTGGCTCTCACTCCCCAGGGCCGGCATTGAAAATCCCAGACCTGTCTAATCCAGGCTGATCAAGGCAGATAGAACAAAGCCTCTCTACAAGTGTCAAAACCATCCACAGATGGTGAGATCAGCAACCAGGAAACAGATGAAATGGGGAATTCCCAACAAGAACAGTGTCATGTGAACCACCCCAGGCTGTCACAACACAAGCCCCAGGGCTGACCCAGCGTCATAAAATAGAGCAAGCAAAACACGGTTCCATGCAGGGTGTACCTATCACCTGTCTGATGCCAGGTAGAATGTGATGGTGGGGCTCCAGAGACCCCCCCGGGAATGTGAAGCCCACAGTTTGCGTCGGGACTCCGTGAAAAAGATTTTTGTTGTCTAGTGGCACGGGGCCAAATCTGCTGTCCCTGACACCGGTGCAACCCCAGTGCAGTCAGTAGGCTTGCACCCATGTCCCCAGGGCCCAACCCACCCCACTATCCCAGCTGGAGGTTCGTGTTTGTTGGGGGAGATGATGTGAAGAAATTATCCCCTCAGGCTGCAGAGCAACAGTGAAGCCACCCCATGGGGAGGGGTGGGCGGCTTCCATTCATTTGTCTCCATGGCCCTAAGGCCCCCCCTTTTCACTGGGATAGGACTGGAGGTTCAGAACTCATGGTTCCCCTGCCCTCCCTTCTCCTGCAGCCCCCAAAGCCCTCTGTGTGGAGCCATGCCTCTATGGAACTGGTGTCCAGCCCATGTCCATGGACCTTCACACTCACTCCTCAGATCCCTCCTCCTCTCCCATCATGCAGCTTAACTGCACTGTCTGGGGCTTCTCTTCACCTCGGAAGAAGGGGCAAGGCTGGTCCCTTCGGGCAGGAGTTGGGCCACGTTTTCACCAGCAATGCAGCTACTCCGAGTCGGTTGTTCAGGCTGCCCACTGAGAATAGGGAAGGGTTGGAGGCCCACAGTGGAGCATGGGAGGAGGCCTCAGGTAGAGAGGGGTACAAAATTTTCACACAAAACTCTTTCTCGGTGAAAAAATGTAGAATTAGCAACACTGAAACATTTTGCAAATTTGTGTCAGTTTTGCCAAATTGTTCATTTGGGGGGAAAAAATTAAAATTCCAAAAGAATCAGGACAGCCAGTTTCAATTTTTTTCAAAGCTAAATGTTGCTATTTGCCACTTTGAAATGACATTTCATTTTAAGATGGCCTTTAATTTTATTTTTCAAAAATTCTTTTGAAAAAGCTCAGAAGAAAGGGGGACTGGTTTGATTTCTGTCACACCCAGGCATTTCATTCATCCCAAGATGATTTTTATTTTTCAGTTCATCAGAAATGTTGAACATTTTCAGTTTGGGTCCCAGCCAGACGCAATTTTCCCCCCAGTATCTCAAAACTGCCAGTGAACCCAAAAATCCGTTTTTCACCCAGCTCTAGCTGCCAGGCAGATCAATGACCACCAGCAGCACTCTGAAAACTGAAGGGAGCCTCTGTAGATTGCAGTGAGCTTTCAGAGTAACCTCTTCTTCCTCCAGCCCCTCACACCTCTCTGCAGTAGCCGAAGGAGTGCCGCACACAGCTATGATTACGGTTGCTTGCTTGCTGCTGGCAACGGTTATGATGCCAAACGGCACTGCTTATCTAACTGGCTGGGCGGAGTCGGCAGGAAGGGCTGAGGACTCTGCATTCTGTTTAACCGCTCACCTTTGCTCTCCCGAATATTGCGCCCAAAGCATTTCAGTGGGTTGCTGGGACTATTCGCGTTGAAAGTGCTGCTCAGTGACAGCAAGGGCCACAGCATGTGTCCCTCAGTTGTTAACGTCACTCTCCATATGTTGCTTGAAGTGGAATTATCAGATGTTGCTGCAAAACCCTGTATTAATTAGACACACTCAGCAGAGGGTCAGTACTGTTTCATAGCCATTATATTTAGGAAGGCTAGGGAAGGAGGAGGAGTTAAGGTGGCTTTGAGGGCCACCAGAGAGCATATGATGAGCCTCTGGGGCATAATGTTGATCCACACAGGGCTCTGAGAATTGTAGGGAGTTACTAAAAATGGGCTGGATTCTTAATGGGCTCCTTAAAATACGAACCCCTCACGGCTGTCACATGCTACCCACACCAGATACTTGTTCCCCATTTATCAACAGAGATATGCAGCAAGAGACAGAACATAGCTACTGCCACGATGCACAGGCCCTTCATTGTAGAATTCATCTTCTGGCACATGCAGGCTATGGGACATCCACAAAAGGGTTCGGCAGTTCTCAGACGTTGCTAGGTCACAGAGTCCTGGCCTCTATCCCTGATCATTCCCTGAGCGTTTTTCCAGTGATGTAAGCCGCACTTCTGCACTGTGTTTCATTGGCTGAGAGTGCTTTCACTCATTCTGCTCCTGGACGGGTGTATCTGTTCACACAGGAAAGACCTATTATGTCTTAAAATCACAGCCCATATCTAACTCAGTATTGTCACTGTTAATTTATTGGTCTGAACCAAACATTTTAGAATCTTTTTTGTATTTATGCAGGGTCTGGCCAAAGGGGCAAGAATCCCTTTAAGTAATTTGAAGGGATAGAACTACAAGGGCCTCATGAGAGCTCTCCATCAGGTCAATAACGACTTATTGCACCTCTCCTTGTGAGACAGAGATGCTGCAAGATCCAGAGAACTAGGTGACCAGCAGAAATCCTGGCATGGGAGCCTTGGATCACTGGAAGAGGAGGCTTTTTCTGCCTCTTTAACGAAAGACAAGCTGTTAAACCATATATTTGCTAATAAGAATATGAATCTTCCAAGTGTGCGGAGGGAGAGTAAGTGCGTGTGAGAAAGTTCTAAAGGAAGAATGTTCCTTTCGTTCTTCTCTATGGAGACTCGTGTGTGATTGAAGTGTGGGAAGGGAATGGGGCCAACTTCTTACACCCTTGAATATTTCAGTCGCTTAGGAAAGTTAGCTCCCAAACTGAGATTTGAGTCGCTGCTCAGAGTCCAAGTGAAAATGTTTGAGGTTAACTCCTGACCAGGTAGGCTCTGTCCACACCAAGGCATGCTTATACAAAGGCAAAACTCATTGATGTCAATGGGAGTTGCAAGTTAGGGCAAGGCTAGGCCCTATACATTTATTGTGTTAGCAATTCACAGTGCAGGGTCCTGTCCTGGAGAGTTTACAATCTAAAAATCCTTAATTGTAAATTTTTGGGGGCGGGGATTGTCCTTTCAATAAGTGTTTCTATAGGGAAAGATGGCCCATTTATCACTACAAAAGTTTTTTTCTCCTGCTGATAATAGCTCATCTTAATTAATTAGCCTCTTACAGTTTGTACGGCAACTTCCACCTTCTCTGTATTCATATATGTATCTTCTTACTGTATGTTCCATTCTATGCATCCGATGAAGTGAGCTGTAGCCCACGAAAGCTTATGCTCTAATAAATTTGTTAGTCTCTAAAGTTCCACAAGTACTCCTATTTCTATTACTGTTGCCCCCAGGAGCCCTAGTCATGGACCAGGACCCCATTTTGCTAAGTGCTGTACAAAACACAACACAAAGATGGTCTCTGCCCCAAGGAGCTTACACCCTAAGTACAAGACAAGAGACCACAGATACAGACAGTTGAGTCCAAGGGAACAGTGAGACAAATTTGATCAGCATGATAGGCGGTGATCTCTGCCTCCCAGCAGTCTAACCGTTGTCAAGCTTGTTGTAGGTGTCATGGCAACAGAGAATTTTGATGTCATTGCTAAGTGGATAATACCTTGTCTAGATGATGGTGTTCCCAGGAATGACGTTGTTCACTGAGCACAAGTAACAAGAGACATGTTTATTCACCTTCTTTCAATAAAGACATGAATTGTCTCCTGTGACGAGTGCGTATGGGCATGAGATTGGACAGCTCTTTCATTCTTCTCTATGGAGACCTCCTAATAACGCCCCACTCTTATATAGCACTTTTCATTAGTGGATCTCAAAGCACTTTACAAAGGAGGTCAGCATCACTACCCCCATTTTATAGATAGGTAAACTGAGGCACGAGGAGGTGATGCAACTTGCCCAAGTAGAACTGGGCCTAGAACCCACAGCTTCTAAGTCTCACTTCACTGCACTTTCCACTAGGCCACACTGTGTAAAACTGCATGAGCTTCAATTGTGGAGAGGCGTGCTGTGTTTCATTCAGTGTCCCATTTCTTCCATTCTTGAATGGTTCATTCCATCAGGAAAGCATATCCCAAACTGTGATATAAACCACAGCCCAAGAGAAAATGATTGGGGTTAATTAGTCAACACATCAGCTTACTCCACTAGGGGTGGTCAGAAATGTTCTCTTTAAATTATTTTCTGATGGAAAATTGGGGTTTCCATGAATACAAAATGTTCACAATAGCTTTCTGCTTTCCATGACAAGTTTCAATTTTTCATTGAAAAACCGAAAACACATAAAAACTGAAAACTTTTCTGCTAAAAAAATGAAAATTGGCGGGGGGCTGACTGCAAATATTTATTTTGGA
Source organism: Chelonia mydas (assembly GCF_015237465.2). Lineage (NCBI taxonomy): Eukaryota > Metazoa > Chordata > Testudines > Cheloniidae > Chelonia > Chelonia mydas. The sequence goes on along the minus strand of NC_057851.1, from coordinate 9,727,618 downwards.
GGATTTTTCCATGTAAAATTTCAATGAAATTATATATCTTGGTTTTTGTCAAAAAAAATTTCCACAGGGAAAAATTCCATTGGTTTGAACACCCCACGTATTGGAAGAGTAGGCAAAGGAGAAAGAAATGAATGCACCAGAAGACACAGGGGCCAAAATTCTCAAAAACAGATACCTACAGTTATGCTCCTAAGTCCATATTGAATTGCCTGGGGGTATTTTTACAGCACTGAAGTAACTTAGGAACACAAGTCCCAAAGTTGTCAATTTTTGTAAAAATGCTTTCAACCAATCTGCTCAACTCTACGGTTGCAGGTGAATTTTTCTAAATTTCACCCTTTAAGTGGCAGAAAGCGGTAGCGGGGACCAGCAATCGCCAGTCATTCAAGTTCCTGTGGTTACTTCTAGCCCCTGCAGTCTACATGGACGCTGTCAGAGGGAGAGATTTAAATATGGTAGAAAATACTAATAAGATACTATTCTTTGGTTTATCTCTACCATAGCAGCCATGTTCGTAATAAGGAGCCGTAAAGCAAACACAGCACCCCAAATGCAGCCTTAATAACCGTATGGAAAGGAACTCTCACCTACCTGGCCAGACACGTGGTACTCTCAGTGACCATCCAGGCTAAGTGGCGGTTAGAGCTATCTACTGGAATTTTTGGGTAGAGATTGTATCAAGCACTCAAAGTTAGAATCCGGCACAACAGCATTTCACAGACCCCAGGTCCCTATAAAGGCAGGGACTCTGTCTCCATCAGGCACAGCTCTTCCTTCTCACTCCGTCTGGTGCCTCTCCTCGGCAGGGACGCCTCAATCTCAGCCGACCTTCAGCCATGAAGATCCTGTACCTGCTCTTTGCTGTTGTCCTTCTCCTCTTCCAGGCTGCTCCAGGTGAGAGAGAAACCTGTGAAGAGAGGGTTTTCTAATGAGTTCTAATGCCAGCTCTTCCACTGGCTCACTAGGTGGGGTGGGTTCTCAGACACATCTTTTTACCCTCTTTATGCTCAGTTCCCTCTGTGCAATGGGGAAACACTATTACCTAGCCCACGCATGCTTTGTGAGGGTTAATTAGTTACTGTCTGTCCAGCTCTGTGAAAATGCAGCGGACAATGTGAATTCACTGATCAAGCTGAGCGTACCTGTGTTCCTCTTTCAGTGAATGGGAAATGGTTGTCATGCCTGGTGATCTAAAATCACAGCTCATATTTGACTGGAGTGTACAGATACGAACAAACAACTTTATACTCTTTTTTCTTTGTGCAGGGTCTGGTGAAGAGGCAAGAATCCCTTCCTGTAGGTTCATGGGAGGTTACTGCATAAGGCGTGGGCAGCACTGTCCCTCAGGACGATTTCTGAATGGACCATGTGGTTTCAGAGAGAGATGCTGCAAAAGATAGAGGCCATGCTGAGCGGCACATGGGGGAACCTGGGATTATCCAAAAAGATGTTTGTTCCCTCTTTTCAATAAAGACAAGCTGTTAAATCATAGCTGCTTAAGGACATGACTCTTCCTTGGGGTGGGGTGGGGGAGAGTATGGGGGTGTGAGGGAGAGGGAAAGGACAGAAGTGGGTTTCATTCCTTTCTGTAGAGACTTCTTTTTAACACCACAGGGTTGAGTGTTAGCAGTGCTAATCACGGCTTCTGGTAGTCCCCAGTTGATCATAATAGGATCTTATACCTAAAGTTGGATTCTAAATTCCCTCATTGACCATAAAGCATGGAAAAAATAGTGTAATTTCTGTCCCGCAAAAGCACATTCCCTCAATCCCAGTCATGCCAAAATAAACATAAAGATACACACACCTGAGCTGGGGGGAGGGGCAGAATTCAGATATGCGTTCTCCACAATTCACGCAAACCTGGTTGTGTAGATCTCTGGTGCAGTGCCGTGTTAGAAGCTGACAAGTTGCCTGCAGCAACCACTAACTCCTATCCCGCCCTTCCCAAAATATCCCACCCCTCAGAGTTTCACCTCAATGCTGGGTCCAGCGCCAGTGGCTGCAGTTTGCAAACTGGGGCCCAGCTCTCAACTCTGAGGAACAAGCTCTCCTCGCGTGGAATAAATGGTGAAAAAATGGCGTTTCCTGCCTCATTCCCAGCCTCAGTTACCCAGACCACAAAGGCATATGTGCAGATGGGGCCTCGTTACACAACATGCTTTCCCTAGAGTTCACACAGGTGTCTTTGTACTCCTGGTGGCATGTGGGACTGAAGGCCTACGAGTGACCTGCAGCCGGAACTGACTCCTATTCCACGCTCCGGATATGTATCACGCCTGAGTGTCACCCCCATTCTAAATATACTCTTTACTTTTCTCTCTAGAGTAGCCAGCTGTTTCATCATACAAACCCCTGGAGCACACCCAGCCAGCACTCCTAGTACAGCCTCACTGCCTGGATAGAGAGGAATTGTCACCTCCTGTTCGTACACGTGAAACTCTGGGTGATTGTTCCAGGCAAGTGATGTGTGCAGCTGCTTGCAGGGATTTCTGGCTACAGATTGTATCAGGTGCACCTTGGGTCCCATGGGTCAACACCTCACAGAGCTCTATAAATACTGGGACACTCTGTCTCCATCTGGTAAACAACCTCCATCTCGCTCTGCCTGGTGCCTCTTTTCTGCAGTGACACTGAGATCCCAGTCGACCTTCAGCCATGAGGGGCCTCTACCTGCTCTTTGCTGTTGTCCTCTTCCTCTTCCATGCTGCTCCAGGTGAGAGATAAAATAACCTGTAGGGATTATTATTACTATGTAAGTTATGTGCTGTGTTGGCAGCGAGAAGCCCCCAACCAGGAATCAGGGCCTCATCATCCGAGGCACAGTGCACATGTCATAAAGACGATCCTTGTCCCAAAGAGCTCAGGGGCTAAACGTAGGGTGAGAGACAACAGGTGCGCACAGCAAACAGAGGGGGGAGGCACCAGGGAACAGGGAGATGATAACAAAGGATAGTTGTGTATCTGAGACTCCAGTGGCTTGAGAACAAGCCTGAAAGTTCAGACACTGACTAATGGTGTGATCTCCGACTATGTCTTGGGCGCATATTTTAAAGTTAGACGCCTAAAGGCAAATTTAGGCACCCAGATAAGTCACCTAATTTTTAACTGGTGCCACAGCTGCAAATCGCTCCATTTATGCAGGTGCCTATTTAAAGCATCCAGGTTTGAACGGTTTAGCCGTCACCTCTGTACCTCACTTTCCCCACCTGGCAGAATAGGAAGCAACAACTGCTCCCCTAGACCACAGCAGTGTTGTAAGGCTTCACCAGTCTGTGTCTGCTCTGTGCTGGGAAGATGCAAAGAGCTCTAAAACTCTAAGCGCTGTTACTGTTTGGTCACCGGTCCAGTTAAGCGCCCCCTCTTGGCCACTGACCAGACTGCTGTGAGGGGATCCAGCTGCTGGATCCAATGTGTTTTAAGCTTCCAGAGTCTGAATGGAGCCCAGGCAATGTCCCTATTTGAGGGTCTCAGACCACACTGATGGGGTGCATATACTCTATCTGGTACCCCCGACTGAGAGCTGCGACCAAGCGGCATGCTGCCCAGTCCCTGGAACCAGTGCTGAGTCCTCAGACTTCCCCATTCCCCTCCCACATAAAGCTTAAACACAGCCTCTCCCAGAACTGCTCCCAAAGAGTGAGCCTTCTGGTTTACCGCTTCAATGGGGCACATAGTAGGTGTAACACATGAAATGCACTGACACTTTGCACATGATTCTACAGCGCTATTGCTCTTTCTTTAATAGCATGAGAAATACACAGATCTGTCCAAAGTAATAAACCTTAAATGCAGTTCCCTGCCTCAGTTTCCTCACCATTCCAGAGCATTCTTTGGGCTGCATTCAGGGTCCCCCAGGGCCATCCAGGATCCTTCTGTTATGTGCATGGCTTGGGTTCTGAAACATGTCCCCCAGATCACCTACTCTGACTGTTCCTAGTCCATCTGCTTCCCCTCTCCTGCCCAAACCTTCTTGTGTGGATCCTTGAATCGTTCCCCTCTGATTCCTTCTATAACCTCCTGCTTTGTCAGCTCTGTCTCTTTTTCCTGCCTGGGGAACTTCCATCTCCAAACCCCCAGCTCCAGCTAGCCCATTGTCCCAATGTGCTTCACCCTGAATAAGTGGTGACTGAGTTCTAATGACCCACCACAGTACCTGGCTGGGCAGAAACATGACCCAGCCCTGCAGGCCAATGGTGCATTCCACAGTTACAAAGGGGCGTTCAGTGATACAGCAATTTTCATAGTAACAACTTCATTATAACTTCATAACGTCAACCAGAACCCATCAGCGGTACACAGGTTCCCCAAATCACCACACTTCTGCTTTGGGAAAAGAAATAAAATAACAATTGAATGTAGACACTCAAGCCATTCTCAAGGTTGGTGCTTTGACGTGTACAATGAGCCAGATCCCACTACAATGCATCAACCTTGAATAAGGCTTTTGGGCCAGGATCTGACTCACCATCATGGTGCAGATCAGCTGAACTCACCTGGTGTAGCTCAGTATAGCTCCACTGAAGTCAACCAGTAACTCTAGGTATATCCCAGGTACATCCAGCCTCACAGGACAAACACATTAGGGACTTCAAAATAGCAGACTTCAACAAACTCAGAGAACTGGAAGGTCCCATGGGAAGACAATCAAAGGGATAAGGAGTTCAGGAAAGCTAGCAGTTTCTCAGGAGGCTATATTAAAAGTCCAACTGCAAACTAATCAATGTGAAGAAAAGCTAGGAAGAATAGTAAGAGGGCAATATGGCTCCACCAGGAGCTCTTACTGATCTGAAAATCAAAAAGGAGTTCCGCAAAAAGTGAAAACATGGACAAATTGCCAAGGAGAAGTACAAAAGAATAGCACAAGCATCTAAAGACAGAAAGGCCAAGACACAAAATGAGCTGGACATTGGAGGTATTTAAGAACAGGTTACACAGACACCTGTTAGGTATGGTTTAGGTTTAACTGGTCCTGCCTCGACACAGGAGGCTGGACTTGATGACTTCTTTAGGTCCCTTCCAGCCCTACATTTCTGTGATTCTGAAAAGACAGCAAGCAGGAAATAGCTAACATTGCATTGACATCAGTGGAAGGTGTAAGGACACCGTTTTCTTGGTGTCATCATTTCTGGTCTGTCTGGCTGCAGAAGCAACAAAGCAACAGTGACAAGCCTGGATTTTGGAGACTATATTAAAATCTTGAAGTCAACGGAGCTCCGCCAATTTACATCAACTGAAGGTGTGTCCGGTATAATAGGTTTAATTAAAGGAAAGCTCCACTCAGTGTCTCCGCTCTGAGTTCCCATTGAGTGCAGCCTTCTCAGAATGAAGTGTACTGGAAAATAAACATTTGTATTGCACCCAGCACCGGCGATTTCATTGCTCTGAGCGAACATCCACCTTCCTGACAAAGGGTGACTCCATTTTCGGCATTACCAGACAGAGCCCAAAGCAGAGTCTCCAAGATAGTGTCTCACCACCTGTAGTCCCCAGTCTTGCAAACACTTGTGCATCTTTACTCACCATCTGATCTGAAGCATCTTGTATGGAGATTTAGGACCAGCACCTCAGCTGGTGTAAACTGGCTTTGAACTGAGTGGAGCTACGCTGACTCACACCAGCTGAGGACCTGACCCCATGTGTTTATAAGATAATGTTTAAAGGGCACTGTTCTGTGCAGTATTTCATTTGCTCTGCTGTAGCAGTATTTAACCTGACAGAGTTAACCAGGTGTTTCTGTGGATGTCTGCTAAACTTGGCCAAATTGCTATACAAAGGATATTTTGAAATAAAGAAACCCCCTTTCTCAGTGGTTTTACTCTCAGCTATAGGAAATGCAGGAGGAGTGCTTTTAAGAGAATCTGCTTTTCAGACACAAGCAAATACAATACAGTCTAAGAGTGGCTGTGCCAGCAGAAGCCTGACTATAGTTGGGGTGCTCTCTCTCCCAGGGCTCTCATTTGGGTGCGGAATAGTTTGGGGATTCTTAATCTTTCATTTTTTGTAGGTTCAGAGATTCCAAGGCCAGAGGGGATCATCAGGTCTGACCTCCTGTCTAACATAGGACAGAGAACGTCCCCAAAATTCCTAGAGCAGAGCTTTAATAAAACATCCAATCTTGATTTTAAGATTGGCTCTGATGGAAAATCCACCACAATCCTTAGTAAATTGTTCCAATGGTTCATTACTCTGACCGTTAAGAATTTATACTTTATTTCTTATGCGCTTAAATCATTTCTCTGGTTACCAACTGACTGCCTAAGGAACCCAGCTCCTCTGTAGGTGCACACAAGCTGATCTTCAAACTGGTTGAGCAACCCCAGCTTCCCCTGCATTTAATAATATTATTTATTATTTGTATTATAGTCGTTCTCAGGAACCCTAACCGTGGACCAGGACCCCACTGAGCTAAGCACTGCACAGACACAGAACAAAAGACAGTCCCTCCCCCAGAGCACTTACAATCTAAGTATAAGACAGGAGACAACAGATCAGGGGTTGGCAACCTTTCAGAAGCGGTGGGCCGAGTCTTCACTTATTCACGCTAATTTAAGGTTTTGCGTGCCAGTCATACATTTGAACGTTTTTAGAAGGTCTCTTTCTATAAGTCTTTAATATATAACTAAACTATTGTATGTAAAGTAAGTAAGGTTTGTAAAATGTGTAAGAAGCTTCATTTAAAATTAAATTAAAAGGCAGAGCCCCCCGGACCGGTGGCCAGGACCTGGGCAGAGGGAGCGTCACTGAAGATCAGCCAGCGTGCCGCCTTTGGCACGCGTGCCCGAGGTTGCCTGCCGCTGCAATAGACGAATACAGGCAGCCAATATAAGGAAACAGCGAGACCATATTGGTCAGCATGCTAGGCAGCAGTCTCAGCACACCAGCAGTTATTGCCAAGTTTTCCGTAGGCCTCAGAGCGAAGAAGAGTTTTAAGTAGAGCTTTGTGTTCTCTCATCCTAAAGTGAGGTGCCTACATCATTCTTTAAGAACTTAAAAGATGTGCTGAGTACCCGGAAGTGAGAGACACGCCGCTGAAAGCCAGGCCACTTTTGTTGCAGTCCCTAAATCAGGATGTAGGAGCTTTCCTTTAGGTGCCCAAATTTGGACCACAGCTGATACCCTGGGTGCAGCTACGGCAACCTGCAAATCACTTCTTTTTCTCTTTGTGCAGGGTCTGGCCTACGCTTACCATTTGTTCCCTGTCTACTCAAGGGTGGGCTCTGTCTACCGCGTTTAGGCCTCTGTTCCCCTGGTATACAGCTGCTACGTGGAGTTTGCCCGGCTCCACTGATATGCTGCCAAACATAGAGAACACGCTGAGCTGCAGAAATGTACAAGGGGGAACCTCACTGCAACGAAAGTCAGATTTGCACCTCTCCTCTCAATAAAGGCAGTTTGTTAAATCACATTGTTTAAATGACATGACTCTTGCTTGAGGGCTGTGTGTAAAGACTGTGCTAAAATCACATTGTTTAAATGACAAGAACCTGGCTCTGTGTGTGTGTGTGTGTGTGTGTGTGTATGTGTATACAAAGGTTGTGTTAAATCACATTGTTTAAATGAAGTTAATCTTGCTTTGGGCATGTGAGGGGCGGGGGGAAGGAAGTTTGTGTGCTCCCTTCATTCTTCTCTGTTCAAACCCATTTCTAAGGTGAGCATGGACGTTCAGAACAAGGGAGGTGTGTTTCATTGCAAGGCCCATCTTGTTAGTATGAGGACGATCAAAGATTGGGCTTGCTAGGTCAGATCAGCGCTCTACCCCCTGCCAGGGCTGACTTTGCCTATTTTACTTTGCAAAAAAATTGAAGTGCCTTGTGTCCACTATGTTATTACAGTGGAAGAGCTAACACAGTTGAATTGTTCTGTTGTAAAAACACACCTCTCTGAGGAGTGAAGACAACGCCTAATGGCTTGTCTGTAGTTATAATTCCAGTGATCCCTCTAACTCGCCTGCCATCCATACACACAGGGTATGTCCATACTGCAGGCTCTTCAGGTGTTGAGGTGCGTAGAGGTGCTCAAACCCGCTATTGTCCACACTCGAAGCCCTGAACCATGCCCTTCAGGCATGTAGATCCTGAGCTGGCATGCTTGTCTGGCGGGTGTGGGAAGGCGTACAGGTTGGGCTGCGACACACCCTCCCTACCCACTGTGCAGTATAGTGGTAGCAAAGGTGCAGGTACCTGGGTCTGAGCCTAGCTAGTTATCCATTGCTATTCCCCCAATTCTCTGTACCTGTATCGTCAGGCCCTTCTGCCAACTCGCTTCCCGCTGGCCTCAATGCACTGGAACCTACCTGCAGACCCATGTACCCTTGCTTGGACTCCTCCAAGCACTAGAGAACTCAGTGCAGTGGTGAATAGGCCCTACGCCCAGAGTTCTGCTATCTGAGGAGCATGCCAGGGTACGAATGAACATGTGGGGTGAGTACTCCCAGGAGCATGATTTTACTAGGAGCTCAAGGAATAGCCACCTCTACGAGAAATAAGGTGCACACCTCTCCCTCTGCCACCCTTATCAGCAGCAACACAGTTACTAAGGGGTGCCGTGCTGCAATGGACTGGCTCAGTAGCAGCAAAACCAGGCTGGAGATGCCGTGAGCCCTGTCACACACAGTTCATTCCTGGCCCAGCCAGGGCTGCCTTTGCACACTTGGAAAGCTGCCCAGGCGCCCTTGGGGGCCAACACTGCTGGACTGTAGTTGGCATCTCCCACATTGCTGCTAGAGTACAGCTTGGGCAGCTCAGAGCTGGGCACCTAGGGGGCAATGGGGTTTGTCTGCGGTGCTGACTTGGCATTTCAGTTCAATCTAAGCTAACAATTACCCATAGCACAGCCCTGTGTGACTCCGCCCTTACCGGCCTCATGTCAATAGCAAAAGAGGTCATTTGAATATGCTAATTGGCAATTGGCACAGGTAACCCAGATGCTTGTAGCTATGGTCATTGCAACCTGCATTGGGAATAATCATGAAAACTCTTCTGAAGCAATGATTATGTGGTAACTATTGCTGTTTCCCACACAGATTTTCCCGCTTTGTTGCTGTTGCACAAGCTCAGTGAAAGATACCTTAGTGTGTTCACACACACACACACACACACACACATATACACACACAGGTACTCCCCTCCGATCGTTTCACAGAGGTGGCTTTTCAGTCTCTGCAACGTGGCATCAAAGCTGCATGTGTGTCATCTGGATGCCTCATAAGAGAGCGGCAGCCCCGGAGTTCCCCTCTAGACTCCTCAGAATCTCCTCAGCAAACACAGATCATCCCATTCAGTAGCAATTCCAGTCCCATATAGAGTCAACCGTCTCCTCAGCTTCCAACAAGATAGGGAGTCTGTAGTCTGACTCCAAAGTGTTCCGCTGTTTATCCAACATGAACCCTCCGTCTTTTTCAGGGTCACTGCTTCCCAGGATAGAGTCCCCCATTCTGTAAGTAGGGCCCAGGTTCTTTGTTCCTAAATGTACACATTTACATTTGGCCATATCAAAACACATTGTTTGCTTGCGCCCATCTTATCAAGCAATCCAGATCACTCTGTATCAGTGACCTGTTCTCTTCATTAGTTCCCACTCCCCCAAATCTTGTGTCATTTTCAAACTTGATCAGTGATGATTTTTTGGTTTTCTTCCAGACCCACTGATAACAATGTTAAATAGTGTAGGGCCAAGAACCAATCACCAGAGATCCTAGTTTTCCGTGATAAAAAGAACAAAATTCTCCAGTCAAAAACCATACAAATCTGTGGTTCTCCACAATTAAAATGAAATGCTGAACTTTAGTTTCCCTATCTACAATATACAGTAGAATCCCATTTATTCATGCCTCCATTATCCGGCTCTCCATATTAACCAACCCACTAGCTGCCTGGGGCACAAAATCGGACCCATGCCGCTGTCAGACCCAGGCAGACGGTGGTTCGGTTAATACGGAGACCTGGATAATGGAGACTTGGATAAACAGGGGTCTGCTGTATGTTTAACGATGTAAATTTAGTGTCAATCATTAGCTCCCTATTCCTCTAGGGCTTTGGGCCACACGGCTTATATCAGGAACAATAGGGTTGTTTTGTAGTGCTGAGCATTTGGCATTTGCAATACAAACTATGCTAATAATTACCCCATGACACAGCCCGGTATGAATCAGCCCTTACCGTCCTTATTTCAGTATTCAGTTAACATAAATTAGCAGCTAGCAATTGTAGAAAATTGATAAAGGAATAAAAGGTACACAATGTCAAATCTGTGGCCAGCAGAGTTAAGGATAATAAGTAGAAGTTTTTAAAGTATAGTAGGAACAAAAAGAATCCTGACAATGGTATTGGTCCATTACTAAATAGAAACAGTAGAATTATCAACTGTTCAATAAACATTTCTGTTCTGTATTTGGAATAAAAACAGAGGATGTAATCATATCATATGGCAACACTCTATTCGTTCCACTAATCTCTCAGGAGGATTTTAAACAGTAGCTACTAAAGTTTGACATTTTTCAATCAGTAGATCCAAATAACTTTATAATAAATAAAGAATAGTCTGAGAAGCTCTCTGAATAATTTATGTTATTTTTCAATAAGTCTTGGAACACTGGGGAAGTTCCAGAAGACTGGAAGAAAGCTAATGTTGTGACAATATTTGGTTGATAAAGGTAATAGTGTTGATGAGATACACTTAGACTTCTGAAAGAGATTTGACTTGGTACTACACAACACATTAATTAAAAAACTAGAGTGATATAAAATTAATATGGCACATATTAAATGGATTAAAAACTGACTAACTGATAGATCTCAAAATGCAATTGCAAACAGGGAATCATCATTGAGCAGGTATATTTCTAGTAGGATCCCATACCGTTCGGTCCTTGTCCCTATGCTATTTAACACTTTTATCAGTGACTTGGAAGAAAACATAAAATCATCACTGATAAAGTTTTCAAATGACACAAAAATTGGGAGAGTGGTAAATCATGAAGAGGACAGGGCATGGATACAGGCGATCTGGATTGCTTGATATGCTTGGCACACGCAAACAATATGTGTTTTAATACGGCGAAATGTAAATGTGTACAGCTAGGAACAAATTGTGTAGCAATACTTGCAGGATGGGAAGTAGCAATTCTAAAAATGATTTGGTGGGTGGAAGAGTGTAGAATCAGCTGAACATGAGCTCCCAGTGCGATGCTGTGGCCAAAACGGCAAATGCAATCCTGGGATGCACAAACAGGGGAATCTTGAGCAGGAGTAGAGAAGCCAGTTTATCTCTATATTTGGCACTGGTGTGACCACTGCTGGAATACTGTGTCCAGTTCTGGTACTCACAGCTCAAGAAGGATGTTGATAAAATGGAGAGGGTTCAAAGAAGAGCTATGAGAATGATTAGAAAACCTGCATTATAGTGATAGACTCAAAGAGCTCAATCTATTAACAAAGGTTAAGGGATGCAAAGTCAGAGAAGGATCCTGATGAGGGATAAGGAAGAGATAACTGCCCCCCAGGGTGATCTGTGATGGAATTTGTGATGGTGGCAGAGAAGGAGCTGGGCTGCGGAAATCCAGAAGGGTGTCCTGAGAGCACCCAAACAGAGATTTGTTCTCCTGTTTCTAATAACAACAAGCTGCTAAATCACAGCTACTCAGCAAGGGCATACAACTTCCTTTTTTATGTGTGCATGTGTGTCTGCCTTTGTGTCTATGTATGTATCCAATGTGTCTAGAGTGTAGTAAGTGTGGAGGGAGGGCAAGTGTGTGAGGTGGAGGAAAGGTTGGCTGTTTTATCCTTCTCCATGGAGACATGTTTCCAACACTGTGTGAGCCTGGGCTTTGGGTAGGGGGGGAGGGGGGTGTTTCAGACAGAACCTGACTTCTAATTGTCTTGGCATTTCACTCTCTGTCAGCAAAGTATGTGCTGACCTGTGACAGACACCACTGATCCCAGCCCAGTTCAAAATGAAGCCAGTTTTCATTCTGTGCACCCTGAGGTTGTAAACATGCTGCAAACAGCCATTTAAATACCAGCCCTTGCTGAGGGCTCTGCCTGGAGGAACAATCTGGCCCTTGGACACAGAAAGGTGAGTCAAAATAACAAAGGGCTAGATTCTGACTTTAAAGAGAACCCTTAAAGCTCTCCTAGTGCAGCTTTGGTGACTGGGTAGAGAGGAATTATTACCTCTGTACACTTAGATGTGATACTCTTGCTGACCATGCCAGTTATGTGAAAGCTTGAGATATTTACTGGAATTTCTGGCTACAGGTTGCATCAGACACATCAAAGCAAGAATCCTGCACTTCAGCCTTTCACAGACCTCAACACCCTTTAAATACTGGGATTCATCTGGCACAGAACTGCTGTCTCATTCTGCCTTGGTGCCTCTTCTCTGCAGTGATGCTGAGATCCCAGCAAACCCTCAGCCATGAGGAGCCTGTACCTGCTCATTGCTGTGGTCCCCCTACTCTTCCAGCCTGCTCCAGGTGAGAGAGAAAGCTGTGAAGAGAGGCACTTCTAATGCGTTCTGACGCCAACTCTTCCACCGGCGCTCCGGGGAGGTGGGGATGCTAGAAGGGATATCTGTGTGTCTGAGAGGTGGAGAGTGCCCGTGATTTCAGAACAGATCTAACAGGCGGGAGCTCCTGGCTCTGACCTTGATTCACTGTGTGACATCAAGCAACTTCAAACTTGAATGCCTAAAATCTGCCCCCACATTTTGGCATTGTAATCCATGGCCTGAATTTCATCTGGAGACACATCTGCAAACTGTGCCACTTACCTAGGTGCCTAACTATGGACTTAGGGCCCTGTTTGGAAGCACTCACACTTGAGCCTTATCCTTTGTGTTACACTTTCCCCTCCTGTAGAAGGGAAGCAACAGCACTTACGTATTTGGCTCACGAGAGTTCTGTGAAGGCTGGCCAATGACAGTCTACAAGGTGGCCAATTACAGTCTAAAGGGGCAGAAAACTCGAGGCATCCTTCTTTTACTTATGTCCTTTGGAATCCTGCCCCTCCCGCCCTGTTCGTTTCTGTGGACAGTACATTGAATAGATTACATTCATTCTTTCGTCAGATAGCCGGTGCTGGCATTTCGGGGAGGACACACTGTATTTTTCCTTCATAACAAAGAGGTCAAAATCCTGTTAACGTGCAAAACTCAATTCAACCTGAACTTCAGAACTGTGACCAGCACCTCCGTCATTTAAAAAGCAATCCACCCCGTTGCTGTATCCTATGGCGAGAGCCTCTTCTCAGCATGAACTGTGTTTGAAGAGAGGTTGGTGAATCCGCTGCAGTTAGAGAGCTGCCACCTTGCCCAGCAAGGGAATGGCTCAGAGGAATATCTCCCTGGGGCCAGGGGACAGTGGGAAGGGAGTCATGGCCAGTATTTTCAAAAGTGATGAGTGGTTCTGGGTATCTCCAACCTGAGACACCATAAAGCGACTTGATGTTTAGAACATGCTGAGCCCCCACCCTCCGAAACCCAGGCCCCTTCCAGTTGTCTCAAGTTAGGAGCCCAAAATCACTAGTCAGCCTCAAAAATCTTGCCCTGGGACTCCCGGGGCTATGATCCCACCCCTGGCCTGTCCCTGGGGTGGCATGGCTAAATGTTTCACCTTGTTCAGTGCCTAAAGGCTTGTCAGGCCCTAAATAACTCACCCAAGGCCACACAGTGAATCAGTGGCAGATCCAGGAGTAGAATGCAGGAGTTTGGGGCTCCTTGCTCTGTACTTTGAGCACTAGGACACACCTCCCTTTATCATCAGCAGGAGCAATTGTTATTAGGGTGGCTATAAGTACCCAGATAGGTTGGGACAGATTCTCTATTTCCCTGCACTGTGTGCAGTCACTTATCTGTAGCCTTTTCCCCTGGGCTGTAGCTCAAACCTTCTCCCGTTTCTCTCCCGGATGCTTGCAGTCACCAATATTTGGAGCAGCTTCTGGGCTCGCCTCGTGTGGGTTGGATCCTGGGTTCGTTTTCCTGGTGCCTGGCTCTTCCACCCAAGTGATTTCTCACTGGACCAGATACATAGAGGGGCTGACCCTTGAGAAATCAGTGACAATGCTACAAGCAGAGAAGGCGTGTAAAGCCCATTACAAAGTAGGCAATAAAGTAAATAAAACAAACACCAGCAAAAGAACGACCCACCAGTAATCACAGTATAACACAGCGGAGACTTTTTTGGGAACAGGAAAATAGGGTCTGGGGAAGGAAAGGATTAAGGGTAATTAATACTTAATAAACATTGATAAATGAGCCAATTTTTCGCCTCCTAGGACTCACAAAGTCCTCCCTGCTGACCCTTGCACCCTCTTAAGGTGGACTGGAGGCCAAGGTTGCATGCCTTGGTATGGAGCATTGCCGTGGTGTGGCATGACAAAAGTCACCTTAGTTTTTCTTCACTCCTAAATGCGGAAGAGTCCCCTCCTGACTCCAGCCAAGCTCTCTGGTTCCCTGGTCTGGAATCCGCCTGGGCTGGGAATGAGATCGGAGGCCTGTGGTAGCCACCTAAGTTGTAATCCTTTTGGTAGGGCCCCTAGAGGCTCAGCCAAAGAGCTCCAGGAGCTGGTCAAGCCCACGTGGTGGTTTCATATACCAGTGCAAAATGGGTGTTAACACCGATACATCAGAATGGTATCTATGCACACCAACTTTGCACTGATGTAAATAAATATACGCGTCTCTGGGCAACAGAGAATCTGGCCCCATGTACTTATTTTAACTACGGTGAGCCAGGTTCTCATTGACGCTGAGGGCCTTTACCAGAATGGGCTAACGGGGCCTTGATGAGAATAAGGCTCAGTCTGGTTGTGAGAGAAGACTGAAAGCACGAGGTTGTATTTGGCATTTACAATGATCTTTTTTTAGCTGCACGTAGCTGTGATACTTGTCTGGGGACCTTTTAAACTTTGCAAAACATTAAAACAAAATACATTTTAATGTATTATTATTGTTGTTATTATTATTAGTATGCTCAGTACATTAGTTCCTAGGGACCAGCCAAGAACAGGGATTCATTATGCTAAGGCACTGTACAAGCACCGGGTAGTTGACAGTCCCGGCCTCGAAGACCTTATCATCAAAATGAAACAGAAGCCCCCCATTTCTCAGCTGTCTCAGACTCAGATGCATCCCTCCATCATTTGGTTTGTTTTAAATGGGGAAGAAGTTCATGCAGACCAAGTTGTGTTTCTTTAACCAAGCAAAGACACTAATTTGTCTAAGACTGGGTGTTCAGTCAGATCCCTAGCTCCCCCGCCCCCAGGGATCTCACTTAGGTGATCAGTAGTTCTGAGGGTCTCTGCTGGTTCTGCAACACCTTTCTTTTATGACCACAGAGAGGCAAGGGGGGTAAAGGCAATATCTTTTACTGACCCATCTTCTGTTGGTGAAAGAGACACATTTTCGAGCTACACAGAGCTCTTCTTCATATCACAACATTTATGACCTTAAGCATTTTCCCCTGTTGCAAAGAACATGCAAGTGCAATTGTCTGCTTCTTCCAGGTCAGATGCACATAAGTGGATTTTCTGCAGGGCTGAGAACTTACAGTGACTTCACTGGCAGCACTGTGTTCAGCTTAAATTAGTCACCTATCCTGATATTTCTCCATTCAAGTCAATGGGATTTCCCTGGACTTCCATGAGCCTAGGAGTGATTCCCTCCACCCACATTTCAATCATTTGGAAGTGCTGAGCATGATAAACTCCCACGGAAGTTAATGGGACTGTGGGTCCCCAGTGCTTCTGAAAATCAGGCCACTTTTCTTGAAGTCCCTCAACGTGGATTTAGGTCCCTAACTTTAGACACTCCAGTCTGAAAACTTTGTCTGCTCCTCTTCGTAGCGAAGGCTGATGACAAATACCTTCTTTCCTTTGTGCAGGGTATGGTCAAAGGATGCAAATCCCGCCCTGTGTTTCTCGAGGAGGTTACTGCGTGGAGGCTTTTGAGATATGTCCCTCACATGAATACCTACGTGGAGCCTGCCCCAACTTCATAATGAGATGCTGCAAAAATTAGAGAATGTCCGATCTGCTCAAATCCTGGAGGAGGAACCCTCAACCCACAGAAAGAAATATTTGTCCCTCTCACCCGCCTTTAAGAAAGAGGTGTTGTTAAATCGTTAATTTTTGGTAAAGAGATCAGTCTTGGTTTTGTCTGTGATTGTGTCCCTCTGCACGTGTGTGTGTGTGTACACTTATGAGCAGACCTGTGTGGCAAAAGGTAGAGCGTTTCCTTCATTCTTACTTATGCACACTCATTCTAATAGTGTGTGACAAGGAGGGACTGGACAGAGCCTCTGTGTTTCATTCAAAGCACCGTACAGTTATTATTGGAGTTATGTTATGAATGCAATGAGATCGTTCTCTGTGCCTCTCCCAAGAGCTTTAGGGGAAGATTAATCCTATATACAGCACATGGTTTGCCCCTTGGTCTGGGCTGATGTAGGACAGTATCACCTACAGGCCCAAACTGCACAGCGCACTATTCTAACACAAGTGTCCCAGCTGTTGTACTCTGGCTCGCTGATGGCCAAAAGCTGCTGAATCCCACTCATTGTAAATGCCTTATATCTGGGGCTAATTGTGCTAGTCAAACCAGCAAGAAGGGTGTCATTCAGGGCAATTGGAGGAAAAATCCTACAGCCTTTCTAGCCACTCCAAGCTGCTTCTACTCTTTGTGTGCTCTTCAGTGTCAGGAAATGTTAGCACCTTCGCCCACCCAACAGGAAATGGGAATCGCTAGAGCTGGTCATTCCAGGTGTACAGCAAAAATCCACTTCTTATCAGAGATGATGATAATATAAATTAACCAGTGCTTTCAGAAGCAGGAAACCATACAAAACAATGAAATAAGAAGCTAACCATAGCATGGTCATTCCTGGCTGGGGCAATGCTTGTTCCCAACAGCAAAACCGAGCTAGCCCTGGAAAATCACCTTTTTAAATCTAGGAAAGTTATAGGTCCAGACTTTGCCCTCACTTATATCACTTTAAATCCAGAATAGCACCACCTAGGTAGAAGGCATTATTATGGATTTACACTGTTGCTAACTGGCACGATTTTATTGTGAGTCTGGCAAAATTTGGGGTATTTTTAAAAGCCCCCGTTCTGGGAGAAATACATTTAGATTGCGTGCTTTTTGGGGCAGGGACATCTCTTTTATGAGGTGTGTGCCACGCCTGAGACAATGGGGTCCCGATTCCTGGTTGAAGCTTTTCGCTGCCATCACAACACAAAACCTAAATAGTAAAATAACCTGGAGGGATTATTATCTCTTACCTGGAGCAGCCTGGAGGAGGAGGACGACAAAAGTAAAGAGCAGGAAATGCACAAGGGGGCACCTCACAGCATTGACAGATAGATTTGCACCCCCTTCTTATAATAAAGGCAACGTGTGAAACCACGTTTTTAAACAACATGAATACGGCTGTGGTGTGGGTGCATATGGGCGCGTGTGTGTGTATAAAGGGTGAGGGTTCCCTTCACTTTTCCCTGTTCACATCCATTTCTTAGGCATGAATGTGGAGGTTCAGGATAAGGGAGGTGAGGTTCATGCCCCAACCCATTGACTCCAGGCTCGGGGCAAGTTTTGGTGATTTTCAGCCCCCACAGAACTTCCAGGGTAGGCCTGAGGTGTCGCGGGATTAGGCCGATGATTTGGAGCCATAAAATCTCATGTGACTTGGCACCAGATTGGGAGCCGTGGTAAGAGCCACGTGCTTAGGGCCACTCCCTGGACTCTGCTTCCTTCTGCTGCTGCATTCAGCCAACAACTGTGCAAACCAGCAGGACCATGCCCAGATGGCTTTACCTCAGAGCGATTCGCTTTCATGGTGCCCCATATGGAACTCCTCAGGGGCCGGGTCCTGGGCCAAGGTAAGAGCTGCCTCCCCTCTCCCTTGGGCCCTGTGGGGCTCGGGGCACTAGGGTGGTGGGGGTTAGGAATTCCTACAGAGCACGGGGCTGAATCCCATGGCCTGGACAGAGCCCTGGCGGGGAATCCTGCCTGCCTCGGGCTGTGGGCCATGCCCATGAGGGGCTGCTCACTGCCCAGCGGGACTTGAATTGGCGGCGGCAGCAGCTGTTAGATATGCCCTGGGCTCATCCCAGCCCAACGCTCCCCTGGGAGTGAACCCAGTCCGCCACCCTACCTGTGGGGAGGATTTTATCTGGTGACCCTGCTTTGCTGTCCAAGTCTAGTTGCTTCTTACCCTGGGCCCGTCACTGCTTCTGCAGGGCAGTGGGGTGGCTAGGTTGATCTCCCTGATCTGGGACTGGGCCTGAAGCTCCTTGGCTTGGTTCTTGCTCCTGGTACAGAGCCCCTTTCTAAGGAGCATTCCCTATGCTTATGATCTCTCCCTAATCCCCACTAAGGCACTGGCCATGCCTGCAGCCTAAACTTATGCAACATAGAAATGGGCACTTTTGGCAGGGAAAATAGAAATGTCAGATCACAAGCATTAGCTAGTATGTCTGGTGTTGATGCTGCCGGTGACTTTGTCCCTCTGAGGTGTGGTCAGCAAGAGTGATATAATCAAACGCTTACTGAGGAGTCTCCATTTCCCCTCCATATAACTCTGCAATGAAGACAAGTCCTTGTGCATTATCCGGCTGTAAAAAACATAATAGAGACAAGGCACTTCAGTTTTACTGCAATATCAGCTCAGCAAGGACAATCCTGGGTGGGGGTAGAGTTCTGATCTTGCCTACCTATCCTGCAGTAAACACTAGACGTGCCTTGCCTCAACTGATATTTTACAGCGAGGTAATTGTGGCCATGTCCGGCCCCTCCAAGTTGCCAGTCCCATGTGCAGCTGAATCTTTTACTTTCCAAAGCGTGTAATGCCAAGAAGGCTGTGATCAGTGGGAACTCAGGGCTGAGATGCTGGGTGGAGCTTTTCTTTAATTAAATCTCAAGGAGTTGAATATACTGGGAGCCATGTTTCAGGAAGGATGTGGACAAACTGGAAAAAGTCCAGAGAAGACCAAGAAAAATGATCAAAGGTCTAAAAAAAATGACCTGTGAGGGAAGATTAAAACCATTGGGTTTGTTTAGTCTGGAGAAGAGAAGACGGAGGGGGGACATGATAACAATTTTCAAGTACACAAAAGGTTGTTACAAGGAGGAGGGAGAAAAATTTTTCTTCTTGCCCTCTGAGGATAGGACAAGAAGCAATGGGCTTAAATTGCAGCAAGGGAGGTTTAGGTTGGACATTAGGAAAAACTCCCTAACTGTCAGGGTGATTAAGCACTGGCATAAATTGCCCAGGGAGGTTGTGGAATCTCCATCATTGGAGAGTTTTAAGCGCAGGTTAGACAAACACCTGTCAGAAATGGTCTAGATCAGGGATCGGCAACCTTTGGCACGTGGCCCATCAGGGAAATCCGCTGGTGGGCCAGGACGGTTTGTTTACCTGCAGCATCCGCAGGTTCGGCCGATCGCTGCTCCCACTGGCTGTGGTTCGCTGTCCCCAGCCAATGGGGCTGCAGGAAGTGGCGGCCAGCACAACCCTCGGCCCGCACCGCTTCCCGCAGCCCCCATTGGCCAGGGACTAGATAATACTTAATCCTGCCTTGAGTGCAGGGGATTGGACTAGATGACCTCTCAAGGTCCCTTCCAGTCCTACAATTCTATGAAATATACTCAAGGTCCTTTTCTACAGCCGTGTGATGGGTTCAAGCCCTGCTTCAGACTGATGCACTTTAGTTAGGGGTTTGCACGCTTACGTGGTTACATTAGGGCAAACTTCCTTCATACAGTTAGACCTGGAGTGCAGGAATCTTTGTCTATGACAATACAGCTTTTTACGTTCTAATGTACAAGCTAGGAAAGGACAATCATCGGTGATCGGAAGGCAAACAATAACCCCCATACCTTGCTGAGCTCCGCCTCTCCCAAGGGAAGCCTGTGCCATAGGGGTATGAATAGATCATCTGGTGAAAGGTGCTTGAAAAGCCCTGTGAACCATTCACTGTGCAAACACTGGTCTGAACTGCGGGAAGTGGCATGTCCGTGAGGCTGTGCAGAACTGATCTGGTTGTTAGACTGGTGTAATGTCTCAGCAGAGACATTCCCACACTTTCTCCTCCAATGGACCCGTGCTTATAGAGCTAATGTGACTCTGTTTGTCAAATAAGGAGCCACCTCTGTGCTAGAATCCCTGCCACACTGGGGTTATGGATAAACACGGTAGCTCCTGACATACTTCTGTCCCTCCTTGCTCATGAGACTAAGCCATGTCCCCACTAACACACAGGCGAGCTGATCTGGTGCCTAGGCCTTGGCCAGAGCTGACACTTGGCTTACCAGTGTCACAGTTATCTCACTGTAAAACACTAGTGGAGGCAAGGCACTTCTAGATAGCTGGATGCGGTCAGCACTCTACCCCCAGCCAGGTTGTCCTCGCTGAGCTGATGTTGCAGTAAAACCAAAGTGCCTTGTCTCCGTTATGTTTTTTGCAGTTGGATAGTTAATGCACAAGGACTTGCCTACATTGCAGAGGTAAATCAAGTTATAACCCAGCAGTTGTCCCTGACTTGAGTCCCATCCTCAGATAAAAAACCCTGAATTCAAGCATGATGGTGCGTTTAACTCAAGCTGGCTGTCCCCACAGGCAGGGTACAGTCTACAGTCTACAACACAATCACTCGATGCTGCTGATACAATCACTCTGCAGCCATCCAGTCAGTCTGTGGAGCTCATGTCTTATTTCCTAGTGTGGCTGCTCTCATTCGAGGTGGGCTAACTCGAGAGGAGTTACCTCGAGTTACATACACTCACGTTAACTGCAGAGAAGACATCACCTGAGTCACTCCCTCCCTGAGAACAATAGTCATTTTCCTCTTCAAAGTGTTCTACAAAGTAGCAGCCAGCTCCTCAGCTGGGGTCAATCTGCCTAGATCCATGCAAGTCAACTGACACCAGAATTGTCTACGTTTTACTGATGAGAGAAAGGAAACATTTAGAGGGTGATTTTCCAGCTAGTAAGATGGGGAAGAGCGTTTATTTCAGTCACCTGAATTTACAGAGGACAACTAAGGTGGGGTGCGCAAGGGGTTTTGAAAATTCACTCCCAGCGCTGGCCAGTTGTGCATGTTACTGTCCCTCCATCCTGATAAGCACACAGACATCAGAATGATCAGCAAAATCCAGCCTGGCCACAAATTATCCAATCTATCTAAGGCCACGTCTTCACAACAAACATTGGTCACTGCAGGTTATGTCAGCATACAGCCGCAGAAGTACGTCGCATACTCAGCTGCTTGCCCTGGCACTGTACGTACTCCCCAGGAATACCTGAGTTGATGCAAAGTGTGGTGCATCACTGGTAGGTATCTCAGTATGATGTGCAACTACTGTTCGGGGCATTTCCACAATGTGTTGTGGCCAGGGGCGGCTCTACCAATTTTGCCTCCCCAAGCAGTCGCCGCCGAATTGTCGCTGCCCCCGGAAGAGCGGTGGAGCTGCCACCCAAAAGCCACCACGGCGGGAAGAGCGGGAGAGCTGCTGCCGAATTGCCACCATGGGACACGGACTGCTGCCCCATTCTGAATGCCTCCCCAAACGCCTGCTTGGAAAGCTGGTGCCTGGAGCTGGCCCTGGTTGTGGCATAGAAATGAGTTGCCCAGAGACCTTTGGGAGCTAGGGGTCAAGTTCTCAGCATGCAACTTTCTCCATCCCATGAGCCAACCATATCCCATAATTTTCATGCTTTTTTAAAAAAAAATCCCATAAACCCATGTGGCACTTTTTGGTGTCCACCATCTCTGACAGAAGCATGGAGCCCACACAGCTCTGCACTATTCTCATGAATTAGCAAATACCGGATGCACCATCCTCTGGTATTTGCAGTCCCACAGGAAGAATTACAACAATGGGGGACATAAGGCTTTGTTCGAGGACAGATTGTTAAGGGACATAGTGAAAACAATTCAGGGTTGTTGGTGGTGTTCACTGAGCAGCTATAGATAGTAGAGCATCATTGGAATGGGTTCCCTAGGGAGGTGGTGGAATCTCCATCCTTAGAGGTTTTTAAGGCCCTGCTTGACAAAGCCCTGGCTGGGATGATTTAGTTGGGGTTGCTCCTGCTTTGAGAAGGGGGTTGGACTAGATGACCTCCTGAGGTCCCTTCCACCCCTAGTCTTCTATGATCACTTCTGGGCCCAAGAAGCAAGCACTGACTGGTAGGATTCCATTGTAATGCAGGATTGGGATGATGTGCACTGGCTGCAGAACTTCTGGATGCGAAAGGCCACATTCCTGGATCTGTGTGCCAAGCTCACCCCAGCCCTCCAGTGCAGGGACATCAGAATGAGAGCTGCATTGACCGCTGAGAAGCGAGTGGTGATCACACTCTGGAAGGCTGCAATGCTGGATTGCTACAGGGCAGTGGGAAATCATTTTGGAATTGGAAAAATCCAGTGGGGCCCATTGTCATGCAAGTGTGTAGGGCCATTAATTGTTTCCTGCTATGCAGGACTGTGTCTCTTGGCAATGTTCAGGACAAGTGGATGGATTTGCAGACAGGGGGCTCCCGAACTGCAGTGGGGTGATGGACAACACAGACATCTCTACTTTGGTACCACCCTGTCTTGCCACAGAGTATAGCAACAGAAAGGGCTACTTTTCTATGGTTATGCAAGCATTGGTGGATCACACTGGACACTTCACCGATAATAATATGAGCTGGTCAGGGAAGGTGCATGACCCTCACATCTTTAAGAACACAGAACTATTCAGAAAGGTGCAGTCAGGAGCATTCTTTCTGAACTGGCGGATTACAATTGGCAATCTGGGAATGCCAGTAGTGAGTCTGGGGGATCCAGCCTCCCCCTTACTCCCTTGGCTTACGAAGGCGTATGCTGGCCACCTGGAGAGTGCCAATAAAATTTTCAGCTATCGGCTCAGCAGGTGCAGAATGACAGTGTACATTTATAAATGTTACCCTGCATCTTTTACTGAGCCTTTGAATTGTGTGGTGCTCGCTGTACATTTACACATATGACCGTGTTTTCTTGAACCTATGAGTTCTGTGGTGCTGTAAATTTACAAGTACTGGTGCTCTGAGTGCCACTATGCAGCCGGCAGTATGTGTTGTGAACTAACAAAAGTTCATTTGCAAAAAAGAGACATTTATTAAGTGACAAAAACAGTGCAAAAAAAATGTGTAAATAAAAAAGACAATATAGTACAAACTTGTAACACAAATGAATGTAACATCAATTTAAAATTAGAAAGACAGCATACATTTCTGTCCATGCTGGTGCACAAATATAGTCCATTTTGGCTACACACGCAGCAACCGTGGCTCTCAGGGGTCAGTATATGTGAAGATGTGGTTGCCCTTACTGACCACCAGTGTGGAGTGGTAGGGGTAGGGAGTTGATGCAACTTGGTTTTGAAATTTAAGTTAATTTATAGTAAAAAAAAAATCTTTACATTCACTTTCCTGTTTTACAATGAAGTCCATTCTAGAAGTGTCTCAACTCCAGAATCCTTCACTTCTCTGACTGGCCTGAAATCCATTGCAGACATAATCAGGGGATCTTCAGAAGGCTGATAAATGTCTTACCATAGGATTAACCTTTATAGTAGGCTCTTCTTGTACAAAGTAACTCTTGGACAGGTCGGATCAGGTTATGATCTAATGAGGCTCTCCTTAATGCCTATAGGACCTGGGCCAATGCTCATTGGGAGTCTCTGTCAACTTCATTGACTTCAGTGGGTTTTGAATCAGATTCATGAAAGGGGAACCATTTTATCTTCTATTGAAATGCAGCTACCTCTGGGGTGGAAGGTGACGGTTGTGCAGAATTAACATGTTGAAAAACTGTTGAGGACAGGTATTTAAGAAAGCATACAATATTTAAAGGGGGTTTGGGTCGGCAGATTGTAGCTTCTCAACTTGACATCTGTCCAGGAGACTGGGACCGGGACTAGGATTGGTCACAGTGTCAGTAGCATCATTTTCCATCTCTTCCAAAATGCACCCTGCTGGGACATTGATTCCAAACTGACTCAAACAGACATGCTTCCTACTAAAACATCTACAGTCCTCCCAACAGCACATGGTTTTCTTTAGAGGTCACTTATCCATGCACCAACCAACTCTGACACGGCTTCTCTTGTGAAATATTACAACAGCATACTACTCTATGGTGCAGACAACATGTAATTGCTTTTCCAGTGCTAAATAGACGCACCCCCTCTCTGAGGTTGTTCATTAATAAAAATAAACAGATGACACTGTAATCAGTATAAAAAGAAAAGGAGGACTTGTGGCACCTTAGAGACTAACAGATTTATTTGAGCATAAGCTTTCGTGAGCTACAGCTCACTTCATCGGATGCATTCAGTGTGTACCTGCTGGTAACTCACCCTGTCTCCCCCTTGCTCTCTTTATAAAACTCTGCCTGTTTCTACCCTGTATTACTGCAAATTGCTGGTACTCGTTAAAAGAGAGAGTGAGGGAGGAGGTGGGAAAGGAGGCGAGATAAAGCATGTGCTCAGAGGAGGAAGAAGGCTAATTCGGTGTTATGGATTAGGAGCCAATACTGCATAAATAAACTTCCCTGAGCAGAGTGTGCTTGTAAGTGTTGCTTTATTATTCCAACTGAAAGTGAACAGTAGAAAATAAGACCAGAGTTATCTACTAGCAACAGAAAAATGTTCATAGATTTTAAGGTCAGAAAGGACCCTTGTGGCCATCTAGTCTGCCCGCCTGCATAACACGGGCTGTAAAACATCACCAAGTGGTTCCTCCATCAAATCCAGAACACGTGTCTGAACCAGAGTACGTCTTCTGGGAGGTCGTCAGCATGCACGAGAGCCAGACGGCTAACAGAACATCTTTTCCCTGTAGTGATGTGGAGTTAAGGGACGCTGAGAAGAAGAAAAGCTCTAGTTGGACTGAGACTAAAGTTAGAGCCGAGAGGCCAGGATAATCAAAGCTATGGTCCAAGACTGGCAATCAGAAGACCTGCCATTTTCTATTCCTGGCTTTGTGACCACGAGCAAGTCTCTTCCCCTCTGTGTGCCTCTGTTTCCCCAACTATAAAATAGAGATAATCAAGATTTCATTGATTATCCCCATTTTACAGTGTGGGAGACTGAGACACAGGTGGGGCCTGTCTACACTACAGGACTGCAGTGCATTTGTAAGATGCTGACCCCCCCCCCACAAGATCAGAGCCTATGGATAACACAGCTCCTAAGCACGTGTTTGTTCTGTGCTTTGCCCCCATGTAACACGAGGGCTGGTGGCTTTTTCCCGCTACGCTGTAGGCAGCAGGGACTTGGTACGAGGGATCTGAAGAGGCTCTCAAGAGCTATTTTTTTTAAATAATTTTTGTCAATGAACTGGAATAAAACATAGAATCACTGCTGACAGCATTGGTGGGTGAAAAAATACTGGCAGAATGGTAAATGATGATGAGGCCAGGGCAGTCATGCAGAGCGATCTGGAGCACTTGGTAAGCTGGACCCATTCAAACAAAATAAGTTTTAAAAGAGACAAAAGCAAGGTCATATCCCTAGCAACAAAGGATGCCAGCCACACGTACAGAATTGTGAACTGTATCCAGGAAAGCAGTGACTCTGACAAGGATTTAGGGGTCACCCTGGGCAAGCCGCTCCACATGATCTCCCAGTGCAATGCTGTGGTGAACGGGGCTAAAGCCATCTTAGACATCTGAGCAGAGGAGTGAGCAGGGAAGGGAGGTGACACAACATCAGTGAGACTAAGATTGGAATCCTGCTGCCAGTTTTGGTGTCCACATTTTACAAAGATGTTGAAAAATTGGAGATTGGGCAGCAAAGAGCCATAACATGTTTTGCAGGCTGGAGAAAAATGCCTTCTTGTGAGCTATTGAAGGAACTCAATCTCTTTAATTTATAAAAAAGAAGGTCAACAGGTGACTTCATTGAAGTGTCTAAGTCCCTTCATGGAGAGAAAATATTCGGTATTAAAGGGCTGTTTAATCTCGCAGAGAAAGGCATAACAAAACCTAGTGGCTGGAAAGTGAAAACAGACAAATTCATATGAGAAATAAGGCACAAATATTTAACAGTGAGGATGATTCACCATTGGAACAACTACCAAAGGAAGCAGTGGATTCTCCATCTCTTGATGTCTTCTAATGAAGACTAGATGCCTTTCTGGTACATGCTTTGATCAAAACCTAGCTATTGTGATATACAGGAGGGCTGGGGTATGCAGAGGGTCAAATTAGATGCTCTAATGGTCCCTTCTGGCCTTAAAGTCTACTAATTTATGAAAAACTGAGTGTGGCATGGGGAGCAGCCTCTGATGCTTTACTGTGTAGTCAGCTTCATCCTCAGGCTCAGCAGTTATGAAGTGGGGTGATCCAGGGGAAGCAACTCAAACATCCAAAGAGGCTAGCCAGGGCAGGACATCAGCCCTGCAGGGGAGGGTTGGGTGTGGAGGTGACCTCACAAAGACCTGTTGCAGGTCTTCAGCTTATTAGGCAACGGTGGTGGGAAGGCGGGAACCTCACAGAGAGATCCAGCCATCAGCCAGGCAGGACAGCTGTGCAAGGCAGAAACAATCTCAGAGACCCCCGTGGCTTTGCTGCAGCAAATCTCCTCCTCTACGTCTCTCCTTGAGGACTGAGAGAATTAAAAATCATGTACTTGAGCATGAGGAGGAACCTCTTGGGAGCGTTCTCTTTTCCTACTACTGATTTTGCTAGAAAACTAACATCCCTGTTCTGAAGGTAAGAGCCTCAGAGAGGTTTGGAATCTGTTCAGATTGGTCCACCTGGTGCCGGCTGAATTCTAGGCACAGAAAACACTAGGTTAAGATGGCAAAACTTGATTTCCTACAAAGGACTTTGCCCCGTAGAATCACTGGGGACATTGGGGTTTGTTCTTTTAGGTTTCCCTTTTCCTCTTTCCCTCCCTCCTTTCTCTTGTTTCCTTTTTCCTTTTTCCCTGCTTCCTTCCCACCACCAATGGGGGGTGAGGGGTGTGTCAGGGGAGTTTGCTGTCATTGTGGGAGGCCCTCATAAAGAGGTGGGGCTGAAATAGTGCTCTGAGAGTGATCCCCTCTGGTGGTGTGACCAGATGTCCTGATTTTATAATGACAGTCCCAATATTTGGGACTTTTTCTTATATAGGCACCTATTACCCCCTCACTGCCTGTCCCAATTTTCACATTTGCTATCTGGTCACCCTACCCTGTGGTGGTGACCTAGGCCGTCCTTGGGGACATCTGGTGAGACTCTCGACCTCCCACCTCTCCGAGTCTCAATGCTTAGCCAAGGAGGGGGCTATTGACAGGGAGGACTCATCTGACGAAGTGGGTATTCACCCACGAACTCTTATGCTCCAATACGTCTGTTAGTCTATAAGGTGCCACCGGGCTCTTTGCCACTTTTAAAGATCCAGACTAACACGGCTACCCCTCTGATACTCAGGTCCTTCTGTTCTCTTTTAAGACCTAGCATATAAGTCAAAACCAATCATGTATTTGATTAATGTTGTTGCTTTTCTCCAATATTGTCTCTGAGCAGTTCATGATTCTCTCTAATGTTCTAGTTCTTCTAAATTACTTGCTGAATAAAGTCTGTGAACAATTGTTGGTCTGTAGTTCCTCTGAGAGCACTTTATTCTGATCAGTCAATGTATGAAATTCAAGATGTGACAGTAGCTTGAAAGTCAGGACTCCTGGGTCCTATCCCCACCTCTGCCACTGACTGGCTGTGTGACCTAAGACAAGTCACTTCTCCTTTCTCAGCCTTAGTTTCTCCCTCTGTCAAGTAAGGATAACAGTCCTCTCCTGCCTTCTTCATGGTGGTAGGAGCTGTGAGGATCCATCTGAGAGTGTGACTAGTAGCAGTGCATAATATGAGGTGATGAATCATATCAGATTATGACATAATATAATATCTGAAATATATTTTATTTGTATTTTATTATTTTGAAATTGTTAAGAGCAGTGTGACGGGGTGGGGGGACCCCGTCCAGTGCAGGTGAGTTCACCCCATCCTTCGAGCTGCCCTCTGTCTCTAGGCAGTGAGACCTATGGGCTAAAAGTCAATAGTTGCCCTGATCTGTAGGCCTGTAAAGTCTAGTGGCCAGAGTCTATATAATCGCTCTGATCCACAGGACTGTAGAGCCTCGTGGCCCAAGTCAATGGGGTAGCCCTCCTCCACAGGGCAGCGAGGCCTAATGGCCAGAATTACCCTGATTCACAGGGCAGCGAGGCCTAGCAGCCAGTGTCAACAGAGCTACTCCGGGCTTGCAGGGCAGTGATGCCTAGCAGTCAGAGTCAATAGACATAGCCCATGTTCACAGGGCAGTGATGCCTAGTGGTCAGAATCAATAGCGTTGCCCTTCAGGGTGGGGCAGTATGGCCTACTAGCCAGTAGCGGTGTGGGGGCCACCACCTGGGGGGTAGGGGGTTGCCAGAGTAGGGGGACCTGGGCCTTCCCTGCTCCACCGGGTCGCAGCCCAGGTCCCTGTCAGTGGCAAGTGTGTCCGCCACTCAGGACAATGGTTAGTTCTCCCCGGGCTACTTCCTACCGTGATTCTTGTGGTGGCGGTCTGTGTATCTTCGGGGCCAAAGGAAGATGCCAGGGAGGGCCAAAGACATGGTGAGAGACAGGCCCTGCCCAAAGAGATTATTGTCTTAATAGACAAGCCAGACAGAGGAAGGGGAAGCAGAGACACTTGCATACAGTCACTCAGGAGGTCAGTAGCTGGGTCAGGAACAGAACCCACCGCTCTCGAATCCCAGTCAGATGCCCTATTCACGTAGCCACACTGCCTTTTCTGAGTGCACAGCTCCCCAGCTGGGAAAGGAAACATGCTACCACTGTAGGCCCCCCTATTTGAGGAGCCTCTGGATCCTTTCAGAGGTATTCCGATTAGACAGACTTCTGTGTACTCTATTCTGGCTTTGAAGGACTGCAGGGATGGGGTGGATCTACATGTAATGCCAATAGTGTGGTTATGTTTCTGTCGCAACTCACAGGTGAAAGCTGGAGCCCATTATCTGAGCTACCGCAGCACCACCTACTGATCTGATGTAGATATAACAACTTTATCGATACAGTTTTCTATTGTATGCTGTTAGGATAACTTTTAAGTAAACTTGTGTTGGGTTTATTTTGGATGTTGATTGCCTGCATAAGAGCCATAATTTATATTTTTGTTCCTGAAGGCAACTGAGGTATACCCACAGGTGTATACAGTGCCTGTCCGCATGGCCGCACTGCCAACTATAAATATTCACAGATGTAAGAGGGGATTCCCACCTAACTCCCTATCTCAGCTGCGACCTCCAGGATCTGCATTATGCTTAATGATGTAAGGCACCCAGGCAACGGGTGAGAGTTGCCTGCTCCTGAGTAACCTGAGAAGGAAAGGGAGGTTACACCGACTTAACGAGAGTCCAGTGAGAATTAGTTAACGTTTGCAATGGCTGAGAGAATGCAAAGGTTGCTCGAATTCCAGTGACCATGACTGTTTACAGCAGCTGTGTGCCTGCGGCTTCCCAGACACGCAAGAAGCCCCAGTTCCAAAGGACTCTCAAGCTCAGGACAGACAGAGATTGTGGGGGAAAGGAACAAATATAGGTCAGTTTGTTTCACTGTAGACAGGGTGGCTGAAGTGGGTCATGAAGAGGGATAGAGAGATGGATGAAGAACCCCCACTTGACCCCCTGGGGGGGCCTCACCAGGGCACCAGACTGGGATTAGGGTGGCAGTGCCAGGGCAGAGGGTGCACATATGTAATGGTGGATCACCAAAAAAAAGACCATAGGCACTTGGTAGGTCACCTTAATAAACAGTCTGGGAACCACTGGAATATAGGGCTCATTCTTGACCCTGAAGCCATGACCAAGGTTGGTGCAGCACAGTGGACAAAAGATCAAAGTCCTTGAGTTTTCATCAAAGTAAAAGTCCACCCAATTGCTCCATCCTAGGTTCCCATGAAGAGAAGCCCTTCTCAACCCAAAAATAAAGGGCCAGTCACAGACCTGGAGCCAACAGGTGTAGTTCCATGAAGTCAATGAAGTTACATCAGTTTACACCAGCTGAAGATCTGGTCCCAATGATTTTTAAACCACATTAGTCCAACTGCTGCAAAAGCCAGCCTGCTAAGAACAAATGAGTGACTCGTCCCCTGGCTTTGTCAGTGCGGCAGCCCAAAGACAGAATACAGGGTAACCCGAATGAGGCCAATGGAGCTAAAGAGGGGGAAACAGTGCAAATGTCAGCAGGCACTGGGAGTTGTATCTCCCATGCTGCAGGGTGCTTCTTAACCCAGGTTACTTTGCCTACAACTTGCTCCCCAGCTCTCTGCTACCCCAGAGCATGGCTAGAACAATGTCCTATGAGCCACTCTGTAAACCCCCTACTCACACCAGTGCATAACTTGAGCAGTTACTCAAACGAGATGCCCCCTTCAACTCAGTTGATTAATATATGAAATGATCCATTCCTGACGGCTCATGGTGTTCACGCTTTAACACACTTTAATGTTGTTCTGGCCCGGTGGCCTTGACACTGCTATGTACACCTGCCCTTTATACAATGCACATTGTTCACTGCCTGCCTTAACCCTTTCTTAGGCTTTTCCACTGGGAATTGGCAGAAGTCCTTCTGTCCCAGCAGAATGACTCACATACAGAATTCCTTCACCTCTGGCTGGGGGGGCCTCACCTCGCCAATGTCACACATGACAAGCTAGCATCTAGTAAAAGGAAAAAACATCAACACAGGGTCTAACGAATGAAGCATGTTGTGCTCTCCTACACTGCTGCTATTTCAGTGGCAGTGCCCCAGTGAGATATAGAGCAGAATCTGGCCCACTTTAAGGCTAAAGCATACCATGGATTCGAAACAGGGCTGCCTGGGGGAGAGAGAGAAAACCTGGGTGTTAGAAAAGCGTTACAGGTTGTGAAGGGACTTCTCTCAAAGGGCACTACTTTTGGTGATCATGCAAAACATCAAGAAGAAAATCATCAGCATGAAGCTTCCGCACAGAATTTCCCTCTCTGCTTTGTTCTATGATCCATTTGACTAAGTATGGCTGCTTCGGTGAACTCAATAACATCGGTAGCCCCCAGCAACCACCTAAGAATTTCTTTCACATTCACAGATTGTTCTAACACAACAGAGCAGACTCCAGCCACCCGTGCAGTGGGTGTCAGGCACCCTGTTGTCCTGGATATTTGAAAAAAACCAAAGTAATAAATATTTATGTTTGATTCCTAAACACACACGGCTCACACATGAGTCTCGGGGTGCCGTGTGGATGGCCCAGAGTGTCATTTTCGGTGGCCCTGTCTTGAAGCTGTTCAATTTCCATTCATCCCTATGATATGTCTGAGGTTCCCGGCCTCAAAGGTGAGCTACGCACATGAGCTCAGCACAGAGCATACACACCCAGCGAGGATGGGATGCATGGAGCTGATATGGATTGCGATGATCAGGTTCAGGGATCCCGTGATTTGGAAATATTCAGATTCTGAAAAAAAAAATTCACTGGACATGATGGAAAATGTGAACTACTCTGAGCAGGGGAGTGAGGGGAGCAGCATCACAGAAACAGGCAGAGAGAAGACAACTGAGGAGATTTCTTTTCTTGCTTTGCTTCCTTCAAGCTTTCGTAACCATGCCCTAGATGAAATATTTTCCCCACTGGACATAAAAGGGCCAGTGTCGCCCCTCTTGAATGTGGAAACAAGATCTGCTCATGACATCAGTGGCAGCGTGGGACTCCAACCACCTCTCAGGCTGTGCGGGGAGAAGGACCCACTGCAGAAGGGACAAATATGAACTTCCCTTTGCGTCTTGTGAAACCAATAAGAAATGTTACTGGGAGACAAGTCAAGAGTGCGGCAAGAATAGCGAGAAAACGTTCTAGGAAATGTGGTTATGCCAATGTAAGAGGTGTGCTAAGGACCAGAGACCCTTTTTAAGGCCTTGTCTGGAATAGCGTTCAGTCTACATACATTTTTGTCATGGTATAACTATGTTGGTAAGGGTTGTGATTTGTTACTGACGTTACCCCTGATGGAAACACAACCATACTGCTATCAATGGGCTTATAATGATATATCATATTCCCCTTCTGTACGGGAGTAAGCTATACTAGTATAAGCCCATTTATACCAATAAAAACACACGTACAGTAGTTAAAGTGATGCAACTTTTGTATGTAGACAAGGTCTAGAACTTAAAGATGTGATGTTAGATCAAGTGACCTAGCTCGATCTAATTTATACCTTCTAAAACTCTAGTCAAGACAAAGCAGTTGTACATTAGCACCTTATAAACTAGACAAGTCTCTGTCATTTTTACTTTGATGTAGCTAGACAAGGTCACCACAGGCTAGGAGCTATAGGGCACATCTGGAGTATTGCATCCAGTTTTGGGACCCCCCACTACAGAAAGGATGTGGACAAATTTGAGAGAGTCCAACGGAGGGCAATAAAAATGATCAGGGGGCTGGAGCACATGACTTATGGGGAGATGCTGAGGAAACTGGGCTTATTTAGTCTGCAGAAGAGAAGAATGAGGGGGGATTTGATAGCAGCTTTCAACTACCTGAAGGGGGGTTCCAAAGAGGACGGAGCTCGGCTGTTCTCAGTGGTGGCAGATGACAGAACAAGGAGTAATGGTCTCAAATTGCAGTGGGGGAGGTCTAGATTGGATATTAGGAAAATCTATTTCACTAGGAGGGTGGTGAAGCACTGGAATGGGATACCTAGGGAGGTGGTGGAATCTCCATCCTTAGAGGTTTTTAAGGCCTGGTAGCCACACTGCTACAGAGAGAGAGGATAGAGAGGCATTGTTAGCTCCTGCTCTGACGTGTGAAACTCTGGGTGATTGTTTAGAACAAGTGATGCGTGCAGCTGTTTACAGGGATTTCTGGCTACAGATTGCATCAGGTGCACCTAAGGTCCCATGGGTCAACACTTCACAGAGCCCTATAAATACTGGGACACTTTGTCTCTTCCTCCATCTCACTTTGCCTGGTGCATCTTCTTTGCAGTGACACTGAGATCCCAGCCAACCTTCAGCTATGAGGAGCCTCTACCTGCTCTTTGTTGTTGCCCTCCTCCTCTTCCATGCTGCTCCAGGTGAGAGACAAAATAACCTGTAGGGATTATTATTACTATTTAGGTTTCGTGTTGCAGTAGCACCAAGAAGCTGCAGCCAATACATTCAATTCCTTTGGTTTGAATTAAAGGAAAACTCCACCCAGTGTCTCGGCCCTGAATTCCCACTGATCACAGCTTTCTCAGCATTGTGTGTGTTGGAAAATGAAGGTTGTGATTGCATGTGGCTTTGGTGAGTTCATTGCTCTGAATGAACACCTGTCTTGCTGAAAAAGAGAGACCCCATTTCTGGCATTACCAGGACAGAGCCTAAGCCAGCCTCAAAGCTAATCTCCATATACCAGTTCTGTGAACAATTGTGTCCTTAACTTACTCACAAGCTGATTTAAGCTTCATGTCCTGAAATTTAGGACCCGATCCTCAGCTGATGTTGAACGGTCTTTGAACTCAGTGGAGCTACACCAGGTTACTCCACCTGAGGGACTTACCTAATATATTTGTAAGATAAGATCTAAAGTACACGGTTCTATGCTGTATTGAATTTGGTCTGTTGCTACAGCGTTTGGCTTTCGGAGTTGACTAGGTGTTTCTGTGGATGTCTGGTAAACGTTGCAAAATTTTAAGACAAAAGAAAATGTTAAAATAAGAAAGAAACCCCCTTTCTAAATGATTTCACACTCTCATATCGAAAATACAGGATGGGTGCTTTGAAATCAGTCTGGTTTTTGTACAGAAGCAAATACAATACATTGCCTCAGGTCCGGTCTACACTAAAAAAGTTAGGTTGACCCAGTTTCATCACTCAGGAGGGTGAGAAATCCATACCCCTGAGTGATGTAGTTAAGCCAACCTAATCCCTGGTGTAGACAGCACTAGGTCGACGGAAGAATTCTTCCATTGACCTAGCTACAACCCCTTGGAGAGGTGTCATATCTACGCCACTGGGAGAACCCCTCCCGTCGGCATAGGCAGTCTCTATACTGAAGCACCCAGTGGATCAGCTGCAGTGCTGCAGCTATACCACCGTAGCGTGTCAAGTGTAGACAAGCCCTCAGACTGAGTGTGCAGCCAGGAGCCTAACTATATTAACTAGGTACTGGGGGTGCTGTCTGTCCCAGCACTCGTTATTGGTTGCTAAACCATTTGGGATTCTCAGTCTTGCAACAGTTTTTATAGTTTTAAGCATTTTCCCTTGGTGCCAAGTGAATGCATGTGCAACCCTGTTCCTTTTTATGTGCAGATTTCCTTGCCAGTAGAGCACCCCCTGCTTCCAGCCACTGCAGCCTGGGCTTCATGTTCTTATCCTAAACTTAGGCACCTTCCTCCTCCCTGTTTAGGAACTTTAAAGTGAGCTTCAGAGATGTGCTGAGCACCCAACAGTGGAGTCAGTGGCCGTGGTAGATATCTGACCCCGCGGAAAGCCAGGTCACTTTTCTTTTGGTCCCTACATCGGGATTTAGGAGTGTAAGTTCAGGTACCACATGTCTGACCATTTAAGCACGCAAGGGAGAGGCCAGGGAGAGTACCTAGTCCACTGTTCATACTCTATTTGCAGCTCTGGCTACCAACCAATCATGTCTTTTTCTCTTGTGCAGGAGATGGCATGCCGTTTAATACCTGTCAATCCAGACGGGGTTTCTGCTTAGCGGCTTTGCAAATATGCCCTTCTGGCATATTTCTGGATCTATTATGCATTGGTGGAGGACTCTGCTGTCAAATATAGGGAATATGCTGAGCCGAAGTAATGTACAAGGGGACACCTCACAGCATTGCGCGGGAGATTTGTACCCCTTCTTTGAATAAAATATGTCACATCGCATTTTTAAATGACTGGAATCTGCTTGGGAGCGGGGCAGTGAAGGAAAAGAGTAAACATTCTCTTCGTTCTTTTCTGCTCAGAAACATTTCCTAGGAGTGAGTGTGGAGGTTTAGGACAAGAGAGATAGGTGTGGATTATTCTAAAACCCCTCTAGATATGAGGAAGATAAAATAAATGATCTAAGAGGAGACTGAATCCTTTCCTTAAACCAATAGATGTTTGACAGGACCAGCTTCTAATACCTTTGCTTTGGTTTAATAATACCTTATGCCACGGGAAGCTCCTCTGACTTCATGGAACAATGCATGTAATTGCTGAGGTATACATTCCCAAGGAGCTGAGCCCATTGTCATTTTTCTGGGTGAGTTCATTCAAGGGCATAGTGATTGTCTAGTTTCATCCACATAGTTGTTTTGTGGGGGCATTTGATGCACTGGATGAGGGACACCACACGTTGTGATAGGCATGTGTAGGGCCCATGGATCCTGAAAGGTGTGTTGCAGAGGGTATTGATCATCATAGCAGTGGAGATATGGCTACAGGCTTTGCATCTGTTGTTCTGGCAGGGTCTGGTGCCCCTTTGAGTTTGTGTGTCCTAGTCTGTGGGGAGCTGGCTTCTGATGATGAGCATGGTGAGGTTGGGGGTTGTTTGAAGGCCAGAAGAGGAGGTTGGGGAAACATTTCTGTCAGGATGTGGTCCCCATCAAGCATGGGTTGTAATTGTTTGATCATACCCCATAGGGCTTACAGTGTGGGGTGACAACTAGGGGTGTGTGGTCAGTGGGTTTCTTTTTCCATATTGAAACAGGTCTCTCAGGGTATTAGGGTGGCCCATTCCATAATGTGATCTAGTTCTTTGGTGGAGTGTCTTTGTTTAGTGAAGGCAGTTTTAAGTGTGTTAAGGTAAATATTTTGGACTTTCCTCTCAGAGCATATTCTGTGATATCTGAGTGCCTGGCTGCAGATAACAGATTTCTTGATGTGTTTGGGGTGGTTAGTGGATCTATGAAGGTAGGTGTGGTGATCCAGGGATTTCTTGTACATAGCTGTCCGTAAGATTGCAATGTTCATAAGAACATAAGTGATCTCTCTCCTGCCATCCATCTCCACCCTCTGACAAACAGAGGCTAGGGACACCATTCCTTACCCATCCTGGCTAACAGCCATTAATGGACTTAACCTCCATGAATTTATCCAGTTCTCTTTTAAACCCTGTTATAGTCCTAGCCTTCACAACCTGCTCAGGAAAGGAGTTCCACAGGTTAACTGTGCACTGAGTGAAAAAGAACTTCCTTTTATTTGTTTTAAACCTGCTACCCATTAATTTCATTTGGTGGCTCCTAGTTCTTATATTATGGGAACAAGTAAATAACTTTTCCTTATTCACTTTCTCCACACCACTCATGATTTTATATACCTCTATCATATCCCCCCTTAGTCTCCTCTTTTCCAAGCTGAAAAGTCCTAGCCTCTTTAATCTCTCCTCGTATGGGACCCGTTCCAAACCCCAAATCATTATAGTTGCCCTTTTTTGAACCTTTCTAATGCCAGTATATCTTTTTTGAGATGAGGGGACCACTTCTGTACACTGTATTTGAGATGTGGGCGTACCATGGATTTATATAAGGGCAATAAGATATTCTCCATCTTATTCTCTAACCCTTTTTTAATGATTCCTAACATCCTGTTTGCTTTTTTGACTGCTGCTGCACACTGCGTGGACTTCTTCAGAGAACTATCCACGATGACACCAAGATCTTTCTCCTGATTAGCTGTAGCTAAATTAGCCCCCGTCACACTGTATGTATAATTGGGGTTATTTTTTCCAATGTGCATTACTTTACATTTATCCACATTAAATTTCATTTGTCATTTTGTTGCCCAATCACTTAGTTTTGTGAGATCTTTTTGAAGTTCTTCACAGTCTGCTTTGGTCTTAACTATCTTGAGCTGTTTAGTATCATCTGCAAACTTTGCCACCTCACTGTTTACCCCTTTCTGCAGATCATTTATGAATAAGTTGAATAGGATTAGTCCCAGGACTGACCCTTGGGGAACACCACCAGTTACCCGTCTCCATTCTGAAAATTTACCATTTATTCCTACCCTTTGTTCCCTGTCTTTTAACCAGTTCTCAGTCCATGAAAGGATCTTCCCTCTTATCCCATGACAACTTAATTTACATAAGAGCCTTTGGTGAGGGACCTTGTCAAAGGCTTTCTGGAAATCTAAGTACACTATGTCCACTGGGTTCCCCTTGTCCACATACTTTTTGACCCCTTCAAAGAACTCTAATAAATTAGTAAAATATGATCTCCCTTTACAGAAACCATGTTGACTTTTGCACAACAATTTATGTTCTTCTATGTGTCTGACAATTTTATTCTTTACTATTGTTTCAACTAATTTGCCTGGTACTGACGTTAGACTTACTGGTCTGTAATTGCCAAGATCACCTCTAGAGCCCTTCTTAAATATTGGCGTTACATTAGCTATCTTCCAGTCATTGGGTATAGTAGCTGATTTAAAGGACAGGTTACAAACCATAGTTAATAGTTCCGCAATTTCACATTTGAGTTCTTTCAGAACTCTTGGGTGAATGCCATCTGGTCCCGGTGACTTGTTACTGTTCAGTTTCTCTATTAATTCCAAAACCTGCTCTAGTTGCTCTTCAATCTGTGACAATTTCTCAGATTTGTCACCTACAAAGGACGGCTCAGGTTTGGGAATCTCCCTAACATCCTCAGCTGTGAAGACTGAAGCAAAGAATTCATTTAGTTTCTCTGCAATGACTTTATCGTCGTTAAGTGCTCCTTTTGTATCTCGACCGTCCAGGGGCCCCACTGGTTGTTTAGCAGGCTTCCTGCTTCTGATGTACTTAAAACACATTTTGTTATTACTTTTTGAATTTTTGGCTAGCTGTTCTTCAAACTCCTTTTTGGCTTTTCTTATTACATTTTTACATTTAATTTGGCAGTGTTTATGCTCCTTTCTATTTATCTCACTATGATTTGACTTCCATTTTTTAAAAGATGCCTTTTTATCTCTCACTGCTTCTTTTACATGGTTGTTAAGCCACGGTGGCTCTTCTTTAGTTCTTTCACTGTGTTTTTTAATTTGGGGTATACAGTTAAGTTGAACCTCTATTATAGTGTCTTTGAAAAGCGTCCATGCAGCTTGCAGGGATTTCACTCTAGTCACTGTACCTTTTAATTTCTGTTTAACTAACCTCCTCATTTTTGCATAGTTCCCCTTTCTGAAATTAAATGCCACAGTGTTGGGCTATTGAGGTGTTCTTCCCACCACAGGAATGTTAAATGTTATTATATTATGGTCACTATTTCCAAGCGGTCCTGTTGTAGTTACCTCTTGGACCAGATCCTGAGCTCCACTCAGGACTAGATCAAGAGTTGCCTCTCCCCTTGTGGGTTCCTATACCAGCTGCTCCAAGAAGCAGTCATTTAAAGTATCGAGAAATTTTGTCTCTGCATTTTGTCCTGATGTGACATGTACCCAGTCAATATGGGGATAATTGAAATCCCCCCACTATTATTGAGTTTTTTATTTTGATAGCTTCTCTAATCTCCCTTAGCATTTCATCATCACTATCACTGTCCTGGTCAAGTGGTCGATAATAGATCCCTACTGTTATATTCTTATTAGAGCATGGAATTACTATCCATAGAGATTCAATGGAACATCATTTAAGATTTTTATTTTGTTTTATTCTACATTTTCTTTCACATATACTGCCACTCCCATCTCCACCCCCCCCCCCCCCACATGACCTGTTCTGTCCTTCCGATATATTTTGTACCCCGGAATGATTGTGTCCCATTGATTGTCCTCACTCCACCAGGTTTCTGTGATGCCTATTATATCAATATCCTCCTTTAACACGAGGCACTCTAGTTCACCCATCTTATTATTTAGACTTCTAGAATTTGAGTACAAGCACTTTAAAAACTTGTCACTGTTTATTTGTCTGCCCTTTTCTGTTGTGTCAGATTCTTTATGTGAATGTTTCTCGTCTGATCTGGCCCATACTTTGTCCTCTTTCATCCCCTCCTCCTGACTAAAACCTAGAGAATCTCTATCAATAGACTCTCCTCTAAGAGGAGTCTCTGTCCAATCCACGTGCACCTCTGCAGCAATCGGCTTTCCCCCATCTCTTAGTTTCAAAACTGCTCTGCAACCTTTTTAATGTTAAGTGCCAGCAGCCTGGATCCACTCTGGTTTAGGTGGAGTCCTTCCTTCCTCTGTAGGCTCTCCCTATCCCAAAAGTTTCCCCAGTTCCTAATAAATCTAAACCCCTCCTCTCTACACCATCGTCTCATCCACGCATTGAGACTCTGAAGCTCTGCTCTGGCCCTGGAACTGGGAACTGGAAGCATTTCTGAGAATGCCACCATAGAGGTCCTGGATTTCAGTCTCTTTCCTAAATTTGGCCTCCAGGACATCTCTCCTACCCTTCCCTATGTCATTGGCACCTACATGTACCACAACCACCGGCTCCTCCCCAGCAGTACACATAAGTCTATCTAAATCCCTCGAGAGATCCGCAACCTTCGCACCAGGCAGGCAAGTCACCATACGGTTCTTCTGGTCATCACAAACTCAGCTATCTATGTTTCTAATGATTGAATCTCCCATTACTAACACCTGCCTTTTCCTAATGACTGGAGTTCCCTCCCCCGGAGAGGTAACCTCAGTGCGAGAAGATACCCCAACATCATCTGGGAGGGTCCCAACTATGGAAAGGTTTCCCTCTGTTCCCGTTGACTGCTCTCCTTCTCTGGGCCTTTCATCCTCCTTAACAGTGCAGGGGCTGTCTGACCGGAGGTGGGACAAATCTACAGTGTCCCGGAAAGCTTCATCAACATACCTCTCTGCCTCCCTTAACTCCTCCAGTTCCGCCACCCTGGCCTCCAAAGCCCATACATGGTCTCTGAGGGCCAGGAGTTCCTTGCACCGAATGCACACATACGCCACCTGCCCACAGGGCAGGTAATCATACATGCTACACTGAGTGCAATAAACAGGATAGCCCCCACTCTGCTGCTGGGCTTCTGCCTGCATTTTCTCCTGTAGCTACCTAGGTTAAAGATAGGGTTTTTGTTTAAATCAAGAAGTTTTGATTATAGTTTAGTTTAAAGGTTTTAAAGAATGGCAAGTGTAACTCGCCCCCTTCTTACTCCCCTTCCCAACTCCCTCTCGAAACTCCCTGTTAGCGGTCCCTGTTTACAAAGCTCCCTGGTCGCTTCCTCACTGCTTTATAAAGCCGTGGCCTTCTTGATAGCCCCACCTCCTGACTAAGGCTCAGCCAATGAACAGAGGCTTCTAGATTTCAAACCTTGTTTAGAAGCTCACAGCTTCCAACTGCCCGCCACAGCACATGGTCCTTCAAACAAACAAACAAACAGACAGACAGACAGACAGACAAACACAAGCTCAGCACACAGCAAGTAACCCCCAAACACAAACACACGCTACAAACAGCCACTTACCCCAGGAGTCCCGTATTTGCTCCTCCTTCACCTGGAGAACTCCCTCTCGAAACTCCCTGTTAGCGGTCCCATGTGGGGACCTGCATGAAAGACCCCCTAAACTTATTCTTACCAGCTTAGGTTAAAAACTTCCCCCAGGTACAAACTTTGCCTTGTCTTTGAACCCTATGCTGCCACCACCAAGCGTGTTAAACAAAGAACAGGGAAAGAGCCCACTTGGAGACGTCTTCCCTCAAAATATCCCCCCAAGCCCTACACCCTCTTTCCTGGGGAAGGCTTGATAAAAATCCTCACCAATTTGTACAGGTGAACACAGACCCAGACCCTTGGATCTTAAGAACAATGAAAAATCAATCAGGTTCTTAAAAGAAGAATTTTAATTAAAGAAAAGATAAAAGAATCACCTCTGTAAAATCAGGATGGTAAATATCTTACAGGGTAATCAGATTCAAAACATAGAGAATCCTTCTAGGCAAAACATTAAGTTACAAAAAGACACAAAAACAGGAATATACATTCCATTCAGCACAGCGTATTTTACTAGCCATTAAACAAAAGGAAATCTAATGCATTTCTAGCTCGATTACTTACTAACTTAACAGAGTTTCTGAGACTGCATTCCTGATCTGTTCCCGGCAAAAGCATCACACAGACAGACAGAGCCTTTGTTTCCCCCCCTCCAGCTTTGAAATTATCTTGTCTCCTCATTGGTCATTTTGGTCAGGTGCCAATGAGGTTATCTTTGCTTCTTAACCCTTACAAGTGAAAGAGTTTTGCTTACAAGTGAAAGAGTTTCTGGCCAGGAGGGATTT
The DNA here is from genome assembly GCF_015237465.2 of Chelonia mydas. Taxonomy (NCBI): domain Eukaryota; kingdom Metazoa; phylum Chordata; order Testudines; family Cheloniidae; genus Chelonia; species Chelonia mydas. Next base: position 9,686,386 of record NC_057851.1, on the reverse strand, counting down.
TATAGCACTGTATACAGAAAGGTGGTTACCCTTCCCTTTATTTTTATGACACTCCCCATAGACCACGACACACCAACTAAAAGTAGCACTTGACCCTGCCAGAACAACAGATGAAAACCCTACAGCCATATCTCCACTGCTGTGATAATCAATACCCCACACAACACACCTTTCAAATCCATGGGTCCTACACATGCCTATCACATGTGGTGTACCTCATCAAATGCCCCAACACCAACTATATGGTGCAACTGGACAACCACTTCATTCTTGAATGAACTCACACAGAAAAATGGTAAAAGACAAAAACACCCTGTCACCTGTGGGCAAACACTTTTCACAAAATGATCACTCTATATCTGACCTCTCAGTCCTCATCCTCAAAGGAAACTTGCACAACACCTGCTTCGAAAGACAAGCCTGAGAGCTTACATTCATAATTCTGCTAGACACCAAAAATCGTGGACTCAGTAGAGCCACTGGTTTATGTCTTATTACAACTATCTGTAATCCACTAACTCTCCTTTGTCCTATAACTGCAGAGGTGTTACTTGCCCGCTTCATTTGTAATGGTTTCTTTCAACATATGTTCCTTATGCCTAATAATCTGCTGAACCTCATATTTAGCTGTTTGTGCTGATTACCTTTCCCAGACCTGAAGAAGAGCTCTGTGGAGCTCAAAAGCTTGAATCTTTTATCAACAGAATTTGGCCCAATAAAAGCCTGTCTTGTCTCCTGTCTTGTCTCTATTAATTACACTTGGCATTTATGAGTCTATTGCTGGTAGCAGCAACCTTGTGAAAAAAACAAACCTTCAATTTCTGGCACTGCCAGCATGATGTATTAATGTCAGAGATTGCAACCTGGCTTTTAACCAACTTCAACACTTGTTGATCCATCATGCACAAAACTATAATGTTAAAAAATTGAGGTCCTTATTGTCTGCCCGCTTACACTGGTTTGAATCCAGAGTAATTCCAGGGAAGTCAAGGGAGTTAGACAGTGGATAATTTGTAGTGTAGACATACCCTTACTTGGGCTGTGAGATGTCACTAGAATCTAAGGGCTTCTCTTCACCGCAGAGTTTACTTGACTTGTAACTTCAGTCCCAGCCACACTCAGAAAATAGGTTTCAGAGTAGCAGCTGTGTTAGTCTGTATCCGCACAAAGAACAGGAGTACTTGTGGCACCTTATTAACTCATTTCTGATGGGGCTTTTTAACTGAAGGTGACTGATCCGTCATGGGGTGTAGGTTACAAGTAGAGTTAGCACCACTCGCCAACTACTAACCCAAGCACTCTATGCAGCTAGTACCATTAATCTGTGCAGTTATCCATTCATTCTGTGTAGCACAAGTGTTGTTTTGTGGTGTGGCCACTCTGACTAGAACTAGACTCACTCAGGAGGCTTTAACTTGAGATAAGTCTGTAGTGAAGACATTGTCCGAGTCACTCCCTCTCTCACACCTGGCCTACACTACAAAGTTAGGTCGACTTACTTGTGCGTGTATCTACACTCAAATTTGTCTCTGGCCAACATAAGAGCCCCATTATGGCAACACAGTAAAACAACCTCCCTGAATGGCTTAAAGCCATGGTCAACCTACTGAGGTTGATGCAGTGCAAGTGTAGACACTGCATTACCTGCATCGACCCTGACATCCTCCAGCAGCTCTCCACAATGCCGCATTCCCTGCAACCGTGTCCACTCTGGTTACCATTGTGAACTCCATTGCCCAGGTGTCACAGAGACCAGAAGCTTCCGCCTCCTTCCTTAAAATCCCCTTGTGATGGGGTGTATAAACTGGAACTGAAGCGGTTAAGGAGCAACTCTGGGCCCAGATGACCTCGACCAGCCACACCTGCCACGCACATTCCAGATAGAGATGGCATTTAAAGGGGAGCCAGACAAGGCAGGGAGAGGGACCTACCCTGACAGCTCCTGAGCAAGGTCATTGCAGAATCCTTCTCCTGGAGAGGGAGAGCCTGCCTGCTGCTCCCAGCGGGGCTGACCGTTCAACTAGCATATTTTCTCTTACTGCTTTGAGACCGACTGCAAGACTTTGGCAAGAGAGTGAGCAGTAGGAAGCGGCCCAGGGAGCCAGCTTTAAGGCACGCCTGGGTGCTGGTCATTTGGTAATCCTTAGAGGGCTTGAGCCTGGTGGAGTGGGAGGGCCTGGGCTCCCCTACCAACCCCCTCCCAATTTGAAGAAGGGTCCGAAACCATCACCTTCTAGAGTCCTCCTCTGGGAACGGATAAATACCGTTTGAATGCCCTGGCAGGGATTGGACACTCCTGGGGGGTCAATAACCAAACCCTATATCTTCCTAGGAACCCTGTCACACTGGGGGTGGATAAGAGTGAGGGGTGACCTGAGCAGAGGGATGAGTCAAAACCCATAAAAGACAGACCGCTACTAGGTGTAAAGGTGGCCCGGGGGAAAGAGGGAGGAGTGGTGAACTATCCCTCTAACCACTAGATGGCACCACCAGCAAACACCACCCATCACACCCCCCACGCATTTTTGAAAGGCCCTTTTCTGATTGTGCAGCTTGGCGAGCACACCTAGCAGCTCTCCCTGGCTGTGTCCAACTGCCCAGGCGACCGTGCTGGATCCACACACTAGACGCGCTCCTGCCTGGAGCAGACACGAATTATTGGATCTTCTGGGCCCGTGGGAAGAAGTTGTGCACAGCTATGGACCAACTGTAGAAACGTGGTCATCTACCAGCAGATTGCACCGGGGCTGCTGGCCAAAGGGGGCGACAGGGATCAGCAGCAGGGCTGTATGAAAGCGAAGGTACCATGCCAGGTGTATCCTGTGGCCTGGGAGTGCAACAATCGATCTAGGGCTGAGCCACAGACCTGCTGCTGTTACCACAAGCTGCACGCCCTACTTGGTGGAGACCCCACCAACACCCTGCACACTGCCGTGGCTATCTCAGAGGAGCCTGAGACAGTGACCCCTGCTGTGAACAGCGAGAAGGAAGAAGAGCAGGAGGAGGAGGGGGAGACATGTTTTGGGGCTCTGGCCAGGCCACGAACCAGGGCCCTGTCTGAGACTCCATCACAGTCAAGCCACTCCTGCCAGCTGAGCACAGGCAAGCTCAATGCAGGGGAAAGGACCTCAGGTGAGTGTGCGCATGCATGTTGCCTTACAATGTTTAAATGTAAAGATGGCACCCAGCCCAACTCCAAGTTAACAAGACACAGGTAGGGACTTTTCATTCTTTCGTTCATACGGGAAGAGGTAGTGGTACAACACACAAAGGCAGAGCTGGCATCTGCTCTTCAAACCCCTGTAGGGTTAGACAGGGAGTGCCACATGGAACAGTTTGTTTAGGTACACAGGGATGTCCCTTGTATCATAGAATCATAGAATCATAGAATAACAGGGTTGGAAGGGACCTCTGGAGGCCACCTAGTCCAACCCCCTGCCCAGAGCAGGACCAATCCCAACTAAATCATCCCAGCCAGGGCTTTGTCAAGCCTGACCTTAAAAACTTCTAAGGAAGGGGATTCCACCACCTCCCTAGGTAATGCATTCCAGTGTTTCACCACCCTCCTAGTGAAAAAGTTTTTCCTAATATCCAACCTAAACCTCCCTCACTGCAACTTGAGACCATTACTCCTTGTCCTGTCATCTGCTATCACTGAGAATAGTCTAGATCCATCCTCTTTGGATCCACCTTTCAGGTAGTTAAAAGCAGCTATCAAATCCCCCCTCATTCTTCTCTTCCGTAGACTAAACAATCCAAGTTCCTTCAGCCTCTCCTCATAACTCATGTGTTCCAGTCCCCTAATCATTTTTGTTGCCCTTCGCTGGACTCTCTCCAATTTCTCCACATCCTTCTTGTAGTGTGGGGCCCAAAACTGGACACAGTACTGCAGATGAGGCCTCACCAATGAGGGGAACGATCACGTCCCTCGATCTGCTGGCTATGCCCCTACTTATACAGCCCAAAATGCCATTGGCCTTCTTGGCAACAAGGGCACACTGTTGACTCATATCCAGCTTCTCGTCCACTATCACCCCTAGGTGCTTCTCTGCAGAACTGCTGCCTAGCCATTCAACCCCTAGTCTGTAGCGGTGCATTGGATTCTTCCGTCCTAAGTATCCTCCTGAGAGATCTCGATGAAACTTTCATGGAGATACTCTGCAATCCTCTGCCCAAAGTTTCTAAGGATGGCAGCCTTATTTCTTTCTCCATGTTTGGACACTATCCCATGTCACCCCGTGCTCAGTTCAGCTGGTACCAATGCACTACACAGGCTAGCGGCATACAGACCTGGGCGGCTTCAGGACACCAGTAACAGCTGTGTTTTCTGTGCCTTTGTTACCTTCAGGAGTGAGCTCTCAGCTAAAACCGCCACTGTCTGTGGAAAATAGTGCCAATACTCAGAGCTATTGCCCTATACTATTACACGCCGAAAAGGAACCGAATTTTTATTGTTTCATGCAACCGAAATTCCTTCAGCCACCTTGTCCCTGGAGGGCCAGATCCCATCACTGCTCTTGTGGCGCTCCCACATGGGGGTATCCACAACAGGGGCAGCTGGACACCAAATTCTTATCCTCATGTGCTGAAATACAGTAGCTGTGGCTCAGTGAGGGGGCATCTGCATCGTGTGCTGCATGTGAAGAGGGGCAGAGATCGGAATGATGTAGCGGGTGTGAGCCGTGCAGCTACCATTGCCACTGACCTGTCTCGCGCGGACTGTCTCTCTGCAGGTGCCAGAAATAAGTCACATGCCTCTCCCCCTGGCACAATTATCAGCAGCAACATCCCCAGCAGGAGGCGCCAGGCTCCAACAGGCCAGCTCAGTAGCAGCAAAGCTAGACGGGAGGTGGCATTATCTCGCTCACGTGCAGTTCAACACTGGCCCAGACTGGGCTTGATCTTTATCCTGGGAAAGGAGCTTGTGCCCCTTTGGTGGGACAACACAATAATCTGCAGCTTCCCAACTGCTGCCAGAGTACAGCTTGGCCAGCTCAGGGCCCGGCACCCAAGGAGCAGTGGGGTTGCTGTGATGCTGAGGAACTGGCATGTCGAGTACAAACTAAGCTAGTAGTTACCCCTCAGCAGAGCCCCGGGTGAGGCTGCCCTTGCCTTCTTAATTTTAATAGCTCTGGTCCACGTCCTGTGCTACCCCTGGGGGCTCCGGCCCAGGGGACAGAGCTTTTGTGGGGGGCAGAGTCCGGGTGGGGGAAGCCTCCTGAAAAGGCCAAGGAAGGGAGAGCTGCCCCTCTGTGCTGGAATTTGTGAAGTTGGGAAGAGACGCTGCTGAAGTCAGAGAAGCTGCTGGACTGCAAAAATCCAGAGAGCAACCAGAGAGAGATTTGTTCCCTTCTTCGCGCTGTTACATCAGCCACTTAATTAGGGCATGAATCCTCCTACCTGGGTGCGCTTTGGGTGTGTGTGTGAACGTGTCCAGGTGACTAGGTGTGTTGTGCGTGCAGGGAGGGCATGGCATGTGTGAGGGGGAGGAAAGGTTGGCTGTTTCCAACACCACGTGAGTATGGGAGTGGAGGAAGGGAGGAGAGGAGCATTTCACAGCCCTACTTCTAACTCTCTTGGCATTTCACTCGGTGCGCTACTGTAGTGCTTCAGTGTAGACGCTACCCACACCGACAGGATGGGGGGTTCTCCCTCCGACAGGAGGGGTTCTCCCATTGGTGTCGGTAATCCACCTCCCTGAGAGGCAGTAGCTAGGTCGATGGAAGAATTCTTCCGTCAAACTAGTGCTGTCTACACCAGGGGTTAGTTCGGTTTAACTACAACTCTCAGGGGTGTGGATTTTTCACACACACACCCCGAGAGACATCATGATATCCGTGGAAGTTCCTCATGGAGACCAGCCCTCCGTCAGTGAAGTACTTACTGAACTGTGATAGAAACCACTGATCCCAGCCTAGCTGAAAATGATGGAGGTAATTAATCACTGCTTCAGTTTTGTCACTGGGCTCCCCGAGGCTGTCCACAAGGATTCAAAGACCAGCTTTTGCTGAGGGCTCTGCCCAGAGGCACAATTTAGCCCTAATCTGGGCAGCGTGGAAAACACCAGTGAGGACAAAACAGTAACATTAAGGGACCTAGAGGAGACAGGAAGGTGAGTAGAAATAACAAGGGGCTAGATTCTGACTTTAATGAGGCCCCTTAAAATTCACCCAGAGCAGTCTGGGTGACTGTATAGAGAAGAATTATCACCTCTCTGGATTTAGGTGGCCATACCAGTTACCTGATTGTTCCAGGCATTTCCTGGAATTTCTGGTTACAGGTTACATCAGAATCATCAGAGCAAGAATCCTTCACTTCAGCTTTTCACAGAGCCCAGAGCGCTATAAATACTGGGACTCTGTCTCCATCTGGCCCAGACCCTCCAACTCACTCTGCCTGGTGCGTCTTCCCTGGAGTGAGTGATACTGAGACCCCAGCCGATCCTGAGCTATGAGGAGCCTGTACCTGCTTTTTGCTGTTGGTGTCCTCCTCTTCCAGCCTGCTCCAGGTGAGAGAGAAAATAACTGCAGGCGTGATAGAAGGGATGTGTGTGAGGTTGCTCTGTTGGTCTGAGAACAGCCCTAACAGGCAGGAACTCCTGGCTCTGATATTGACTTGTGCAATATCCAGCAAGCAGAAGACTTTTCAGATCTGGCCCCTTAATCCACCCAAATACATGGCACAGACGCATCTGCAAACTGCTACTTACTTAACAGCCTAATTACGGGTTTGGGGGGTCTATCTTTAAGCATCTGAATTTGAACAGTTTAGCTTTATTTTTTGTGTTTCCCTGTCTATAAAAGGAAAGCAAAAGCCCTTACATACAGAGCTGGGCGAATAATTGATTTTTTTTTCGGTTTGCTGCCAGTTCCAAAAAATCAAAAAAAGTTAAGTTCCGGTTGAACCGAATCTGAATTTTTCTGAAGAACTGAAAGAGTCTGTGTGGGGCTTGCTCGGGAGTGGGGATTTTAATCTGGATCTGCTGCATGCTAGCTCACTGCTCGAATCACGGGGCTAATCACAGCAGTAACTCACCTTCAACCACTTTGTGACTGGCCAGAACTATTTAGGAATAATTTGGGATTGACCAAAATGGCTTTTTTAGTTGAATAAATTATTCGTCTGAAACATCTCACCCAGTTCCACTTACTGTCATAAAACAACTTCAGAACATTTCTCCCTTGTGCAGGGTATGGTCAAATGAGAGAAATCGCGGCCTGTGTTTCTGTAGACGGCTACTGCGTGGAGGCTTTCAAGATGTGTCCCTCAGGTGAATACCTGCTCGGAATCTGCCCTGATTTCATTATGAGATGCTGCAAAAAATAAAGAACCTGCGACTGTAATCCTGGAGGGGGGAGTTCAGCTCATGGCAAGCAATATTTACAATTCTTTTTTTAAAAAAACAGGCTGTTAAATTTAGTAAGGACATTGCTCCTGGGTTTTTTGTGTGCATCCCTTTGCATGTGTGTTTGTGTGTGTGTGTGTGTGTGTCCGTGTATGAGCAGGAAGGGTGAGTGTGGGAGGAACTGAGTCTTTCCTTCATTCTTACCTATGAAGACTCCTTTCTAATAGGGTGTGACAGGGAGGGACAGGACAGACCTGCTTGGTTTCACTGAAAGGTTCATCCGGTTATTACTGGAGTTAGGTTATGAATTTAATACACATTCCAAAATATGGGAGTGATGCAGTTCACATGAACAAAATATATTTTAAATACATCTAAAGGATTTAACCTTCCCTCCATCTGTGCCCCTAAAAGTAACATTGGAGAAATTCACAAAAATAGTGACTTGAAACTAATCAGATAATTATCTTAAAATTTGATTAAGAAGAGTTGACCACACTCTGTGGACACCTGCATGGGTTGATTTAAGAGGACAGCTACCCAAAAGCACTATGGTAACTCCAAAGCCCTGATCAAATGATGGAGAATGTCGTTGCTGGCAATTTGGATAAAACACAACTCATCAGGTTGTGATATGCACATCCACACACATGCCTCACTGCACAGCCAGGCCCAGACGGGCAGTGAGGGCGAGAGAGATTTTAACCCATCAGGAGTGAGATCCCCTGGCATCATGGAGCCGGGGTGAGGCAGTCTACTTTACCCACCACTCAGACTCATGGATGAGATATGACCATCTCTCACTCTTTTCTCCTATCCCACGTTTCCTCTTTTCTAGGCTCCTCACACTTCCCTTGCTTCCTCTGAGCCTAACGCGGCTCCACATTCAGTAGCCTGGCGTTTTGGGACCCCCAATGTTCCCGGTCTGCTCCTTCTCCCCAGAGACTGCCAGCCCCGGTGTGTGCACTCCCAGCTTCAGGGGAATATCAGTCACTGCACTGTGCTAACACTCACTTCCCCAAGGAACCCACTCTACCATTCTCTCCAAAGGGCCCGTCACAGACCTTTTCTCGCAGTAACCCAAGGAGTTGCTAGGAAAGTTGCCAGTCTAGCAGGTCATATTAAGAATAGAACAACTGCAGTACTAAAGCCCACATTTCACACAAGCGTCCATCATCTTAAAGTTAACTTTAAACTGACTATTTTAAAATGTGAGAAACAAGGTAGGTGAGGTAATCTCTTTTACTGGACCAACTTCTGTCGGTGAAAGAGCCAAGCTTTGGAGCCCCACACAGCTCTCCTTCAGGTCTTAACATTTTAAGAAATGTCTCTTCAGCAAGCCATAGAAATGAAACACTTCCCACAAGCAAAACTCTGCAGAAAAGCCAACTCTGTTCAAGAGGAATTGAGTTTCAACAAGAGCATTGTTTTAAAAGAGAGTCACATTTCTCTGCTAAAAGCTTCCCCTCTCCCCCAAAATATTTTAAACTTCACAGAAGGTGTTTAGCACAGTTACGGTCCATTTGTTTTTAATGCTGCTTTTCATCATTTGACAAACTCAACCATTTGTGGGAGCAGAAAACGGAGCTTCATCAGTCAGTAGCATCGGTTGTTTAGGACCCCACCCTTCCCGCTGTCGACCTTCTGCTGTGGACATATCCCCTTGCACACACACACACTCTGCCCGGGTGTAAATGGCTGAACAAGGTGAAGGGCGCTAACGAACGGGGTTTTAAGTTCCTCAGCTCTGGGAGCGGAACCTTGGTGAGTTCTACCAATTCCAACCCTAAATTCAGCACTCACGTGACATCCTCAGGCCTGGCATGCCAGGAGAGGTGGGCAGGGAGGGGATGTTGGCTGCAAGCTACTCACAGGCTTCTAATCTGGACCCACTCTCCACCAGTAACTTTCACCAGGACTTTGCTGTGAACTCTGGAGGAAGCCTAGGTGAAACCTGAGTCCCACCTGCTTGGGTGGGTGTGTTTCGGGGTGATGGGGTCTGAGAGAAAGGGCTTTTGAGGAAATAACCGAATTTTTCACCCTTATCGATTTCTGAGCAAACTCATTGGAAGGCTCTTCTGTTCATCTGGGACACTATGCGGCCCAAGGATAAGCACAGCAGGTACTAACACTGAAGTTCCCGGGAACTCACTTTACCACTGTCTCTAAGCGCCACTGGGCCCTTGTCAGTCGTTCTGCCTCCTGGCACACCAGGAGTTGCCAGGAGAGTAGCCTTTCTGGCAATGAGTTAAGTTATGAATAGGAAATGCCTCTTACCCTAGCTTGAGTTGCATCTGCTGTATGTGAGCCAACAAGTCAGTCAGTTGATCAGGTAAAGATCTGTGTGGGTGACTTTAAATAAAGAGACCTCAGGGCAAAGTTTCTATTTTAGTGTAAGTGCTAATCTGCATCAGAAACAGATTTGGGTGCCTCCGCTGACTCACTCTGTGGCAAGACAGCCCCCCAGCTAGTTCCCATGGTCCCTTGCTTCATGACATGAAATCAGGTTCAAGCCAAAGTGAGGATATAGCCAGGCTTCTGGGCTCGGAGCTGTTGAACCAGGGCTGTCTATTGCACAGACACGCAGGGTGTGACCTACATGCTGGTAAGCTGGTTGTGAGAGAAACCCAGGACGGGAGCTACAGCAGCAAAGCATTGTGGGGCACCCAGGGTTACAGGACAGGCAGTGATGCAACCCCTCACTGGTCCGAATTGCACCCCAAAATGTATGAATGGATGGGAAAGCATTTTGGAGGCTCCTTTGTTCTGTGCAAGGTCTGGAGACTCTGAGAACCTCTTTGAGTGTTACAGGGAGAAGAGTGCCTGCCACTCAGGGCCTGCCCTGCCCTAACAAATGAGAAGGGATTTCTGCTTTAATGGTTTTCAGAGCTGCTGCAGGTAAATGGCAAAGAACCTGCTTTGCAAAAGGAATCCAAGAAGCAGAAAGTGCAGCATCCACAGAAAAAAATTCTCTTACCTCACTGGTCTTTGAGAAGAAAATGGATTGCAAATCTCCTTGCAGATATTCTTCCATTTATTATCTTGAGGGGTGACAGCACATGGGCTACAAGGGGGAAAAGAGGGAGGGGATAGGGGAAAGGAGGAGAGACAGGGAAAGGAGCTGTCAGGGTTGGGTTGATACAGGAACTGTGAAGGCTACCAGGCCATTGTTATGTAAGGACACAACTCGACAGGAAGGGGAAGCATCTCAATAGGGGAGGCGGGAAAGAGGGGATAAAGGAAAAGAGTTAGAAAAAGAGTAAATAAGGATGGGCTAAAATGCTTAAAACACACAAAGGCTATCAGTTACGAAAAACAAAGCCTGCTGTTGCCTCCTCACCCGGCTCCTTCTCCTTTCATGTGCATGTTTGTCTCCTTAGGGTAAGTCCACACCAGTGGTGTAGTCCTGAATGGGCATCTAACAGAACGCCCCTAACAGCATGACCTGTCACGCTACGTGGAAGATGCCATTTTGAGAACAGAATGGCATCCTTCATGCCGCAAAAGGGCCAATACACCATTCCACCGTGATCTGGCCCCACTATAGGGGTTTTTCCATTGCTGGAGTAAATCCACCCCCCTCCAAAGGTGAAGAAGTCTTCTGTCAACCTAGCAATGTCTACAGTGGGGCTTAGGCCAGCCTAAGTATGTCTCTCAGGGGTGTTAATTTTTCACACCGCTGAGTGACATAGCTAGGTGGACCTAAGTTTTAGGTGTAACGCAAGCCTTAGAGTGGTAGTTATTCTGATCCTTTCTGCCTATTGTACCCATATGTAATGTGCTTTACATGCACTGGGGCTGTAGATCAATGGTAAATAAGGGCTAGATTGCACTTTTGGGCCTGGAGCAGAGGAAGGGGCAGTGCATAAATTGCATCAACCCAGGAATAATCTGAGGGCACAGGGTAACATTTTCAGAAGCACCCAAGTGACTGAGCAGCCTCAAGGCTTGTCTACATGGTCCCAAAGTCCAGACGGCGGGGGTGTGAGGTGCAGCGCACACTAAACTGTTGGGCTGTAACTTCCCCGTGGAGACCCTGCTAAGCATGAACTAAAAGGTACCTCATTTGTGGTAACATAGTCCTGTTTGAAAGGGAACTACCTTAACATGAACTAGGTATCTTTTAGCTCACGCTAGCAGGGTCTACACAGGGCAGTCACGCACATTGCTTTAGTGTGTGCTGCACCTCATACCCCTGTAGTCCACATTGTGGCAAGCCCTAAGTCCCAGTTTCAAGAACAACTTAGGCACTTGGGCCCAGATCCTCAAAGGTATTTAGGAACCTCACTCCCATTGAAATCAGTGGGAATTAGGTGCCTAATAAGAACATAACATAAGAACGGCCACACTGGGTCGGACCAAAGGTCCATCTAGCCCAGTATCCTGTCTTCCAACAGTGGCCAGTGCCAGGTGCCCCAGAGAGAATGAACAGAACAGGTAATCATCAAATGATCGATCCCCTGTCACCTATTTCCAGCTTCTGGCAAACAGAGGCTAGAGACACCACCCTTCCCAGCCTGGCTAATAGCCATTAATGGACCTATCCTCCATGAATGTATCTAGTTCTTTTTTGAGGATCTGGGCCTTTGGAGCCTAACTCTGATGGGACATAAGTTCCTAAATGCCTGAGTCATTTAACAATGAGACTTAGCTTCCTAAATCATTCAGGCCCTTTTGACAAGCCTGTGCTTGTCATTCACTGAATGGGTGATACCTGGCGGGGGCCAGGTATCAGAACCACTGTTCATATGTTCCCTATGATAGAGGTTAAAAACAGAGAATCTCTGTCTGGGTGGGAGACCCTTCAAACTGCCTCTCCTGTCAAAGCCAACAGGGGATACTGCCTGCTGCCATGCAGGGTACACATCTTGCATGAAACCCTGCCTGGGATCTGTGCTGGCAGAGGTGGCAAGCTGTGGAAATACTGTAAGAAAATGTTTGTCTAAAGAAAGACCCACAAAGGGGAGCCTTGCGGTAGCTTTTAAAGAAGCAGGTGTCTCTTTCCTTTTAGTAGGGATCAGCTGCCTTTACATCACACTTCTTTCATTCCCAAATCTCTCTCTGTATATATGGATGTGTGTGTGTGTGTGTGTATAAAACCTATACTCACGTAACTAGTCTATACAATAGTGTGTATCTCTCACTGCTAACCTTGTTCCCCAGTTCTCTGCTGCACACACTTGCTCTGACTTGTCTTCGTTTAGATTGTCAGCTGTTTGGGGCAGAGCCTGTGTTTTAAGTACTGAGCCTAGCACAACAGGGCCCTGATCCTGACATTCAGGGCACTGTTTGTAATATCAGCACTAAGCAAAAACAATCTCTGTGCAGGGGTTAGGCATGGAGGGGATAGATGGCAGAGGCAGCCCAAATGGGTGAATGAGTGAAGGCATTCCTAGGGGAGATGAATGAGCATTGAGCTGGTTGGGACTGATCCCCACCTTTGTAAAGCACCCTGGGTTCCTGAGTTTAAATGTGCTATCCAAGTGCAAAGTCCCGTTATTAACAGTGAATTGCAGCAAACTCACAGCCTTGAATACAAGTGCAGTACCACAAATGATGTCCCCTTTTTCCAGTCGAGACAGCTATTCCCATATAGGTTCAGAGACGCTGATGGCAATGAAAACATTTCCTTTCACATACATCCCACAGGCTGTGCCTAGGGCACTGTGCTCAGGCGGCTGGTGAGGAAAATCAGTCCCCGATGAAGTTCACTCCTGGGTACCCATCGTTAGGCCTCACCAGCTTTATTCAGGAACGAGGGTGTTACTGCGGTGCATGATTTATCACTATGACTTCTGGGTACCACATCATTAACTTTCTAAGGAGTTCTCCTGTCTGTCTGTTGTAGGACCCTCCATTTTGTAAGACCACTTACATTCAACCTGGCAGCATGTTACAGAAGAGAGGCTCACCTTGTGCTCTCACCGAGGCTCTATTTCTGTTTCTGATTTTGTTTTATTAATTTTCCCTTAATCTAAAAATATGTCACTCGGCCTGGACACGTGAGGTGTATGGCAAAACATAATAGCTGTGTCAAAACCTGACTGCCAAATGCCAGAACCCATCTCCTGTCTCTATCTCTGTTCTCATCGGTAAGAATGGCCGAAGGCTGCGAGCTAACTTTGTCACAGGGGTTGTGTAATTTTGGAGAGCACCAGGTTTGTTTTTCCACTCTCTGCCCTTTGACACGATGAGCCCCATCTGTCTCACTCTGACAGGGCAGCAGCCTTGCACAATAGGCCACAAGTCCCAGATTCTCAAAAGGTGTTTACATCCTGTTGTATGGATATTGATCTTGAAGGCGTGAAGAATTAAAGGTGATTATAAACTCTTCCACTCTCTGACATTAAACAGGGCTAGGTTGGTTTGGGGTTATTTTCTACAAAGGCCCTGGTATTTCTCAGTTTCTTGACAAACACCCCCAAAGCACTCATTCAAGTTGAAAGTTTATTGATTAAACACACCATCAAGCAATCTAACATTTTCCCCAGGGCTATATCTGCTAATAGACCCCCAAAGCAGGGTGCACCGTAACTCAAGAGGGCAGGGGATGCAAAGAGGCCAGTGATGACTGGAACATGGACTGTGACTTAATGGCCTAGGCCACAGTTCAGGTCTGTCTCTGCTACTCTGGCTCAGCACCTGTAAATCTAATGTGTTTGCAACCAACCCCTGTCTTTGGGCTACTCAGGAGAACTTACAGCAGTAGCCTGAGTGGACACCGTAACATCAGGACACTGGAACTCTGTGTTCCCCACAATGCCACCAGGCCCACAATCACTTCCGACAGTACCCAACATTGCAGCAGGCAGAATCCTACCGGTATGGCCCATCCACATGCCTAGCGGCCTCTGATTACAACTGGAAGCTCCGTTCTAAGTGTTGGTCAGCCAGCATTTATGGATGATGGATCTGTGAAATCAGAGAATTGGTTCTATATTCCACCCTTTACAAGACTGCACTGGCTTTTCCAGATGTCCAGCTAGTAAGCAAGCTGGCCGGACAACAACAATAACAATAATAATTAATACTAATTAATAATCTGACCATTATAGATATCTCTTAGGGGCTGGCATTCTTCAGCCCCTTCTCCCCACCCAAGACCAATGCAGGTTTGCTTCCCACAGTTCACAGTAATGTTTTGTACAAATGAGTTTTGAATGTCACAAGAAATAGGGCTACCACTATAGGCCAGGTGGTCTCACATATACCTTGCACAGCCTCAGATGCTATGATAATCAGTGATCAAGGGGGAAAGTCACATACAGTGGAAAAATACATATGAGAGTGGTATCAAGCCTTTGCTAGGCTGTCTTAATCTTCAGGCCATCTGTCATCTTTGCCATCCTGCTCTGGATTCCCTCTGACTTACCGAAGCCCATGTTCTTTCTATTCTATGTAGCTTCTTATACCTCTCTCATCACTGTACTATGAGTGCCTTGCCATGGTGCACGAAGCATCGTGACTGCACATCTGTCCCATACTGTTTGTTCTCTCATCTGCTCACCAGGAGAGAAGCATGTGCTGTGGAGTGGCTAGTTTCAGAGAGTTTTTTTCTTTTTTCTCTAAACACAGAGGAACACGTGTATTTATATGAGATGTGGCAGGTCAAAGACGTGCGCCTGGCACTTGGAGTGGAAGGTGGGGAGGTTTCTGATAGTCCTTAGTTCCCTAGCAAGTTCGTTCCACGCTCTCAGACTCTGGGGAAGTTTAGTGTCCTGCACAGATGAGCGTTACCCTTCTCACAGAGAGATCCACTGTGACAGAGGAGCATACGTTATAGTCAGGAGGCCTGCATTCGATGCAGTTCCAAGATTTGCCTCCCCGTTGCTGTGCAGAGGGAAATTATTCCCTCGCTGGTTAGACTTGGGACACTTTGCCATTGTTCAGGTTCAACAGCGTGTGGTGGTGGAAACATGCTCATTGCTCAAATGTCGGCTTTCCAGATTCATTGCTGCCAAGGTCAGCGTGCCTCAGCATATGACAATCCCTAGTGTCCTATAAATACAGAGACTCTCTGTCTCCTCTCTATCTTGGTGTCTCTTCTTGCCAGTGATGCTGAGTTCTCGGCCGACCTTCAACCATGAAGATCCTTTGCCTGATCTTTGCTGTTCTCCTCTTCCTCCTCCAGGCTACTCCAGGTAAGGTGTAAACCAGAGGAGAGGGATGATTGTGGGGAATCATATGAGAAGATGGTACAACGTTGCGGACAACATATTTCACTGCTTTTCAGTTCCTTACATTAAAGCTGTTCCCTGTTTCTCAGTCCAGAGCAGGAGAGGATTCAAGTGATACACGAGGCCCTTTGTTATGGGTAGCTACTGATTGTCTCTGAAAAATCCCCAGGTTGTGAAAAAGTCAATATTTAGGTTTTATCGATATTCACCCAAAGTTTGGCTTTTTTGTAGATTCCACGGCCAGACGGGACCACCGTGGTGATCTTGTCTAACCTCCCGTACAGCACAGGCCAGAGAACTTCCCCCCAAAACTTCCTCACGCAGGTCTTCTAGGAAAATATCCAGTCTTTCAAAACCTGGGAAACTAGGCAGCCGTGCAGCACGGCCCCTGGGCACAGAGCCCCGGCTGCGTCTCCTTAAAGGCCGTGGTCAGGAGGGGGCTCTGTCCACTAACAGCGGGCCTGTCGTCGCTGCAGCGGTCGAGCAGTCTCCGCAGCAGTAGGGGAAACAGACGGGACCATGCTAAAGGGGCACGGTCAAGATGGGTGTAGACGGCTGCACCCTGTAAGTACTGGCCTCCATGCCAGATAGAGCCCCTCCTGACCCCAGCCCTTCAGAGCTACATCATAAGCAACCCTCCCCCCACCCCCCGCTGCACTCTGTGGGGTTTGGGCACCCCTCCCCGCTGCTCACTGCCCTTCATTTGGGGTTTTCACCGATTTTCACCCTTTTTTAAACATTTTTGAACAAAAATAGATACATTCTCAGGATTTTTTTTTAAAAATCTGACCATGCTGGGCCTGAGCTGTACGGCACACCCCTCAGTCCAACACACCAGCTCCCCAGCACAAGCAGCACTGGGTGCCACACACTGCAGCTGGCTCACTGCCCCGCGTCTCCCTGACCGCTCTCCTTCGGGCCGCAGCAGCATGGCGTTAGCTGAAGGGGCCGCCGTAGACCCAGAGCCCAGCTTCCAAGCCCCGTGTCCTGCTTCTTTCCATCACTGCCCCAGGAGGGGCAGGCAGCAGCCTTGTGGCAAAGCGAGGGCTGGCAAGTTAAACCCGGCTTGTGCTGCCCCAGTTTTGATGCGTGGGGGTCTCATGCTCCCTTTGCTGTGTTGGGATCCCCTGGCTCAAGTCCCCTTTACTGGTGCTGATCCATTCCCTGCCTATGGCTACCCCCCATCTTTCAGGCTTCCCTTTCCCCATCCTGGGAGAAGAGCACTGCTGAGAAGGAGATAACTGGCCGAGATAATTGTTTAATGGAGCCGCTCCAGAAGCTACATGCTGCCTGACCCATCCCAAGGTCCCATGGGGGAGAACACATAGACCCTTCCTCACTGCCATGCTGCAGGACATGCATACGGGCCAGGCTGCCACATCTCCCACAATCAGGGAAGCATAGAGCCTGCTCCACCCCAGGGTACAGTACCGAGAAAAGGCAGGGCTGTGTCAGCTAACACAAAGTCAGCCACAACCTTTATTCCTCACCAAGACAAGGCCCCTCCTTGGGCATCCTCCAAGGCCCCTCAAGGTCACTGGAAAGACTCCCTTTGATTGCAGCGGGTCTGCGTCAGGCCCCTAATGAGGGGCTTGTACGGTTTCCAAAGCCCCCAGCTCAGTGATTCGGGTTGTATTTGCAAAGCTGGCCCCAAAGTCAGTCTGATGTTTCTCTGTAAGTGACAGAGCAGGACTGAGATTGCAGCACTTCTCGGACTCCCCGTTCCCTCTGCAGGGCTCAGTCCGCCTTCAGACACCCTGAGATGTATCAGCAACAATGGCCTCTGCCACCGAACGCTCTGCCCTAGACCACTGTTTGCATTTGGAATCTGCTCGCACGGTCGAGAGACCTGCTGTAAAGGTAGGTGGTGAAGATCCTGCTTGGAGCTGATGCAATCTACAGGGGGAACATTGTAGCATCAGGAGACAAGTTTGTTGCTCTCTTTGTCTCCAAGGTTCTGAAATCCTCTTTCTTTGTGAAGAAAATGCATCTTGCTGCTCGGGAAGTAAAAGTTTCACCGGTTAACCGATAAGCATCAGTCTTATCGGTTTCAGTTAATGATTAAACTATGCTGCTGCCCCGCACCCGGGATCCTGGCTGCTGGCCCCACGCCCGGGCCAGCAGCAGAGTCTTGGGCACAGGACTGGCAGCCAGGACCCCGGGCATGGGGCTGGCAGTGTAGTCCCAGGCACGGGGCCAGCAGCTAGGATCCCGGGTGCGGGGCTGGTAGCAAAGCCCCAGGTAAAACGTGGGGGTGCTGCAGCACCCCCCACATCCCGAGTTCCCTGCCTATGTGAACTCCTTAATGGTTAACCATTTAACCGATAGAATTTTCATAGGTTAAACGGTTATTATTTTTAAACCTTATTTACATCCCTACTTGCTGTGTCTGTCCATCTGGGTGTTTTCGGGGAAGCGGGGAGGGTGTTCATGGATAAAATTTGGGGGAGGATCGTATACCCTGGTTATGATTCCTTTTTTTTTGGTTCAGTTTTCTAACCAAATTGGAAGTCTGGCTGTATCAGGAAGTTTAGGCCAAACAATGGCCACTAGAGATGGGCTCTAGATGGAAATCCATATCTGGGTTTCGCCCCTGCTGCCTGCTAAAAGGTCTGGGTAGGTTGATCCTGTCTTGAATTTGCTTACCCCTGTATCTTTTGATCATACCCTTCCTAGAAATGACTAAGAACACTCCTGATCTCTTGAAACATCTACTCATCAGTCTTTTTATTGAACTATAAAACAAGAGGGGACACAATATTGTTCAGTGGTTTGAGCAAATGAGAAGGACTCTGTAGATCTGGGTTCTAATCCCAGTACTGAAACAGTCTCACTGTGATCCTTTGGAAATTGTATTGTTATCTCACAGGGGTGTGGTGAGAAAAATCAATCAGTGTTTGTGCACCCCCTTAGCACCTTCTGATGGGAGCAGATCTATTACAGCTAGGAATTATTACACTAATAATGTTTGGGTTAAAGATGGGCCCCAATTCCAAATAACTGGAACTGAGAACTCCCAAACTTTGGGGACATTTAGATCCAGACCTAAAATTTACCACTTGAGTCCTTCTCATGGTATCTGAATTGTTGAAAAGTTACAAGAGGCAAATTTCACTTATGACGAGATCATTTACACTGGCAATGATTAGTACAGCCTGTGCTCACCACTCAGTGAATGGCCAATTTCTGTGGTGTGCACCTGAAATTGCAGCTGGTATGTTGCTCCCATTGTGGAAACAAACAGAACCTTACAGCCTCTTTTGCTTTGTGCAGGTATTTCTCCAGGCTCCCCTTCCTGTGCAGATAATGGTGGTGACTGCATACCCCCAGAAGCAGACTGTCCCCAGCACCTCTCTGGAGCCTGCTCGCGTGGAATGTGGAAATGCTGTAAACTAATCCAGTAAAGATCTCACAGAGCTGCACAAATCCAAAGGGATGCCTGAAAACATCAGGAAATGCCCATTACTTTCCTTTTCATATAGAGTAGCTGTTTAACTTTCTTATAAAAAATATGATTTATCTGGAGAGACATGCTTCTCCAGCTGTAAAATTAAAACAATTTAATTGTGGCTACCCCCAACGCAAATATTGTGACAAAACTCCATCCTTGTCTCCATGGGTCCCGCGTTCCCTGGCAGATTTCACTAGCCTCAGAGGCTCACTGTAACCCTCCACGTAGCCCTTCTCCCTCTAGAGGCAACAGTCACAGCCTACTGAGCCATTTTCATCATAAGCCAGCAAGGGCGGTGAGGAGAACCTACCTTCCCTTGCATAGTCTCTGTTGTCTCCCAGTCTCAGTGATTAATTGGGGGGCAAAGTGGGGAGCCTGGGACCGCCCTCTACTCTGGGTTCCAGTCCAGAGACCCTAATAGCATCAGCTATGGTAGCTGACTTTTTAGAAACAGGAAACGTACAATTCCCTGGGCCACTTCCCCACAGCAGCCCCCACTTCCTCAAGCTCCACTTCACCCTTACCTCAGGGCCTCCTTCCTTGTGTCTGATATGGTTTGTACTGCTCAATCTCTCCAACAGCGTGACTTCCTCCTACAACTTCTGACACGAGCGCCCACCTGACTAACTGGGAGGCTTTTAACTAGTTTCATCCAGCCCCTGATTGTCTTCAGGTGTCCCAATCAACCTAGCTGTCCTCCCTGCCTTCTGGAAAGATCTTAAGTGGCCCCAGGTGTCTTAACTGACCTGACGCAGCTGCCATTTGCTTATTCTGGTAACAGGGATTTGTTTAGCCTGTGGCTAATGTGTCTGTCTCCCATTACTTTACTATAGCCATCTGGCCTTGCTCCATCACAATATATATATGTAAAGGGAGAAAGTGAATTTCTCTCTCACTTTCTCTCTCTCTCTCTATCTAACTCGGTGATCCACTGAAATATAGACATAACTGTCTTATGCCATGTCTACGCCACAAAATTAAGTCAACCTAATTTACATCAGCATACCCCCGCCGCAGTAATTACATCACCTGGGCATGTCTACATTTTGCTCCTTTTGTTGGCGGTGCGCATCCTCACTTGTATTGATTGTACTGTCAATGTGGGGCATTGTGGGACAGCTCCTGAAAGCCAGTAACAGTCAACGTAAGCAACGCAGCTTCTACACTGACACCGCTTTGACCTAACTACATTGACCTTGTCTCTGTGCCACTCATGAAGGTAGACCTGTTAAGTCGGCAGGAATGAAATGTAAGTGTGAACACTTCCATAGTTAGGTTGACATAAGCTGCCTTGCATCAACCTAACTCTGTCGTGTAGACCAGACCTTAGTAAGTACATGGTCTTGTTGTTCTGACCCTTGCCCATCTTCCCCTAACTGCTCCCTCTGTCTTTTTTTTTTAACTTATATTATGTATCACAACACTTGTTATGTCATGTCTCATTAGAGTCTAAAGTGTTCTGGGAGTTGATTGTGGCTTCTCTAAGTCCTGTAAATCTCCTATCACGGAGCTCAACATTGGCCAGGTGGCAATACTCTAACTCACACTGATAGTTGCTGTACAGAGTTGTTGTAGCTATGTTGGTTCCAGGATATTAGAGAGACAAGATAGGTCAGAACATATGTTTTATTGGACCAACTTCTGTTGGTGAAAGACAAGCTTTTGAGCGTACACAGAACTCTTCCTCAGTCTGGGAAAGGTATTCAGAGTGCCACAGGTAAACACAAGGCTGGAACAGATAAGGAGTTAACACATGTTGTAAGACACCTGTGACACTGCACCCCATATTTGTCATAGTAATATTACTGTGATATGATTATGGCATAATTATGATGCATTTTATACAAGATAAGTCATGTGAGGCATCATTGGAAAAGTTATGATTTGCTGAATATGATTATCCTATGTGTATGCATGTATCATTTTTGTATATGAAGTTATGAATACTGACTATGTATCTGTATTTCAATCATGCTTACTCCAGGTGAAACCCACAACTAGCCTTTCTGGTACAACAGTGAAGAATCCAGACAGTGCTGATGGCCCATCAGCAAAGACAATGGAACCTGGAAGAACTTAACCTTCCTGTGAATGTTCCAGACAGCCTGTAAGTAATGGCTGCTATGACTTAGCAAGGTATACAAGGTCATGTGACCAGACCACATGTCTCTGGAGTCCATCTTGGGATATCAGTATTTTTCCACAAGCCGGTCTGGGAACCAAGTTTTGAAACAAAGGATTTGCACCTTATATGCTAAAACTATATAAGGCAGGGAGTGATATCATCTGTTGTTCCTCACTCTCCACACAAGAAGAGTCCTGGGAACACCTGAGGAGCAAAGACTGAACTGGGAGAAATCCTGGAACCAGGCTAAAGGTATTTCTAGCCTGTGTATGAAAAACCTGGGGATACCAAGCTGCAAAGCAAGTGTAGCTTGTGCCTTAAGAATCTGCAGCCCGTTTGTATCATCAGTAGGGTGAGAGATTGTTAATTCAAATCCGATCTTTCTAGTATGTTAAACTTAATTTTGTGTTTTTAGTTATTTACCAGGTAATCTGCTCTGATCTGTTTGCTATCGCTTATAATCACTTAAAATCTATCTTTTGTAGTTAATGAATTTGTTTTATGTTTTAATCTAAACCAGTGAGTTTGGAGTGAAGTGCCTGGGAATCTTAGCTTAAGGGGTGGGGGCTGTTGCATATTCCTCAGGTGAACAGGATAATAAATTCCAGGTGAACTAGATAATAAATTCATACTGGTTGGGGTTTGGACCAGGGCAGGATGGTAGCACTCTGGGGTCCTTGGCTGGAAATCTGGGGGTTATTTTGGCCGTAGCCTCTCTATTGTTGGTTCACATGTAGTGGCTAGTCAGAGAGCCTGCGTGTAACTGCAGCTGGGTATGTCCCAACCTGTGTGTCTGCTGGTGGAAGTGTAGGACCGGGAGTGGGTCTGCAGCTTGTTACAGCAGCACAGTGAGAGTGGGAGCCCAGGCTGGTGGGTCAGAGGGCTCAGTGGCACGCAACTTCCAGGCGGCACCTCGGGGGGAACCCATCACAAGATCATTCAAGGTCGAGTGGACAATTAACACCTCTACAGGTATAGGACAAAAGAGGATTGGTGAGTTACAGATAGTTGTAGTAAGTTATATATTCAGTGTCTTTATTAAACCCACAACTTTTGATGTCTAGCAAAGTTATGAATTTAAGCTCCCACAGTCATTGTTTGACCATGTTATGCAGGTTTCCTTTGAGGACAAGGACTGAGAGGTCAGATATGGAGTGATCGTGAAAATGTTCAACTATGGGTGATATGGTGTTTTTATCATTTTTTGTGTGAGTTCATTTGAGAGCATAGTGATTGTTTAGTTTCACCCACAATGCTGTTGTTGTGGCATTTAATGCACTGGATGTGGTCCACCACATGTTGTGATAGGCATGTGTAGGACCCATGGTTCTTGAAAGGTGTGTTGTGGAGGTGTTGACCACAGTAGCAGTGAGATTTTGCATCTGTTGTTATGGCAGGGTCTGGTATCACTTTGAGTTGGTGAGTCCTGGTCTGTGTGGAGCTTGCTTCTGATGATGAGCTTGGTGAGATTGAGAAGTTGTTTGAAGGCCAGACAGGGGGGGTTGGGAAAAATTTATTTCAGGATGGAGTCTCCATTGACAGTGGGCTGTAATTGCTTAATGATACCCCATATGGATTCCAGTGTGGGGTTGGTAAGTGACAACTAGGGAGGTAGAGTCTGAGGGGTATTTTTTTTCGTAGTAAAGCAGGTTCTCTCAGGGTATGTGGGTGATCCATTCCATGATGTGATCTAGTTCAGGTGGTGTGTTCTTGTTTGGCAAAGGCAGTTTTCTGTGTGTTAAGGTGTGTATCCCGGACTTTTTCCTCAAAGCATATTTTGTGGTATCTGCATGCCTGGCTGTAGATGATAGATTTCTTGGTGTGTCTTCACGGTTACTGGATCTGTGAAGATAAGTATGGTGATCTGTGGGTTTCTTGTATATAGTTGTCTGTAGGGTTCCATTGTTGAAGCTGATTGTGGTGTCCATGAAGTTGGTGCCACTGTAGGAGTGTTCTAGAGACAGTTCAAAGGATAGGTGGTGGTTGCTGAAGTGGTGGAAATCTGTGAGGGAGGAAGGTCATCTGTACCGAGGATGAAAATATCATCAGCGTCAATGGGGATCTCACATCTGATGATGTATTATGGTTGTGCCTAGAGGCCTGAGCCCTACTGTGTTAGGTGCTGTGTCAAGAAAGTGTCTTGAACTTCATGGAATATCCGTGAGCATGCGCTCCAGTACTAGCTGTTGGACATGGTCCAAGAACTCGAGTAGAAGAGAACTATGATTTCCTTCAATGTTATCCATGATTCAGTGAATTTTTTTTAACTCTACAGATGAATATAGTGACTTGGAGTGACTATTCCAAATCTAAGCCATATCGATAAAGTGGGATGAGTCGCATAAATCACGTGGTATTGTTTCTCTTTCCTGATTGGATGAGAGTGCTAGTGTTTCCAGAATAACTGTTTGCTTCTGTGGATTTAAAATTCAGTTTCTATTAATATTTGCGCACGTGCCTTGAAATTCACTTTGTGTGAATATTTTGGCCAGTGAAACTCAGCTACAGCAACGTTCATGCAAAGCAAACACTAAAAGGTCACATGCTGCATGGAAGCGAATTCACTAAAAAAAAGGTGCATAAATTTTATAAAAGCTTTCCAGAAACCTTGCAATCCATTTATTTCCTTACGAGCAAATGTTTCATTTCTAAATGTAAAGCAGATAGTGCTTTCTTCATGTTATTTCAGTATGATCAACAACACACACTTTGTGCGTCTTGCTGTTGCTCCTGATAAACACACATCACTGCTGGCACATGATGGCGTATATTACACTGGTGGACATGCAGGGGAATGAACCGGTGATGGTGTGGCTGATTTGGTTAGGTCCTGTGATGGTGCCGCTGGTGTAGATATGTGGGCTAACCAGATCAGCCACACCATCACCGGTTCATTCACCGGCATGACCACCAATGTGGTATACGCCATCATGTGCCAGCAATGCCCCTCTGCCATGTACATTGGCCGAACTGGACACTCCCTACGTAAGAGGATAAATGGACACAAATCAGATATTAGAAATGGCAACATACAAAACCCTGTAGGAGAACACTTCAATCTCCCTGGACACACAATAGCAGATTTAAAGGTAGCCATCCTGCAGCAAAAAAACTTCAGGACCAGACTTCAAAGAGAAACTGCTGAGCTTCAGTTCATTTGCAAATTTGACACCATCAGCTCAGGATTAAACACAGACTGTGACTGGCTCGCAAACGACAAAAGCAGTTTCTCTTCCCTTGGTGTTCACACCTCAACTGCTAGAAGAGGGCCTCATCCTCCCTGATTGAACTAACCTCATTATCCCTAGCCTGATTCTTGCTTGCATATTTATACCTGCCTCTGGAAATTTCCAGTACATGCATCCGATGAAGTGGGTATTCACCCACGAAAGCTTATGCTCCAATAGGTCTGTTAGTCAATAAGGTGCCACAGGACTCTTTGCCATTAAGATGAATGTTACATTTGTAATGGAATGCTGAACTGTATTATACTGTGTAGCCACTAGGTGGCACTGTGTGTAACAGACCTTTTTCAGCTAACCTGAGCCATACCTGGCAGAGCATTGAAGGATGTTATGATGACCATCCCTGTCTGATGCGTATCTTCCTCAGAAGGAAGCGTCATGACCAGTCCGTGTCGGATACAAGAGCATGACAACATTCTTGATTTTCATTAACCTGCCTGTCTCAGCAGTTTGGTGGCTTAAAGACAAACAGAATTGTTGTTACTGCCCTGGACTAGAAACACCTCATCACCACATGCCCTTGGTGTGAAAGAGTCTTGTCCGGGCCTGCTGTTGGATCAGTTCCCTGAAACACAAGCCGTGCCTTCCAGACATGCACAGGCCTGACTCTGGCTGTACAGGTTAGCGCTAGGCACACACAAAACCTGAATGGATTAAGGCAGCCAGATAGGTCAGTTAAATGCCCAGGCTGCACCTGGAGGAGGAGCCAGGGAGCAGGAATTGATTAGACAAGGTTCAGCTGGACAGAAACAGGCGTAGCCTGTATAAAGCCCAGGAGCTGAGCATAGAAGGAGGCTGCAGTCACTCCCTGGGTGAAGGGAGCTGTGCTTGGGGCTATTCATGCAAGTAGTCTGTGGTTACCCCCTGGGAGGAGGGATTTGTGTGGCTGGCAAACCGGGAAAGGGGGGAGAACTAGAAAGGTAGGAAAGTCTCAGGGGGAAAGCAGCAAGGCCTAGGATATAGCAGACCTTGGAGGCTCAAGAGAAGGGCCCTGAGCTGGAACCTGGAGTAAAGGGTGGGCCCAGATTCCCCACCGGCTACTGGAGAAGTGCAACAGACGAGGCAGTGGAGACCGGCTCACCTGGGACGTTTTGTCCCGAAATACCTTAACACCCCTAGTGACCTTGGTGGAGGGCCACGTCATGAAGAGGAAGCTGCAACTTCTAGAGCAAGAGGAGCTGAGAGAGGGCGATCAAAGGAGAGACAGGCAGAGGAAGGCGCAGCACCTGGAAGGAGCTAATCTCCAGAGCGGCAAGAAGAAGGCGCCACGAGTGGGGAGTGGACCCTGTGACAGGCACACATCAGCCCCGGAGTCCTTGGAGTAGTCCCTGTACTGTCAAGCCCCCAAGCCTCCTTATTCCCTGGACACTCACAGAATGACCAGGCCTGCTCTTCCTAAAGGAACTGTACCCACCAGCTTGGCAGATCTCAGGGTCGCCACTTTGCTTAACAATCCAGCACTGAGATATACATACAGTGAAAACAAGACTACGTTTATTATCAATGACCAGAGATTCAAATGCCAGTGATTAAGAACACTAGAAACAATAGGTTACATACAAAAGACAATCGTTAAGGCCCTTTCTAGCAAGGAAACTTAACTAACACATTACGCTATTGTGTAAAAAAACTTCTCTCACCCAAAGGTCTCTCCAGCATTTTCAATCAAGCCTGGGTGAGACCCCTCTTTCATGACCTAGGGGAGGATGCCAGGGTGTCTTCTTTGTCTCCCAAATACACTAAAGCAGCCGCAAGCTAGGGGTCTCCCCCATCCTCGTCCCCTTTGTTTGCTTTGATGTCAGCCACAAGGTAGGGGTCTCCCCCATCCTCGTCCCCTTTGTTTGCTGCTTCCGGTTACATTTCTCTCTTTGAAGTGTTTCACAATCCTCCATTACCATTGGATTCAGGCTGGTGAGAGGAGACCCCTTGTGAAACACACACAACGTCCTTTACATGTAAGCTGCCAGCTAGATAAACATCTCTCATCTGACAGCAAACCTGCTTTTCTACTTGGCGGGTGACCAGGCCCTAGACCAGTGGTCCCCAAACTTTTCAGGATCACACCATCCCTTACCCCTTTCTGTGTCTGCCCCCCACAGAGACGGGGCCAGGAGCCGGGTGGGATCGCGGAGCGGGGACGCAGGCAGGGAGTGTAAATTGGTCAACAACCCCATGGTACAGCTGAACATGCGGCTTTGTAAATGGCTCCTTGGAATCAGAGGTAGGCTTCATCGCCTAGGATACAATGCAACGGAATGGTAATCGCACTACATTCCAGTGTGTTACAGAACTTTTCCCTACCTTACGAAAATTCCGCTGATACTTGATTGAACTTTGAATGATGGGTAGCTGTGAATGAGTGATGGTCTATGTTGGCTGTGAGGGAAGTTATCAAGTACACGATGACTTTCTCGTTTTGGATGGCCATCTAGTGAACTGACCCAACAAAGACCAGGAGAATACTCTTTCGACCATCTGGCTGAGATAAATGTGCCATGTTTTGCATCATGAATCAACATAAAGTCATTGTTAATCACCCAGTCTATCAACAGCTCCATGTCATCATCTGAATCAGTGTACCACTCAGAGTATGACTGTTGAAATCTCCAATGAAGATTGCGGAATGACCAAGTGTTGGGAGGACCTGTTGGCCCCAGTGCACACTTGGTGGCTTGTATACACTGGCAATCCTAAAACTGCCAACCTGGATCACATCGTAAAAACTGGAGGAAGAGAGTGGAATATCTCAGAGTAACTGGAAGGAACAGACGTGGAGACAGACCAATATTAAAGTTCTTTAGAAGATGAAGAAGAGGTGCCCTGTGAAGACAAGATATGAGGGGAAGGGAGTTACAGCAACTAATATTCTGGAGGCCCAATTAACATTTTTGGTGGCACAGTTTACTAATATTTTCTGCAATAAATGGCTGGTAATAGGTAACAATGACACTTTCCCTGAAGTAATTATTTTCTCCCTACTAGAGTAGGTGAATATGGACCTCACTCTGAAACTGTGGTTCTGGTCGCAACAGATACATCCGACGCATTCAGTAGCTGTTGTTGTATACGGAAACAAAATCCCCACTTGTGATTGGCTGAAAAGAGTCATGTGATGAGCCGGAATTTTCTGTTGTCTACTTCCTCAGAGGAAAACAAGACTAAATTTGGAGTGTTAGCCAATGATGTCATCAATGTCAAAAGATAAATGCTGTTTGCCAACTCTCATCTTCAACCAATCAGGAGTTATCCTTTTACATATACAATATGTAACCAACCATTCAGCATGTGACTGTCACAGGTCCAGTTGCGTGCTCCCTGTGGGAATGCATTTTTTAAATTATTATGATGATGATTATTATTATGATTATTAATTATTATTATTAAGGAAACATAATTTAACAACGGTTTATTTTTAATTAAAAAAGAAGACGAAGGGAGGTTTCAGTGCCTGTTGTACATCTCGAAATGGGATGCCTCTAGGACAGCATCTCCTCCTCATCCTGGCAGCATAACATGGTGTGGTGGTAGCAGGTGCCGATCTCCACTTCACCATCATCGCAGTCATTATATCGGCATGTCCCGCCTCTCTGTAGGCAGTGGCTGAGATCTCGAGTCATGCGCTGGCCATTTGCTGTGCAAAGAAAAAGAGTTGTGTTTGCAGTTGCAAAGGCAGGCCGATATCAACTGTGACATCAGGTCAAAGGACAAGAGGAAATGGCACAATGATGGTGGGGAAAATCTTAATCATACATATGCTAGAGAAACTCACAGGGAGAGAAGTCTAACAGCCCAACCCAATGCCCACTGAACTCTTCCCATTGACTTCAAGAGGCTTTGGAGATGACCACAAGTCAGAAAAACAACATAACGCTGACTGTTCAAATCCTGAATAAGCATCAGAATAGAGGAGACTGAAACCTCCAGAGTCAAGATTCACCCAGTAGACAGGGCTCTAGAGTAGGAGTCAGGAGACCTTGGGTCCTGAATTTAACAGGATTGCTCATATACCTGAATATTTTCCCTAAATTGTGGGGAAGCTCAGACCCTAATCCAGACTTTGCACCT
Organism: Chelonia mydas; assembly: GCF_015237465.2. Classification (NCBI taxonomy): domain Eukaryota; kingdom Metazoa; phylum Chordata; order Testudines; family Cheloniidae; genus Chelonia; species Chelonia mydas. The sequence continues at coordinate 9,657,978 of NC_057851.1, read as the reverse complement.
GGACAGACCCGTCTCTGGTTCTGAGTCATCCAGGGATTGATTTTCAAGTGAGTTCCCTCCCTGTCTCCTTCTCCAGAGCTTTTGGGAGGCAATTGTGACTCT